>NC_142715.1:22968382-23292382 GCF_055471065.1 Atractosteus spatula | reverse complement strand
ATCAACTGAATGACAAGAATGACAGGTGGATACTTCAGTAAGCCAAATATTTGTTTGTCTTTTCTTACACAAATGAAAACTTTTTGCTCCCTTTAAAATGTTGCAGCTGTCGTGTGCATCACCAGAAAATCAATTTCTAAGCATTAAAAATCTTGCTATCCTTCTGATCATTAAAGTGCCATTGCGCCAGCACTGTATAGTCTTACTTTGGACGCCTGTCTGAAGTTGGATCCATTTCTAAGAATGGTGACTCACATATCCTCATGCTCACCTTTGGCTCAACCACACAAACTATGACGTTAATCATCTGCTTTTGCTCCAAGGGTTTATGTTACTAGGCTCTCTCCTGGGGATCCTTGTGTTCAAACATTGCCCTTTCTGTGGATGATCCGTGACAAACAGAATTCTAATAACTCACAGCTCAGATTCTGACTGGGCAGACTGTCATTGCCTGGTGTGAATGTGTGCATATCTGTTTCTGTACATGTTCTGTAGCCTGCTGTACAGTACATCACAAATGAAAGGGAAATGGAAAACTAAAATAAGACTCAAGTGTTTTATCTTTCATTAACAGTTTTTCATTAGTATCTGTGCTAGATCCTGTCATCGACTGCTTACCACGACAGGCTCTAGCACAGGATAGTAGCTAATAGTGCACAATGTTGTATATTCAAGGGCTGATCTTCTGTACTTTTTCTTTCACTTTTCATTTCCTAGAAACTCAGTGCTGCCAGGAATATTCTGAGAACAAAATCAATCTGAGTGAAAATCTAAGCAGAGGAAGATTGTTTTACAATCAATTGTTTGTCATGCCCTCTGTAGCCAGAGGGTTCTCCTTCTCTGTCCTGTCCCTAGTTTCCTGTGCTTTGCTCTCCTTCCGGTGTCTCTCTCTCTGGGGCTATATATTTCCGGGTCACTTATTCTGCTTCGCTCAGCATTGACCTTCGGATGTTCTGAGACCTGCCTAGCACCAGGTCGCCGCTCCGTCCATGACCTGAGGGCATAGGTTTCTTTACGGCACTCCAGAACTCTTTGCACGGCTGAGCCCGGGCTAACCCCCGTTCCGCCGCTTCACATGGGGTCTTTTTCGCTCTCCTGCCTCTCCACGGTTTGTCCCTTCTGACTTCTGTGACAATAGTTAATTTAAATAACAAATATGTTTAGAAACAGCTGGGTGAGACTAAAGTGTTACTGTTATTCCTCTCAAACTTCATTTAATAATACAATTAGTCAGCATGTGTAGGCTGCAAAGGAACAAGTAAAGGTTTATTCCAATGCTGAAAAGAGAAGAAACTAAACACAAAGTTTCAGCTGTGGAGCCTTCTTCGGGTGTAAGAAAGATAGGGCAGTCAGCCAAAACATTGTGTTTCCACAGCCGGCGTTGTGTTTGTTTTCTTTTGAGTATGGAATAAAACTTTACATGCTTGGTTAATAATTTTTGTTTTTTTTGCTTGAACAACCTAATTTGGAGTCAATTTGCCTGTGAAAATGTTCTAGATTTATTTTGAACCATTCACTTCCTGCACTTTGTTTCTGTGCTCCAAACTTACTTACTGACAGACTTAGACTAGCAGACAAACAGATTGCTGCTTCTAAAATTCAAAAAACTTTTCATCTAAAGCAACTTCCAATATCTGAGTAATCCGAGTACAGTACCTTACTCATTAATACAACAGCAATGACTGTTCTGTAAATTGATCATTTGTGGTTACTGTCTAACTTTCATAATCAAAGGACTGCTGCAAATAAGAAATAATTTTCTAGCACAGTTACAGTGACATTTTGCTACCAAGGCATACATTGGCACAAATCTACCAGACCACAGACAAAGAAAAAGAGTTGCTTATTTTTAATCATTCCCACACAAAGTTCCAAACAAATCTATTTTCCTATCCTCATCTAGTTAATATAGTAGCACTTTTAACCCTTAACCCTTCAATATGATTCACTTGTTTAAATGAGGCTCATAAAGTGTCCTGGAACACCACCCCTGTCCATGTTACCTTAACATGGATTAAATGCTTAAATTCTGTGGTAAAAATGCTAAATATACAGTGCTAATGAACTAGCACAGCATCTGTGCTAGTGGGCAGTAGCACTGCCCACTAGCACATCATCTAATCAGTTTTAGTGAGATTAAATAACCTTTTTTGGTTAGCATTGGCATTACCTCCTCCTCTTCTTTCTTCTTTCTTTCACTTTGTTTTTATCTGCCCTACTCTGCACAGTATAAAACATGGGACATTCCCATAGATGAATAATTCATGAGTTTCCCAGTTTCCGGTTGTCAGTTTCACTTTCTTTTTGTCATGTATCCATCCTCAAAAAACATGATACAGACTGTATTTTGCTCTTTAAGATAATCAATGTAACGGTCATTTTAAGTAACATACTGTACTGCTGTTGACAAGAACAACAAACATCAACCAAAACACAAAAGAAAACCCTGCATATTCTGTCTCAGTTTAGCTAATAGACTTTCGGGACTGCTGTCCAATCACCAACAATTTCTAAGGTGAGCTTTAGCTACAGTAATGTCCAATAGGCCTCTGTTTTATAGTTTTTGTAGGATTCAGTTATAAAATCTTATTTCCTGTGGCAAACTATATCCTGTGGTGGTTCCCTGTGGTGTGTGTGACTTTGTCAAGAAAGTCACACATTTCATCCCATGTCATTTTAAAAAAAAATCTTTAAAATATATGAAAAATGGGTGAATACCTCTTCTCTAACTCAAGTGTTTTCCTGACAGAATCCTTTTTTTCTCAGGTAAGAAATAATGGGATTAAACCACTTAAGAGACATTCCAGGAGAAATTTCTATTAGATGTTACGAAGACACAGATCCTCTTCTCCACTCAGTCTGCCTGAGCTGTTAAATCGCCATTGCCGCATAAATAGCAAGAAGTAATCGGAGCAGAATGATGGCAGGGCCACTCATAATAGGAGAAAGAAAGATACAACTGCTCTATTAAACAACTACATCTCTCTTTCCCTTAAATGTTGCGCGAGAAAACAATTAGAAAAAAAAAGGAAGAAAAACATGCTTGTGAAAAGCTTCCAACTTAAAATGTTGTTTTTATTGACCAGAGCAAAATGTATTTTCTCTTTTGGTTTTGTTTTGCTCATGCGTGCATATTTACCATTTTAGATATATAATGCTGTAAAGGTTTATACTGTATGTGTTTGTTCTGTATTTGAACTTAAACGTTGGAAAAAAAATGAGAAAATCTCTGAATCTCAGGGAACATTTAGGGCACAAGAAGTGACCATTTCATAGACAATAACAATGGGAAACAACCCCTTTAGATAATAGACAGTGTATATCTGGAAAAACAAAAATTTACATAACATTTTTTTACAGCTTAGAAAGACTGGAGTCACACCTGTGTGATAGCAATGTGGAACAATTGTACAGTGTTTCATCAGTACTGCAGAAAGTGCATCTCTATCTCTGCTTCTCCTGCTGGCAGTGGGAGCACAATTTGTGGTCTCTGGACAGTCAGGTCTGTCTGTGACCAGTTTCTGTGTCCAGACTGTGGTCACTGAGCCTGTCCTGTCTGAGCAGTCAGGTTTGTGTGTGTCCAGTTTCCATGGCTAGGCTGTGGTCACTGGTTCTGTGTTCTCTGGGTAGCCTGGTCTGCCCAAATACATGTCAATCATCATATTTTATTTTTTTGCAGACATTTTCTATAGCATATCTTAAGTTCAGATATTAAGTTTAATAACATTTCGGAATATTAATATTAAGTGTCCAAATAGTTTTGCAAAGCACCATACTCACAAAATTTCCTACACAACCTAATAAATGTCTGCTACAGTACATTTTTCAGTCCTTTGTAAAGCAACTCTTCAGGTCTCCTATCGCAAATGATAGACAATTAGCAGCAAAGGGGAAATTTTACTTTCACTTTCCATTTCCTGTAAGCAATGTGTTGTCAGCAATATTCTGAGAACAAAATGAACTGGAGTGAAAAGGTCTGTATTTACAAGTTACAGGTTGCAATTATGGAAGGAAGATTCTTTTACAGAGTGAAAACGGACTAATCCAAGGTTATTAGCACTATCAAAATTCTTTCTGGAGACAGATGAGAAGAAAACTGGAAGTCTGTATATTGTTATATAACAGCAGAAATTATTAGGTAAGTCATAATGAGAGAGGTGAATCCCCCCTAACTGACTATCAAGGCGGCCAGCTGCTGTGCATTTTCACTTGTAAAGTGTCACCTCTAAAGTGTCCCATTTGGTCCCCACAGATCAATACTAGCAGACAGCCTGATTCCAGCCAGGATTCAGTCACTGTCTCCCAGACATGCTCCCTCATTGTTTCCACCAGCAATGGATTTAATTACTTCAGCAAATCAACAGCAACTCAGCAAGAAATCCCAGCAGTGGATTTCACTGCTTCAGCAAATCATTTTCACTAGTAAATAACTCAATTCATTGGGGTTTACTGGGAGAGTCTTACACTGGGAAATGCTATATATTGATGATTAATATCTATCACTATGGAAGTGTAGGGGTTTTGTGCATTTACTGAGACAATTAATAATTGTAGCAGTAAGTCACAAAATGATTCTTTGATGACTATTAGAAAACTGACCTTGCGGAAGAACTCGGCAACGCACATGTAACGAAAGCGTTTTTTCAGTTGCCCTATGCAGACAACGCGATCCGGGGTGGAGTGAAGAGAACACAGGAAAAAAAGGCAGGCAGGAGACGGGAATGAAAACGGGGGGCGTGTCCAAAGTGCGCAGGTGTCCGGGGGGGTGAGTCCGGGGCAAACAATCCAAAACAGATTCAAAATGGGAAAATCCAAGACGAAGGCAAAAGGTCCAAAGCCGGGCGGTACAAACGAGACTGACGAATGAAACCAGAGCCGGGTTCAGGACCGGCAGGGGAAATGGGAACGGGAACAGGAACAGGAACTTAAAACCATAACGGAGCCAGGCGCATCCAGATCCCGGGCTCGCACGATGCGGGAATCAATGCAGAGCCCCGAACTGAGTGGGCATCTGGCTTTTAAGGGGGGCTGGAAGGAAGCTGAAACGGGGCAGGTCCACAAAATCAAGTCCGAAATGAAAGAACCGGAGCGCCCTTCAGGGAGAGGGACTACAATCGTGACAGCACACACATGAACACTAATAAACAACAATACATTTATTAATACATAAAATGTGCATATAAACATAACAGATCTTATACTGAGGGTCAGCAGAATACAAAAGGTGTATATTCAATAACAAAGAGTTACAAACCAAGAGGGACATACATTCAGTATACCATTCTTTTAGACTGTTTCGTAAATGAGCTTTGATTACAACTTTTACACTAGATACTCGCAAGGAAGTACGTCACTCATAGGAATTAAATTGATATCAACTCAGGTTGAGGTAACAATTGAATTCTCGAGATGTAATGCAGAATGTTGAATACTCATCCAATCTGTGTGGATTCAGATCTCCAGCAGACACAAGGGAACAGCGACAGGCTGTTGCTGCATCCAATTGGCGTCCTCCGGCCCTGTGCCAGGCAGTCCTGGTTCGGCGTGAGGTGTGGAAGAAGGAAGGGGAGATTCTTGCTGCTGCGCGCAGGCAGTGGGCTCTCTGAAGACCAGCTAGTTAGTCCCGGCTGAACTAGCAGAGCTTGTGCACATGGAAAGTGACTGTGGGTCCAAGCAAGTCACATTCTTTAGACGGGAAGAAGACCAGTTCGTTCCCGATGTAGCGCTAGTCCTGAATCCTGAGATTCAGTTGTGGACAGTTCTGACCGTTCTGATTGAGGTGGAGGATGAGTAACAATGACCTCTGACCTTAGGGTTGTAAACCTTGGGATGTGACTCTCCCATGGAATCTCCCAGACAGTAAGGCGCCAGAGATGACCATTTATTAGGGTGGCTGGTGAATCTCAGCCTTGGGAGCTGTTCCTTATCAGGAAACTCTATCAGCTAGAAAAGCACCTTAAATGTGAACCAGATGGAATGGCCTCTCTGTATCCAGCTGCACTGAGATGAGGGAGAGAGGGACTGGCAAGGGAGCAGCAAACTTAATTCCTGTATTTTAAATAAGCCTTGCCGCTACAGAAGTATCCTTAGAAGAAAAACATCTTCTATGATAGTGGTACAGTCCATCACGCCCCTCCTATAGCCTTTCAAAGAGAAAAAAAACTGACAACAAAGTATGTCTATGTGTGGTAATCAACCAGGTTTTACAAACGTTCTAAACCCTTCCACCTCCTTTCATTGCAAATGATTTCTACATGTTAGAAGGTTAATTTTGGCTTCTGATATTATGGTGGATTAAGAGTCCTGGAATCTTTGTAGAAGGACAAAGATGAAAGAAAGGGCAGTGTAATCATGGCCGAGAGAAGGCAAATGTTGGACTATCTGCTTGGAGTGAATGGAGCAAGACGTAGACAACTCCTTGAGCAGAACCTGCTTCATCCTTCAGACTGGGGTTTCTGAAGATTCACAATCCAATGGGACAACGACCCCAAGCATATAGCCAAGACAGTACTGGAGTAGCTTCAGAACAAGTGAGTAAATGTCCTTCAGTGGTCCAGCCATAGCCAAGACTTGAATTCCATTGACAATCTGTAGAAGTACTTGATTCCGGTTCACCCATCCAACCTGACAGAGCTCGAGCAAAACTGCAAGTAAGACTGGCCGAGCATTCTGAACTCTAGATGTGCAAGACTGACACAGGAAGACTAAAAGTTGTCATTGCTGCAAAAGGTGCAAAGCACAGAGTATCAACTGAATGACAAGAATGACAGGTGGATACTTCAGTAAGCCAAATATTTGTTTGTCTTTTCTTACACAAATGAAAACTTTTTGCTCCCTTTAAAATGTTGCAGCTGTCGTGTGCATCACCAGAAAATCAATTTCTAAGCATTAAAAATCTTGCTATCCTTCTGATCATTAAAGTGCCATTGCGCCAGGACTGTATAGTCTTACTTTGGACGCCTGTCTGAAGTTGGATCCATTTCTAAGAATGGTGACTCACATATCCTCATGCTCACCTTTGGCTCAACCACACAAACTATGACGTTAATCATCTGCTTTTGCTCCAAGGGTTTATGTTACTAGGCTCTCTCCTGGGGATCCTTGTGTTCAAACATTGCCCTTTCTGTGGATGATCCGTGACAAACAGAATTCTAATAACTCACAGCTCAGATTCTGACTGGGCAGACTGTCATTGCCTGGTGTGAATGTGTGCATATCTGTTTCTGTACATGTTCTGTAGCCTGCTGTACAGTACATCACAAATGAAAGGGAAATGGAAAACTAAAATAAGACTCAAGTGTTTTATCTTTCATTAACAGTTTTTCATTAGTATCTGTGCTAGATCCTGTCATCGACTGCTTACCACGACAGGCTCTAGCACAGGATAGTAGCTAATAGTGCACAATGTTGTATATTCAAGGGCTGATCTTCTGTACTTTTTCTTTCACTTTTCATTTCCTAGAAACTCAGTGCTGCCAGGAATATTCTGAGAACAAAATCAATCTGAGTGAAAATCTAAGCAGAGGAAGATTGTTTTACAATCAATTGTTTGTCATGCCCTCTGTAGCCAGAGGGTTCTCCTTCTCTGTCCTGTCCCTAGTTTCCTGTGCTTTGCTCTCCTTCCGGTGTCTCTCTCTCTGGGGCTATATATTTCCGGGTCACTTATTCTGCTTCGCTCAGCATTGACCTTCGGATGTTCTGAGACCTGCCTAGCACCAGGTCGCCGCTCCGTCCATGACCTGAGGGCATAGGTTTCTTTACGGCACTCCAGAACTCTTTGCACGGCTGAGCCCGGGCTAACCCCCGTTCCGCCGCTTCACATGGGGTCTTTTTCGCTCTCCTGCCTCTCCACGGTTTGTCCCTTCTGACTTCTGTGACAATAGTTAATTTAAATAACAAATATGTTTAGAAACAGCTGGGTGAGACTAAAGTGTTACTGTTATTCCTCTCAAACTTCATTTAATAATACAATTAGTCAGCATGTGTAGGCTGCAAAGGAACAAGTAAAGGTTTATTCCAATGCTGAAAAGAGAAGAAACTAAACACAAAGTTTCAGCTGTGGAGCCTTCTTCGGGTGTAAGAAAGATAGGGCAGTCAGCCAAAACATTGTGTTTCCACAGCCGGCGTTGTGTTTGTTTTCTTTTGAGTATGGAATAAAACTTTACATGCTTGGTTAATAATTTTTGTTTTTTTTGCTTGAACAACCTAATTTGGAGTCAATTTGCCTGTGAAAATGTTCTAGATTTATTTTGAACCATTCACTTCCTGCACTTTGTTTCTGTGCTCCAAACTTACTTACTGACAGACTTAGACTAGCAGACAAACAGATTGCTGCTTCTAAAATTCAAAAAACTTTTCATCTAAAGCAACTTCCAATATCTGAGTAATCCGAGTACAGTACCTTACTCATTAATACAACAGCAATGACTGTTCTGTAAATTGATCATTTGTGGTTACTGTCTAACTTTCATAATCAAAGGACTGCTGCAAATAAGAAATAATTTTCTAGCACAGTTACAGTGACATTTTGCTACCAAGGCATACATTGGCACAAATCTACCAGACCACAGACAAAGAAAAAGAGTTGCTTATTTTTAATCATTCCCACACAAAGTTCCAAACAAATCTATTTTCCTATCCTCATCTAGTTAATATAGTAGCACTTTTAACACTTAACCCTTCAATATGATTCACTTGTTTAAATGAGGCTCATAAAGTGTCCTGGAACACCACCCCTGTCCATGTTACCTTAACATGGATTAAATGCTTAAATTCTGTGGTAAAAATGCTAAATATACAGTGCTAATGAACTAGCACAGCATCTGTGCTAGTGGGCAGTAGCACTGCCCACTAGCACATCATCTAATCAGTTTTAGTGAGATTAAATAACCTTTTTTGGTTAGCATTGGCATTACCTCCTCCTCTTCTTTCTTCTTTCTTTCACTTTGTTTTTATCTGCCCTACTCTGCACAGTATAAAACATGGGACATTCCCATAGATGAATAATTCATGAGTTTCCCAGTTTCCGGTTGTCAGTTTCACTTTCTTTTTGTCATGTATCCATCCTCAAAAAACATGATACAGACTGTATTTTGCTCTTTAAGATAATCAATGTAACGGTCATTTTAAGTAACATACTGTACTGCTGTTGACAAGAACAACAAACATCAACCAAAACACAAAAGAAAACCCTGCATATTCTGTCTCAGTTTAGCTAATAGACTTTCGGGACTGCTGTCCAATCACCAACAATTTCTAAGGTGAGCTTTAGCTACAGTAATGTCCAATAGGCCTCTGTTTTATAGTTTTTGTAGGATTCAGTTATAAAATCTTATTTCCTGTGGCAAACTATATCCTGTGGTGGTTCCCTGTGGTGTGTGTGACTTTGTCAAGAAAGTCACACATTTCATCCCATGTCATTTTAAAAAAAAATCTTTAAAATATATGAAAAATGGGTGAATACCTCTTCTCTAACTCAAGTGTTTTCCTGACAGAATCCTTTTTTTCTCAGGTAAGAAATAATGGGATTAAACCACTTAAGAGACATTCCAGGAGAAATTTCTATTAGATGTTACGAAGACACAGATCCTCTTCTCCACTCAGTCTGCCTGAGCTGTTAAATCGCCATTGCCGCATAAATAGCAAGAAGTAATCGGAGCAGAATGATGGCAGGGCCACTCATAATAGGAGAAAGAAAGATACAACTGCTCTATTAAACAACTACATCTCTCTTTCCCTTAAATGTTGCGCGAGAAAACAATTAGAAAAAAAAAGGAAGAAAAACATGCTTGTGAAAAGCTTCCAACTTAAAATGTTGTTTTTATTGACCAGAGCAAAATGTATTTTCTCTTTTGGTTTTGTTTTGCTCATGCGTGCATATTTACCATTTTAGATATATAATGCTGTAAAGGTTTATACTGTATGTGTTTGTTCTGTATTTGAACTTAAACGTTGGAAAAAAAATGAGAAAATCTCTGAATCTCAGGGAACATTTAGGGCACAAGAAGTGACCATTTCATAGACAATAACAATGGGAAACAACCCCTTTAGATAATAGACAGTGTATATCTGGAAAAACAAAAATTTACATAACATTTTTTTACAGCTTAGAAAGACTGGAGTCACACCTGTGTGATAGCAATGTGGAACAATTGTACAGTGTTTCATCAGTACTGCAGAAAGTGCATCTCTATCTCTGCTTCTCCTGCTGGCAGTGGGAGCACAATTTGTGGTCTCTGGACAGTCAGGTCTGTCTGTGACCAGTTTCTGTGTCCAGACTGTGGTCACTGAGCCTGTCCTGTCTGAGCAGTCAGGTTTGTGTGTGTCCAGTTTCCATGGCTAGGCTGTGGTCACTGGTTCTGTGTTCTCTGGGTAGCCTGGTCTGCCCAAATACATGTCAATCATCATATTTTATTTTTTTGCAGACATTTTCTATAGCATGTCTTAAGTTCAGATATTAAGTTTAATAACATTTCGGAATATTAATATTAAGTGTCCAAATAGTTTTGCAAGGCACCATACTCACAAAATTTCCTACACAACCTAATAAATGTCTGCTACAGTACATTTTTCAGTCCTTTGTAAAGCAACTCTTCAGGTCTCCTATCGCAAATGATAGACAATTAGCAGCAAAGGGGAAATTTTACTTTCACTTTCCATTTCCTGTAAGCAATGTGTTGTCAGCAATATTCTGAGAACAAAATGAACTGGAGTGAAAAGGTCTGTATTTACAAGTTACAGGTTGCAATTATGGAAGGAAGATTCTTTTACAGAGTGAAAACGGACTAATCCAAGGTTATTAGCACTATCAAAATTCTTTCTGGAGACAGATGAGAAGAAAACTGGAAGTCTGTATATTGTTATATAACAGCAGAAATTATTAGGTAAGTCATAATGAGAGAGGTGAATCCCCCCTAACTGACTATCAAGGCGGCCAGCTGCTGTGCATTTTCACTTGTAAAGTGTCACCTCTAAAGTGTCCCATTTGGTCCCCACAGATCAATACTAGCAGACAGCCTGATTCCAGCCAGGATTCAGTCACTGTCTCCCAGACATGCTCCCTCATTGTTTCCACCAGCAATGGATTTAATTACTTCAGCAAATCAACAGCAACTCAGCAAGAAATCCCAGCAGTGGATTTCACTGCTTCAGCAAATCATGTTCACTAGTAAATAACTCAATTCATTGGGGTTTACTGGGAGAGTCTTACACTGGGAAATGCTATATATTGATGATTAATATCTATCACTATGGAAGTGTAGGGGTTTTGTGCATTTACTGAGACAATTAATAATTGTAGCAGTAAGTCACAAAATGATTCTTTGATGACTATTAGAAAACTGACCTTGCGGAAGAACTCGGCAACGCACATGTAACGAAAGCGTTTTTTCAGTTGCCCTATGCAGACAACGCGATCCGGGGTGGAGTGAAGAGAACACAGGAAAAAAAGGCAGGCAGGAGACGGGAATGAAAACGGGGGGCGTGTCCAAAGTGCGCAGGTGTCCGGGGGGGTGAGTCCGGGGCAAACAATCCAAAACAGATTCAAAATGGGAAAATCCAAGACGAAGGCAAAAGGTCCAAAGCCGGGCGGTACAAACGAGACTGACGAATGAAACCAGAGCCGGGGTCAGGACCGGCAGGGGAAATGGGAACGGGAACAGGAACAGGAACTTAAAACCATAACGGAGCCAGGCGCATCCAGATCCCGGGCTCGCACGATGCGGGAATCAATGCAGAGCCCCGAACTGAGTGGGCATCTGGCTTTTAAGGGGGGCTGGAAGGAAGCTGAAACGGGGCAGGTCCACAAAATCAAGTCCGAAATGAAAGAACCGGAGCGCCCTTCAGGGAGAGGGACTACAATCGTGACAGCACACACATGAACACTAATAAACAACAATACATTTATTAATACATAAAATGTGCATATAAACATAACAGATCTTATACTGAGGGTCAGCAGAATACAAAAGGTGTATATTCAATAACAAAGAGTTACAAACCAAGAGGGACATACATTCAGTATACCATTCTTTTAGACTGTTTCGTAAATGAGCTTTGATTACAACTTTTACACTAGATACTCGCAAGGAAGTACGTCACTCATAGGAATTAAATTGATATCAACTCAGGTTGAGGTAACAATTGAATTCTCGAGCTGTAATGCAGAATGTTGAATACTCATCCAATCTGTGTGGATTCAGATCTCCAGCAGACACAAGGGAACAGCGACAGGCTGTTGCTGCATCCAATTGGCGTCCTCCGGCCCTGTGCCAGGCAGTCCTGGTTCGGCGTGAGGTGTGGAAGAAGGAAGGGGAGATTCTTGCTGCTGCGCGCAGGCAGTGGGCTCTCTGAAGACCAGCTAGTTAGTCCCGGCTGAACTAGCAGAGCTTGTGCACATGGAAAGTGACTGTGGGTCCAAGCAAGTCACATTCTTTAGACGGGAAGAAGACCAGTTCGTTCCCGATGTAGCGCTAGTCCTGAATCCTGAGATTCAGTTGTGGACAGTTCTGACCGTTCTGATTGAGGTGGAGGATGAGTAACAATGACCTCTGACCTTAGGGTTGTAAACCTTGGGATGTGACTCTCCCATGGAATCTCCCAGACAGTAAGGCGCCAGAGATGACCATTTATTAGGGTGGCTGGTGAATCTCAGCCTTGGGAGCTGTTCCTTATCAGGAAACTCTATCAGCTAGAAAAGCACCTTAAATGTGAACCAGATGGAATGGCCTCTCTGTATCCAGCTGCACTGAGATGAGGGAGAGAGGGACTGGCAAGGGAGCAGCAAACTTAATTCCTGTATTTTAAATAAGCCTTGCCGCTACAGAAGTATCCTTAGAAGAAAAACATCTTCTATGATAGTGGTACAGTCCATCACGCCCCTCCTATAGCCTTTCAAAGAGAAAAAAAACTGACAACAAAGTATGTCTATGTGTGGTAATCAACCAGGTTTTACAAACGTTCTAAACCCTTCCACCTCCTTTCATTGCAAATGATTTCTACATGTTAGAAGGTTAATTTTGGCTTCTGATATTATGGTGGATTAAGAGTCCTGGAATCTTTGTAGAAGGACAAAGATGAAAGAAAGGGCAGTGTAATCATGGCCGAGAGAAGGCAAATGTTGGACTATCTGCTTGGAGTGAATGGAGCAAGACGTAGACAACTCCTTGAGCAGAACCTGCTTCATCCTTCAGACTGGGGTTTCTGAAGATTCACAATCCAATGGGACAACGACCCCAAGCATATAGCCAAGACAGTACTGGAGTAGCTTCAGAACAAGTGAGTAAATGTCCTTCAGTGGTCCAGCCATAGCCAAGACTTGAATTCCATTGACAATCTGTAGAAGTATTTGATTCCGGTTCACCCATCCAACCTGACAGAGCTCGAGCAAAACTGCAAGTAAGACTGGCCGAGCATTCTGAACTCTAGATGTGCAAGACTGACACAGGAAGACTAAAAGTTGTCATTGCTGCAAAAGGTGCAAAGCACAGAGTATCAACTGAATGACAAGAATGACAGGTGGATACTTCAGTAAGCCAAATATTTGTTTGTCTTTTCTTACACAAATGAAAACTTTTTGCTCCCTTTAAAACGTTGCAGCTGTCGTGTGCATCACCAGAAAATCAATTTCTAAGCATTAAAAATCTTGCTATCCTTCTGATCATTAAAGTGCCATTGCGCCAGCACTGTATAGTCTTACTTTGGACGCCTGTCTGAAGTTGGATCCATTTCTAAGAATGGTGACTCACATATCCTCATGCTCACCTTTGGCTCAACCACACAAACTATGACGTTAATCATCTGCTTTTGCTCCAAGGGTTTATGTTACTAGGCTCTCTCCTGGGGATCCTTGTGTTCAAACATTGCCCTTTCTGTGGATGATCCGTGACAAACAGAATTCTAATAACTCACAGCTCAGATTCTGACTGGGCAGACTGTCATTGCCTGGTGTGAATGTGTGCATATCTGTTTCTGTACATGTTCTGTAGCCTGCTGTACAGTACATCACAAATGAAAGGGAAATGGAAAACTAAAATAAGACTCAAGTGTTTTATCTTTCATTAACAGTTTTTCATTAGTATCTGTGCTAGATCCTGTCATCGACTGCTTACCACGACAGGCTCTAGCACAGGATAGTAGCTAATAGTGCACAATGTTGTATATTCAAGGGCTGATCTTCTGTACTTTTTCTTTCACTTTTCATTTCCTAGAAACTCAGTGCTGCCAGGAATATTCTGAGAACAAAATCAATCTGAGTGAAAATCTAAGCAGAGGAAGATTGTTTTACAATCAATTGTTTGTCATGCCCTCTGTAGCCAGAGGGTTCTCCTTCTCTGTCCTGTCCCTAGTTTCCTGTGCTTTGCTCTCCTTCCGGTGTCTCTCTCTCTGGGGCTATATATTTCCGGGTCACTTATTCTGCTTCGCTCAGCATTGACCTTCGGATGTTCTGAGACCTGCCTAGCACCAGGTCGCCGCTCCGTCCATGACCTGAGGGCATAGGTTTCTTTACGGCACTCCAGAACTCTTTGCACGGCTGAGCCCGGGCTAACCCCCGTTCCGCCGCTTCACATGGGGTCTTTTTCGCTCTCCTGCCTCTCCACGGTTTGTCCCTTCTGACTTCTGTGACAATAGTTAATTTAAATAACAAATATGTTTAGAAACAGCTGGGTGAGACTAAAGTGTTACTGTTATTCCTCTCAAACTTCATTTAATAATACAATTAGTCAGCATGTGTAGGCTGCAAAGGAACAAGTAAAGGTTTATTCCAATGCTGAAAAGAGAAGAAACTAAACACAAAGTTTCAGCTGTGGAGCCTTCTTCGGGTGTAAGAAAGATAGGGCAGTCAGCCAAAACATTGTGTTTCCACAGCCGGCGTTGTGTTTGTTTTCTTTTGAGTATGGAATAAAACTTTACATGCTTGGTTAATAATTTTTGTTTTTTTTGCTTGAACAACCTAATTTGGAGTCAATTTGCCTGTGAAAATGTTCTAGATTTATTTTGAACCATTCACTTCCTGCACTTTGTTTCTGTGCTCCAAACTTACTTACTGACAGACTTAGACTAGCAGACAAACAGATTGCTGCTTCTAAAATTCAAAAAACTTTTCATCTAAAGCAACTTCCAATATCTGAGTAATCCGAGTACAGTACCTTACTCATTAATACAACAGCAATGACTGTTCTGTAAATTGATCATTTGTGGTTACTGTCTAACTTTCATAATCAAAGGACTGCTGCAAATAAGAAATAATTTTCTAGCACAGTTACAGTGACATTTTGCTACCAAGGCATACATTGGCACAAATCTACCAGACCACAGACAAAGAAAAAGAGTTGCTTATTTTTAATCATTCCCACACAAAGTTCCAAACAAATCTATTTTCCTATCCTCATCTAGTTAATATAGTAGCACTTTTAACCCTTAACCCTTCAATATGATTCACTTGTTTAAATGAGGCTCATAAAGTGTCCTGGAACACCACCCCTGTCCATGTTACCTTAACATGGATTAAATGCTTAAATTCTGTGGTAAAAATGCTAAATATACAGTGCTAATGAACTAGCACAGCATCTGTGCTAGTGGGCAGTAGCACTGCCCACTAGCACATCATCTAATCAGTTTTAGTGAGATTAAATAACCTTTTTTGGTTAGCATTGGCATTACCTCCTCCTCTTCTTTCTTCTTTCTTTCACTTTGTTTTTATCTGCCCTACTCTGCACAGTATAAAACATGGGACATTCCCATAGATGAATAATTCATGAGTTTCTCAGTTTCCGGTTGTCAGTTTCACTTTCTTTTTGTCATGTATCCATCCTCAAAAAACATGATACAGACTGTATTTTGCTCTTTAAGATAATCAATGTAACGGTCATTTTAAGTAACATACTGTACTGCTGTTGACAAGAACAACAAACATCAACCAAAACACAAAAGAAAACCCTGCATATTCTGTCTCAGTTTAGCTAATAGACTTTCGGGACTGCTGTCCAATCACCAACAATTTCTAAGGTGAGCTTTAGCTACAGTAATGTCCGATAGGCCTCTGTTTTATAGTTTTTGTAGGATTCAGTTATAAAATCTTATTTCCTGTGGCAAACTATATCCTGTGGTGGTTCCCTGTGGTGTGTGTGACTTTGTCAAGAAAGTCACACATTTCATCCCATGTCATTTTAAAAAAAAATCTTTAAAATATATGAAAAATGGGTGAATACCTCTTCTCTAACTCAAGTGTTTTCCTGACAGAATCCTTTTTTTCTCAGGTAAGAAATAATGGGATTAAACCACTTAAGAGACATTCCAGGAGAAATTTCTATTAGATGTTACGAAGACACAGATCCTCTTCTCCACTCAGTCTGCCTGAGCTGTTAAATCGCCATTGCCGCATAAATAGCAAGAAGTAATCGGAGCAGAATGATGGCAGGGCCACTCATAATAGGAGAAAGAAAGATACAACTGCTCTATTAAACAACTACATCTCTCTTTCCCTTAAATGTTGCGCGAGAAAACAATTAGAAAAAAAAAGGAAGAAAAACATGCTTGTGAAAAGCTTCCAACTTAAAATGTTGTTTTTATTGACCAGAGCAAAATGTATTTTCTCTTTTGGTTTTGTTTTGCTCATGCGTGCATATTTACCATTTTAGATATATAATGCTGTAAAGGTTTATACTGTATGTGTTTGTTCTGTATTTGAACTTAAACGTTGGAAAAAAAATGAGAAAATCTCTGAATCTCAGGGAACATTTAGGGCACAAGAAGTGACCATTTCATAGACAATAACAATGGGAAACAACCCCTTTAGATAATAGACAGTGTATATCTGGAAAAACAAAAATTTACATAACATTTTTTTACAGCTTAGAAAGACTGGAGTCACACCTGTGTGATAGCAATGTGGAACAATTGTACAGTGTTTCATCAGTACTGCAGAAAGTGCATCTCTATCTCTGCTTCTCCTGCTGGCAGGGGGAGCACAATTTGTGGTCTCTGGACAGTCAGGTCTGTCTGTGACCAGTTTCTGTGTCCAGACTGTGGTCACTGAGCCTGTCCTGTCTGAGCAGTCAGGTTTGTGTGTGTCCAGTTTCCATGGCTAGGCTGTGGTCACTGGTTCTGTGTTCTCTGGGTAGCCTGGTCTGCCCAAATACATGTCAATCATCATATTTTATTTTTTTGCAGACATTTTCTATAGCATATCTTAAGTTCAGATATTAAGTTTAATAACATTTCGGAATATTAATATTAAGTGTCCAAATAGTTTTGCAAGGCACCATACTCACAAAATTTCCTACACAACCTAATAAATGTCTGCTACAGTACATTTTTCAGTCCTTTGTAAAGCAACTCTTCAGGTCTCCTATCGCAAATGATAGACAATTAGCAGCAAAGGGGAAATTTTACTTTCACTTTCCATTTCCTGTAAGCAATGTGTTGTCAGCAATATTCTGAGAACAAAATGAACTGGAGTGAAAAGGTCTGTATTTACAAGTTACAGGTTGCAATTATGGAAGGAAGATTCTTTTACAGAGTGAAAACGGACTAATCCAAGGTTATTAGCACTATCAAAATTCTTTCTGGAGACAGATGAGAAGAAAACTGGAAGTCTGTATATTGTTATATAACAGCAGAAATTATTAGGTAAGTCATAATGAGAGAGGTGAATCCCCCCTAACTGACTATCAAGGCGGCCAGCTGCTGTGCATTTTCACTTGTAAAGTGTCACCTCTAAAGTGTCCCATTTGGTCCCCACAGATCAATACTAGCAGACAGCCTGATTCCAGCCAGGATTCAGTCACTGTCTCCCAGACATGCTCCCTCATTGTTTCCACCAGCAATGGATTTAATTACTTCAGCAAATCAACAGCAACTCAGCAAGAAATCCCAGCAGTGGATTTCACTGCTTCAGCAAATCATGTTCACTAGTAAATAACTCAATTCATTGGGGTTTACTGGGAGAGTCTTACACTGGGAAATGCTATATATTGATGATTAATATCTATCACTATGGAAGTGTAGGGGTTTTGTGCATTTACTGAGACAATTAATAATTGTAGCAGTAAGTCACAAAATGATTCTTTGATGACTATTAGAAAACTGACCTTGCGGAAGAACTCGGCAACGCACATGTAACGAAAGCGTTTTTTCAGTTGCCCTATGCAGACAACGCGATCCGGGGTGGAGTGAAGAGAACACAGGAAAAAAAGGCAGGCAGGAGACGGGAATGAAAACGGGGGGCGTGTCCAAAGTGCGCAGGTGTCCGGGGGGGTGAGTCCGGGGCAAACAATCCAAAACAGATTCAAAATGGGAAAATCCAAGACGAAGGCAAAAGGTCCAAAGCCGGGCGGTACAAACGAGACTGACGAATGAAACCAGAGCCGGGGTCAGGACCGGCAGGGGAAATGGGAACGGGAACAGGAACAGGAACTTAAAACCATAATGGAGCCAGGCGCATCCAGATCCCGGGCTCGCACGATGCGGGAATCAATGCAGAGCCCCGAACTGAGTGGGCATCTGGCTTTTAAGGGGGGCTGGAAGGAAGCTGAAACGGGGCAGGTCCACAAAATCAAGTCCGAAATGAAAGAACCGGAGCGCCCTTCAGGGAGAGGGACTACAATCGTGACAGCACACACATGAACACTAATAAACAACAATACATTTATTAATACATAAAATGTGCATATAAACATAACAGATCTTATACTGAGGGTCAGCAGAATACAAAAGGTGTATATTCAATAACAAAGAGTTACAAACCAAGAGGGACATACATTCAGTATACCATTCTTTTAGACTGTTTCGTAAATGAGCTTTGATTACAACTTTTACACTAGATACTCGCAAGGAAGTACGTCACTCATAGGAATTAAATTGATATCAACTCAGGTTGAGGTAACAATTGAATTCTCGAGCTGTAATGCAGAATGTTGAATACTCATCCAATCTGTGTGGATTCAGATCTCCAGCAGACACAAGGGAACAGCGACAGGCTGTTGCTGCATCCAATTGGCGTCCTCCGGCCCTGTGCCAGGCAGTCCTGGTTCGGCGTGAGGTGTGGAAGAAGGAAGGGGAGATTCTTGCTGCTGCGCGCAGGCAGTGGGCTCTCTGAAGACCAGCTAGTTAGTCCCGGCTGAACTAGCAGAGCTTGTGCACATGGAAAGTGACTGTGGGTCCAAGCAAGTCACATTCTTTAGACGGGAAGAAGACCAGTTCGTTCCCGATGTAGCGCTAGTCCTGAATCCTGAGATTCAGTTGTGGACAGTTCTGACCGTTCTGATTGAGGTGGAGGATGAGTAACAATGACCTCTGACCTTAGGGTTGTAAACCTTGGGATGTGACTCTCCCATGGAATCTCCCAGACAGTAAGGCGCCAGAGATGACCATTTATTAGGGTGGCTGGTGAATCTCAGCCTTGGGAGCTGTTCCTTATCAGGAAACTCTATCAGCTAGAAAAGCACCTTAAATGTGAACCAGATGGAATGGCCTCTCTGTATCCAGCTGCACTGAGATGAGGGAGAGAGGGACTGGCAAGGGAGCAGCAAACTTAATTCCTGTATTTTAAATAAGCCTTGCCGCTACAGAAGTATCCTTAGAAGAAAAACATCTTCTATGATAGTGGTACAGTCCATCACGCCCCTCCTATAGCCTTTCAAAGAGAAAAAAAACTGACAACAAAGTATGTCTATGTGTGGTAATCAACCAGGTTTTACAAACGTTCTAAACCCTTCCACCTCCTTTCATTGCAAATGATTTCTACATGTTAGAAGGTTAATTTTGGCTTCTGATATTATGGTGGATTAAGAGTCCTGGAATCTTTGTAGAAGGACAAAGATGAAAGAAAGGGCAGTGTAATCATGGCCGAGAGAAGGCAAATGTTGGACTATCTGCTTGGAGTGAATGGAGCAAGACGTAGACAACTCCTTGAGCAGAACCTGCTTCATCCTTCAGACTGGGGTTTCTGAAGATTCACAATCCAATGGGACAACGACCCCAAGCATATAGCCAAGACAGTACTGGAGTAGCTTCAGAACAAGTGAGTAAATGTCCTTCAGTGGTCCAGCCATAGCCAAGACTTGAATTCCATTGACAATCTGTAGAAGTATTTGATTCCGGTTCACCCATCCAACCTGACAGAGCTCGAGCAAAACTGCAAGTAAGACTGGCCGAGCATTCTGAACTCTAGATGTGCAAGACTGACACAGGAAGACTAAAAGTTGTCATTGCTGCAAAAGGTGCAAAGCACAGAGTATCAACTGAATGACAAGAATGACAGGTGGATACTTCAGTAAGCCAAATATTTGTTTGTCTTTTCTTACACAAATGAAAACTTTTTGCTCCCTTTAAAACGTTGCAGCTGTCGTGTGCATCACCAGAAAATCAATTTCTAAGCATTAAAAATCTTGCTATCCTTCTGATCATTAAAGTGCCATTGCGCCAGCACTGTATAGTCTTACTTTGGACGCCTGTCTGAAGTTGGATCCATTTCTAAGAATGGTGACTCACATATCCTCATGCTCACCTTTGGCTCAACCACACAAACTATGACGTTAATCATCTGCTTTTGCTCCAAGGGTTTATGTTACTAGGCTCTCTCCTGGGGATCCTTGTGTTCAAACATTGCCCTTTCTGTGGATGATCCGTGACAAACAGAATTCTAATAACTCACAGCTCAGATTCTGACTGGGCAGACTGTCATTGCCTGGTGTGAATGTGTGCATATCTGTTTCTGTACATGTTCTGTAGCCTGCTGTACAGTACATCACAAATGAAAGGGAAATGGAAAACTAAAATAAGACTCAAGTGTTTTATCTTTCATTAACAGTTTTTCATTAGTATCTGTGCTAGATCCTGTCATCGACTGCTTACCACGACAGGCTCTAGCACAGGATAGTAGCTAATAGTGCACAATGTTGTATATTCAAGGGCTGATCTTCTGTACTTTTTCTTTCACTTTTCATTTCCTAGAAACTCAGTGCTGCCAGGAATATTCTGAGAACAAAATCAATCTGAGTGAAAATCTAAGCAGAGGAAGATTGTTTTACAATCAATTGTTTGTCATGCCCTCTGTAGCCAGAGGGTTCTCCTTCTCTGTCCTGTCCCTAGTTTCCTGTGCTTTGCTCTCCTTCCGGTGTCTCTCTCTCTGGGGCTATATATTTCCGGGTCACTTATTCTGCTTCGCTCAGCATTGACCTTCGGATGTTCTGAGACCTGCCTAGCACCAGGTCGCCGCTCCGTCCATGACCTGAGGGCATAGGTTTCTTTACGGCACTCCAGAACTCTTTGCACGGCTGAGCCCGGGCTAACCCCCGTTCCGCCGCTTCACATGGGGTCTTTTTCGCTCTCCTGCCTCTCCACGGTTTGTCCCTTCTGACTTCTGTGACAATAGTTAATTTAAATAACAAATATGTTTAGAAACAGCTGGGTGAGACTAAAGTGTTACTGTTATTCCTCTCAAACTTCATTTAATAATACAATTAGTCAGCATGTGTAGGCTGCAAAGGAACAAGTAAAGGTTTATTCCAATGCTGAAAAGAGAAGAAACTAAACACAAAGTTTCAGCTGTGGAGCCTTCTTCGGGTGTAAGAAAGATAGGGCAGTCAGCCAAAACATTGTGCTTCCACAGCCGGCGTTGTGTTTGTTTTCTTTTGAGTATGGAATAAAACTTTACATGCTTGGTTAATAATTTTTGTTTTTTTTGCTTGAACAACCTAATTTGGAGTCAATTTGCCTGTGAAAATGTTCTAGATTTATTTTGAACCATTCACTTCCTGCACTTTGTTTCTGTGCTCCAAACTTACTTACTGACAGACTTAGACTAGCAGACAAACAGATTGCTGCTTCTAAAATTCAAAAAACTTTTCATCTAAAGCAACTTCCAATATCTGAGTAATCCGAGTACAGTACCTTACTCATTAATACAACAGCAATGACTGTTCTGTAAATTGATCATTTGTGGTTACTGTCTAACTTTCATAATCAAAGGACTGCTGCAAATAAGAAATAATTTTCTAGCACAGTTACAGTGACATTTTGCTACCAAGGCATACATTGGCACAAATCTACCAGACCACAGACAAAGAAAAAGAGTTGCTTATTTTTAATCATTCCCACACAAAGTTCCAAACAAATCTATTTTCCTATCCTCATCTAGTTAATATAGTAGCACTTTTAACCCTTAACCCTTCAATATGATTCACTTGTTTAAATGAGGCTCATAAAGTGTCCTGGAACACCACCCCTGTCCATGTTACCTTAACATGGATTAAATGCTTAAATTCTGTGGTAAAAATGCTAAATATACAGTGCTAATGAACTAGCACAGCATCTGTGCTAGTGGGCAGTAGCACTGCCCACTAGCACATCATCTAATCAGTTTTAGTGAGATTAAATAACCTTTTTTGGTTAGCATTGGCATTACCTCCTCCTCTTCTTTCTTCTTTCTTTCACTTTGTTTTTATCTGCCCTACTCTGCACAGTATAAAACATGGGACATTCCCATAGATGAATAATTCATGAGTTTCTCAGTTTCCGGTTGTCAGTTTCACTTTCTTTTTGTCATGTATCCATCCTCAAAAAACATGATACAGACTGTATTTTGCTCTTTAAGATAATCAATGTAACGGTCATTTTAAGTAACATACTGTACTGCTGTTGACAAGAACAACAAACATCAACCAAAACACAAAAGAAAACCCTGCATATTCTGTCTCAGTTTAGCTAATAGACTTTCGGGACTGCTGTCCAATCACCAACAATTTCTAAAGTGAGCTTTAGCTACAGTAATGTCCAATAGGCCTCTGTTTTATAGTTTTTGTAGGATTCAGTTATAAAATCTTATTTCCTGTGGCAAACTATATCCTGTGGTGGTTCCCTGTGGTGTGTGTGACTTTGTCAAGAAAGTCACACATTTCATCCCATGTCATTTTAAAAAAAAATCTTTAAAATATATGAAAAATGGGTGAATACCTCTTCTCTAACTCAAGTGTTTTCCTGACAGAATCCTTTTTTTCTCAGGTAAGAAATAATGGGATTAAACCACTTAAGAGACATTCCAGGAGAAATTTCTATTAGATGTTACGAAGACACAGATCCTCTTCTCCACTCAGTCTGCCTGAGCTGTTAAATCGCCATTGCCGCATAAATAGCAAGAAGTAATCGGAGCAGAATGATGGCAGGGCCACTCATAATAGGAGAAAGAAAGATACAACTGCTCTATTAAACAACTACATCTCTCTTTCCCTTAAATGTTGCGCGAGAAAACAATTAGAAAAAAAAAGGAAGAAAAACATGCTTGTGAAAAGCTTCCAACTTAAAATGTTGTTTTTATTGACCAGAGCAAAATGTATTTTCTCTTTTGGTTTTGTTTTGCTCATGCGTGCATATTTACCATTTTAGATATATAATGCTGTAAAGGTTTATACTGTATGTGTTTGTTCTGTATTTGAACTTAAACGTTGGAAAAAAAATGAGAAAATCTCTGAATCTCAGGGAACATTTAGGGCACAAGAAGTGACCATTTCATAGACAATAACAATGGGAAACAACCCCTTTAGATAATAGACAGTGTATATCTGGAAAAACAAAAATTTACATAACATTTTTTTACAGCTTAGAAAGACTGGAGTCACACCTGTGTGATAGCAATGTGGAACAATTGTACAGTGTTTCATCAGTACTGCAGAAAGTGCATCTCTATCTCTGCTTCTCCTGCTGGCAGTGGGAGCACAATTTGTGGTCTCTGGACAGTCAGGTCTGTCTGTGACCAGTTTCTGTGTCCAGACTGTGGTCACTGAGCCTGTCCTGTCTGAGCAGTCAGGTTTGTGTGTGTCCAGTTTCCATGGCTAGGCTGTGGTCACTGGTTCTGTGTTCTCTGGGTAGCCTGGTCTGCCCAAATACATGTCAATCATCATATTTTATTTTTTTGCAGACATTTTCTATAGCATATCTTAAGTTCAGATATTAAGTTTAATAACATTTCGGAATATTAATATTAAGTGTCCAAATAGTTTTGCAAGGCACCATACTCACAAAATTTCCTACACAACCTAATAAATGTCTGCTACAGTACATTTTTCAGTCCTTTGTAAAGCAACTCTTCAGGTCTCCTATCGCAAATGATAGACAATTAGCAGCAAAGGGGAAATTTTACTTTCACTTTCCATTTCCTGTAAGCAATGTGTTGTCAGCAATATTCTGAGAACAAAATGAACTGGAGTGAAAAGGTCTGTATTTACAAGTTACAGGTTGCAATTATGGAAGGAAGATTCTTTTACAGAGTGAAAACGGACTAATCCAAGGTTATTAGCACTATCAAAATTCTTTCTGGAGACAGATGAGAAGAAAACTGGAAGTCTGTATATTGTTATATAACAGCAGAAATTATTAGGTAAGTCATAATGAGAGAGGTGAATCCCCCCTAACTGACTATCAAGGCGGCCAGCTGCTGTGCATTTTCACTTGTAAAGTGTCACCTCTAAAGTGTCCCATTTGGTCCCCACAGATCAATACTAGCAGACAGCCTGATTCCAGCCAGGATTCAGTCACTGTCTCCCAGACATGCTCCCTCATTGTTTCCACCAGCAATGGATTTAATTACTTCAGCAAATCAACAGCAACTCAGCAAGAAATCCCAGCAGTGGATTTCACTGCTTCAGCAAATCATGTTCACTAGTAAATAACTCAATTCATTGGGGTTTACTGGGAGAGTCTTACACTGGGAAATGCTATATATTGATGATTAATATCTATCACTATGGAAGTGTAGGGGTTTTGTGCATTTACTGAGACAATTAATAATTGTAGCAGTAAGTCACAAAATGATTCTTTGATGACTATTAGAAAACTGACCTTGCGGAAGAACTCGGCAACGCACATGTAACGAAAGCGTTTTTTCAGTTGCCCTATGCAGACAACGCGATCCGGGGTGGAGTGAAGAGAACACAGGAAAAAAAGGCAGGCAGGAGACGGGAATGAAAACGGGGGGCGTGTCCAAAGTGCGCAGGTGTCCGGGGGGGTGAGTCCGGGGCAAACAATCCAAAACAGATTCAAAATGGGAAAATCCAAGACGAAGGCAAAAGGTCCAAAGCCGGGCGGTACAAACGAGACTGACGAATGAAACCAGAGCCGGGGTCAGGACCGGCAGGGGAAATGGGAACGGGAACAGGAACAGGAACTTAAAACCATAACGGAGCCAGGCGCATCCAGATCCCGGGCTCGCACGATGCGGGAATCAATGCAGAGCCCCGAACTGAGTGGGCATCTGGCTTTTAAGGGGGGCTGGAAGGAAGCTGAAACGGGGCAGGTCCACAAAATCAAGTCCGAAATGAAAGAACCGGAGCGCCCTTCAGGGAGAGGGACTACAATCGTGACAGCACACACATGAACACTAATAAACAACAATACATTTATTAATACATAAAATGTGCATATAAACATAACAGATCTTATACTGAGGGTCAGCAGAATACAAAAGGTGTATATTCAATAACAAAGAGTTACAAACCAAGAGGGACATACATTCAGTATACCATTCTTTTAGACTGTTTCGTAAATGAGCTTTGATTACAACTTTTACACTAGATACTCGCAAGGAAGTACGTCACTCATAGGAATTAAATTGATATCAACTCAGGTTGAGGTAACAATTGAATTCTCGAGCTGTAATGCAGAATGTTGAATACTCATCCAATCTGTGTGGATTCAGATCTCCAGCAGACACAAGGGAACAGCGACAGGCTGTTGCTGCATCCAATTGGCGTCCTCCGGCCCTGTGCCAGGCAGTCCTGGTTCGGCGTGAGGTGTGGAAGAAGGAAGGGGAGATTCTTGCTGCTGCGCGCAGGCAGTGGGCTCTCTGAAGACCAGCTAGTTAGTCCCGGCTGAACTAGCAGAGCTTGTGCACATGGAAAGTGACTGTGGGTCCAAGCAAGTCACATTCTTTAGACGGGAAGAAGACCAGTTCGTTCCCGATGTAGCGCTAGTCCTGAATCCTGAGATTCAGTTGTCGACAGTTCTGACCGTTCTGATTGAGGTGGAGGATGAGTAACAATGACCTCTGACCTTAGGGTTGTAAACCTTGGGATGTGACTCTCCCATGGAATCTCCCAGACAGTAAGGCGCCAGAGATGACCATTTATTAGGGTGGCTGGTGAATCTCAGCCTTGGGAGCTGTTCCTTATCAGGAAACTCTATCAGCTAGAAAAGCACCTTAAATGTGAACCAGATGGAATGGCCTGTCTGTATCCAGCTGCACTGAGATGAGGGAGAGAGGGACTGGCAAGGGAGCAGCAAACTTAATTCCTGTATTTTAAATAAGCCTTGCCGCTACAGAAGTATCCTTAGAAGAAAAACATCTTCTATGATAGTGGTACAGTCCATCACGCCCCTCCTATAGCCTTTCAAAGAGAAAAAAAACTGACAACAAAGTATGTCTATGTGTGGTAATCAACCAGGTTTTACAAACGTTCTAAACCCTTCCACCTCCTTTCATTGCAAATGATTTCTACATGTTAGAAGGTTAATTTTGGCTTCTGATATTATGGTGGATTAAGAGTCCTGGAATCTTTGTAGAAGGACAAAGATGAAAGAAAGGGCAGTGTAATCATGGCCGAGAGAAGGCAAATGTTGGACTATCTGCTTGGAGTGAATGGAGCAAGACGTAGACAACTCCTTGAGCAGAACCTGCTTCATCCTTCAGACTGGGGTTTCTGAAGATTCACAATCCAATGGGACAACGACCCCAAGCATATAGCCAAGACAGTACTGGAGTAGCTTCAGAACAAGTGAGTAAATGTCCTTCAGTGGTCCAGCCATAGCCAAGACTTGAATTCCATTGACAATCTGTAGAAGTACTTGATTCCGGTTCACCCATCCAACCTGACAGAGCTCGAGCAAAACTGCAAGTAAGACTGGCCGAGCATTCTGAACTCTAGATGTGCAAGACTGACACAGGAAGACTAAAAGTTGTCATTGCTGCAAAAGGTGCAAAGCACAGAGTATCAACTGAATGACAAGAATGACAGGTGGATACTTCAGTAAGCCAAATATTTGTTTGTCTTTTCTTACACAAATGAAAACTTTTTGCTCCCTTTAAAATGTTGCAGCTGTCGTGTGCATCACCAGAAAATCAATTTCTAAGCATTAAAAATCTTGCTATCCTTCTGATCATTAAAGTGCCATTGCGCCAGCACTGTATAGTCTTACTTTGGACGCCTGTCTGAAGTTGGATCCATTTCTAAGAATGGTGACTCACATATCCTCATGCTCACCTTTGGCTCAACCACACAAACTATGACGTTAATCATCTGCTTTTGCTCCAAGGGTTTATGTTACTAGGCTCTCTCCTGGGGATCCTTGTGTTCAAACATTGCCCTTTCTGTGGATGATCCGTGACAAACAGAATTCTAATAACTCACAGCTCAGATTCTGACTGGGCAGACTGTCATTGCCTGGTGTGAATGTGTGCATATCTGTTTCTGTACATGTTCTGTAGCCTGCTGTACAGTACATCACAAATGAAAGGGAAATGGAAAACTAAAATAAGACTCAAGTGTTTTATCTTTCATTAACAGTTTTTCATTAGTATCTGTGCTAGATCCTGTCATCGACTGCTTACCACGACAGGCTCTAGCACAGGATAGTAGCTAATAGTGCACAATGTTGTATATTCAAGGGCTGATCTTCTGTACTTTTTCTTTCACTTTTCATTTCCTAGAAACTCAGTGCTGCCAGGAATATTCTGAGAACAAAATCAATCTGAGTGAAAATCTAAGCAGAGGAAGATTGTTTTACAATCAATTGTTTGTCATGCCCTCTGTAGCCAGAGGGTTCTCCTTCTCTGTCCTGTCCCTAGTTTCCTGTGCTTTGCTCTCCTTCCGGTGTCTCTCTCTCTGGGGCTATATATTTCCGGGTCACTTATTCTGCTTCGCTCAGCATTGACCTTCGGATGTTCTGAGACCTGCCTAGCACCAGGTCGCCGCTCCGTCCATGACCTGAGGGCATAGGTTTCTTTACGGCACTCCAGAACTCTTTGCACGGCTGAGCCCGGGCTAACCCCCGTTCCGCCGCTTCACATGGGGTCTTTTTCGCTCTCCTGCCTCTCCACGGTTTGTCCCTTCTGACTTCTGTGACAATAGTTAATTTAAATAACAAATATGTTTAGAAACAGCTGGGTGAGACTAAAGTGTTACTGTTATTCCTCTCAAACTTCATTTAATAATACAATTAGTCAGCATGTGTAGGCTGCAAAGGAACAAGTAAAGGTTTATTCCAATGCTGAAAAGAGAAGAAACTAAACACAAAGTTTCAGCTGTGGAGCCTTCTTCGGGTGTAAGAAAGATAGGGCAGTCAGCCAAAACATTGTGTTTCCACAGCCGGCGTTGTGTTTGTTTTCTTTTGAGTATGGAATAAAACTTTACATGCTTGGTTAATAATTTTTGTTTTTTTTGCTTGAACAACCTAATTTGGAGTCAATTTGCCTGTGAAAATGTTCTAGATTTATTTTGAACCATTCACTTCCTGCACTTTGTTTCTGTGCTCCAAACTTACTTACTGACAGACTTAGACTAGCAGACAAACAGATTGCTGCTTCTAAAATTCAAAAAACTTTTCATCTAAAGCAACTTCCAATATCTGAGTAATCCGAGTACAGTACCTTACTCATTAATACAACAGCAATGACTGTTCTGTAAATTGATCATTTGTGGTTACTGTCTAACTTTCATAATCAAAGGACTGCTGCAAATAAGAAATAATTTTCTAGCACAGTTACAGTGACATTTTGCTACCAAGGCATACATTGGCACAAATCTACCAGACCACAGACAAAGAAAAAGAGTTGCTTATTTTTAATCATTCCCACACAAAGTTCCAAACAAATCTATTTTCCTATCCTCATCTAGTTAATATAGTAGCACTTTTAACCCTTAACCCTTCAATATGATTCACTTGTTTAAATGAGGCTCATAAAGTGTCCTGGAACACCACCCCTGTCCATGTTACCTTAACATGGATTAAATGCTTAAATTCTGTGGTAAAAATGCTAAATATACAGTGCTAATGAACTAGCACAGCATCTGTGCTAGTGGGCAGTAGCACTGCCCACTAGCACATCATCTAATCAGTTTTAGTGAGATTAAATAACCTTTTTTGGTTAGCATTGGCATTACCTCCTCCTCTTCTTTCTTCTTTCTTTCACTTTGTTTTTATCTGCCCTACTCTGCACAGTATAAAACATGGGACATTCCCATAGATGAATAATTCATGAGTTTCCCAGTTTCCGGTTGTCAGTTTCACTTTCTTTTTGTCATGTATCCATCCTCAAAAAACATGATACAGACTGTATTTTGCTCTTTAAGATAATCAATGTAACGGTCATTTTAAGTAACATACTGTACTGCTGTTGACAAGAACAACAAACATCAACCAAAACACAAAAGAAAACCCTGCATATTCTGTCTCAGTTTAGCTAATAGACTTTCGGGACTGCTGTCCAATCACCAACAATTTCTAAGGTGAGCTTTAGCTACAGTAATGTCCAATAGGCCTCTGTTTTATAGTTTTTGTAGGATTCAGTTATAAAATCTTATTTCCTGTGGCAAACTATATCCTGTGGTGGTTCCCTGTGGTGTGTGTGACTTTGTCAAGAAAGTCACACATTTCATCCCATGTCATTTTAAAAAAAAATCTTTAAAATATATGAAAAATGGGTGAATACCTCTTCTCTAACTCAAGTGTTTTCCTGACAGAATCCTTTTTTTCTCAGGTAAGAAATAATGGGATTAAACCACTTAAGAGACATTCCAGGAGAAATTTCTATTAGATGTTACGAAGACACAGATCCTCTTCTCCACTCAGTCTGCCTGAGCTGTTAAATCGCCATTGCCGCATAAATAGCAAGAAGTAATCGGAGCAGAATGATGGCAGGGCCACTCATAATAGGAGAAAGAAAGATACAACTGCTCTATTAAACAACTACATCTCTCTTTCCCTTAAATGTTGCGCGAGAATACAATTAGAAAAAAAAAGGAAGAAAAACATGCTTGTGAAAAGCTTCCAACTTAAAATGTTGTTTTTATTGACCAGAGCAAAATGTATTTTCTCTTTTGGTTTTGTTTTGCTCATGTGTGCATATTTACCATTTTAGATATATAATGCTGTAAAGGTTTATACTGTATGTGTTTGTTCTGTATTTGAACTTAAACGTTGGAAAAAAAATGAGAAAATCTCTGAATCTCAGGGAACATTTAGGGCACAAGAAGTGACCATTTCATAGACAATAATAATGGGAAACAACCCCTTTAGATAATAGACAGTGTATATCTGGAAAAACAAAAATTTACATAACATTTTTTTACAGCTTAGAAAGACTGGAGTCACACCTGTGTGATAGCAATGTGGAACAATTGTACAGTGTTTCATCAGTACTGCAGAAAGTGCATCTCTATCTCTGCTTCTCCTGCTGGCAGTGGGAGCACAATTTGTGGTCTCTGGACAGTCAGGTCTGTCTGTGACCAGTTTCTGTGTCCAGACTGTGGTCACTGAGCCTGTCCTGTCTGAGCAGTCAGGTTTGTGTGTGTCCAGTTTCCATGGCTAGGCTGTGGTCACTGGTTCTGTGTTCTCTGGGTAGCCTGGTCTGCCCAAATACATGTCAATCATCATATTTTATTTTTTTGCAGACATTTTCTATAGCATATCTTAAGTTCAGATATTAAGTTTAATAACATTTCGGAATATTAATATTAAGTGTCCAAATAGTTTTGCAAGGCACCATACTCACAAAATTTCCTACACAACCTAATAAATGTCTGCTACAGTACATTTTTCAGTCCTTTGTAAAGCAACTCTTCAGGTCTCCTATCGCAAATGATAGACAATTAGCAGCAAAGGGGAAATTTTACTTTCACTTTCCATTTCCTGTAAGCAATGTGTTGTCAGCAATATTCTGAGAACAAAATGAACTGGAGTGAAAAGGTCTGTATTTACAAGTTACAGGTTGCAATTATGGAAGGAAGATTCTTTTACAGAGTGAAAACGGACTAATCCAAGGTTATTAGCACTATCAAAATTCTTTCTGGAGACAGATGAGAAGAAAACTGGAAGTCTGTATATTGTTATATAACAGCAGAAATTATTAGGTAAGTCATAATGAGAGAGGTGAATCCCCCCTAACTGACTATCAAGGCGGCCAGCTGCTGTGCATTTTCACTTGTAAAGTGTCACCTCTAAAGTGTCCCATTTGGTCCCCACAGATCAATACTAGCAGACAGCCTGATTCCAGCCAGGATTCAGTCACTGTCTCCCAGACATGCTCCCTCATTGTTTCCACCAGCAATGGATTTAATTACTTCAGCAAATCAACAGCAACTCAGCAAGAAATCCCAGCAGTGGATTTCACTGCTTCAGCAAATCATGTTCACTAGTAAATAACTCAATTCATTGGGGTTTACTGGGAGAGTCTTACACTGGGAAATGCTATATATTGATGATTAATATCTATCACTATGGAAGTGTAGGGGTTTTGTGCATTTACTGAGACAATTAATAATTGTAGCAGTAAGTCACAAAATGATTCTTTGATGACTATTAGAAAACTGACCTTGCGGAAGAACTCGGCAACGCACATGTAACGAAAGCGTTTTTTCAGTTGCCCTATGCAGACAACGCGATCCGGGGTGGAGTGAAGAGAACACAGGAAAAAAAGGCAGGCAGGAGACGGGAATGAAAACGGGGGGCGTGTCCAAAGTGCGCAGGTGTCCGGGGGGGTGAGTCCGGGGCAAACAATCCAAAACAGATTCAAAATGGGAAAATCCAAGACGAAGGCAAAAGGTCCAAAGCCGGGCGGTACAAACGAGACTGACGAATGAAACCAGAGCCGGGGTCAGGACCGGCAGGGGAAATGGGAACGGGAACAGGAACAGGAACTTAAAACCATAACGGAGCCAGGCGCATCCAGATCCCGGGCTCGCACGATGCGGGAATCAATGCAGAGCCCCGAACTGAGTGGGCATCTGGCTTTTAAGGGGGGCTGGAAGGAAGCTGAAACGGGGCAGGTCCACAAAATCAAGTCCGAAATGAAAGAACCGGAGCGCCCTTCAGGGGGAGGGACTACAATCGTGACAGCACACACATGAACACTAATAAACAACAATACATTTATTAATACATAAAATGTGCATATAAACATAACAGATCTTATACTGAGGGTCAGCAGAATACAAAAGGTGTATATTCAATAACAAAGAGTTACAAACCAAGAGGGACATACATTCAGTATACCATTCTTTTAGACTGTTTCGTAAATGAGCTTTGATTACAACTTTTACACTAGATACTCGCAAGGAAGTACGTCACTCATAGGAATTAAATTGATATCAACTCAGGTTGAGGTAACAATTGAATTCTCGAGCTGTAATGCAGAATGTTGAATACTCATCCAATCTGTGTGGATTCAGATCTCCAGCAGACACAAGGGAACAGCGACAGGCTGTTGCTGCATCCAATTGGCGTCCTCCGGCCCTGTGCCAGGCAGTCCTGGTTCGGCGTGAGGTGTGGAAGAAGGAAGGGGAGATTCTTGCTGCTGCGCGCAGGCAGTGGGCTCTCTGAAGACCAGCTAGTTAGTCCCGGCTGAACTAGCAGAGCTTGTGCACATGGAAAGTGACTGTGGGTCCAAGCAAGTCACATTCTTTAGACGGGAAGAAGACCAGTTCGTTCCCGATGTAGCGCTAGTCCTGAATCCTGAGATTCAGTTGTCGACAGTTCTGACCGTTCTGATTGAGGTGGAGGATGAGTAACAATGACCTCTGACCTTAGGGTTGTAAACCTTGGGATGTGACTCTCCCATGGAATCTCCCAGACAGTAAGGCGCCAGAGATGACCATTTATTAGGGTGGCTGGTGAATCTCAGCCTTGGGAGCTGTTCCTTATCAGGAAACTCTATCAGCTAGAAAAGCACCTTAAATGTGAACCAGATGGAATGGCCTCTCTGTATCCAGCTGCACTGAGATGAGGGAGAGAGGGACTGGCAAGGGAGCAGCAAACTTAATTCCTGTATTTTAAATAAGCCTTGCCGCTACAGAAGTATCCTTAGAAGAAAAACATCTTCTATGATAGTGGTACAGTCCATCACGCCCCTCCTATAGCCTTTCAAAGAGAAAAAAAACTGACAACAAAGTATGTCTATGTGTGGTAATCAACCAGGTTTTACAAACGTTCTAAACCCTTCCACCTCCTTTCATTGCAAATGATTTCTACATGTTAGAAGGTTAATTTTGGCTTCTGATATTATGGTGGATTAAGAGTCCTGGAATCTTTGTAGAAGGACAAAGATGAAAGAAAGGGCAGTGTAATCATGGCCGAGAGAAGGCAAATGTTGGACTATCTGCTTGGAGTGAATGGAGCAAGACGTAGACAACTCCTTGAGCAGAACCTGCTTCATCCTTCAGACTGGGGTTTCTGAAGATTCACAATTCAATGGGACAACGACCCCAAGCATATAGCCAAGACAGTACTGGAGTAGCTTCAGAACAAGTGAGTAAATGTCCTTCAGTGGTCCAGCCATAGCCAAGACTTGAATTCCATTGACAATCTGTAGAAGTACTTGATTCCGGTTCACCCATCCAACCTGACAGAGCTCGAGCAAAACTGCAAGTAAGACTGGCCGAGCATTCTGAACTCTAGATGTGCAAGACTGACACAGGAAGACTAAAAGTTGTCATTGCTGCAAAAGGTGCAAAGCACAGAGTATCAACTGAATGACAAGAATGACAGGTGGATACTTCAGTAAGCCAAATATTTGTTTGTCTTTTCTTACACAAATGAAAACTTTTTGCTCCCTTTAAAATGTTGCAGCTGTCGTGTGCATCACCAGAAAATCAATTTCTAAGCATTAAAAATCTTGCTATCCTTCTGATCATTAAAGTGCCATTGCGCCAGCACTGTATAGTCTTACTTTGGACGCCTGTCTGAAGTTGGATCCATTTCTAAGAATGGTGACTCACATATCCTCATGCTCACCTTTGGCTCAACCACACAAACTATGACGTTAATCATCTGCTTTTGCTCCAAGGGTTTATGTTACTAGGCTCTCTCCTGGGGATCCTTGTGTTCAAACATTGCCCTTTCTGTGGATGATCCGTGACAAACAGAATTCTAATAACTCACAGCTCAGATTCTGACTGGGCAGACTGTCATTGCCTGGTGTGAATGTGTGCATATCTGTTTCTGTACATGTTCTGTAGCCTGCTGTACAGTACATCACAAATGAAAGGGAAATGGAAAACTAAAATAAGACTCAAGTGTTTTATCTTTCATTAACAGTTTTTCATTAGTATCTGTGCTAGATCCTGTCATCGACTGCTTACCACGACAGGCTCTAGCACAGGATAGTAGCTAATAGTGCACAATGTTGTATATTCAAGGGCTGATCTTCTGTACTTTTTCTTTCACTTTTCATTTCCTAGAAACTCAGTGCTGCCAGGAATATTCTGAGAACAAAATCAATCTGAGTGAAAATCTAAGCAGAGGAAGATTGTTTTACAGAGTCAACAAGGTCTAATTCAAGGTCATCAGCACTAACAACATTCTCTCTGGAGACAGGTGAGAAGAAAGTTGAAAGTGTGTATTGTTACACAACAGCAGAGACTCTGAGTTATGCTATCATGAGAGTGGTGATGGATTTTTTTCATTGCTTATTTTTGCAGGTTCTGTACATTTGAACTTTCAAAGTGACTAAAGTAAAGGAGTTTTCCCTTTTTACCACATAATTCCCACACACTAACAGAGAGCCTAATTCCAGCCAGGATTCAATCACTGTCTCTCAGGCATCCCAGCAGTGGATTTCATGACTTCAGAAAGCCATCTTCACCAGTGGAGAACTGAATGCTCTGAGGTTTACTGGCAGAGTCTCACACTGGGTAATGTTATATGTTGATAAATAATGTCCTATGGAATTCTACTTGATAAATTCTACTATGGTACTGCGATGTGTCCTGAAAAAATCTTCTATGATAGTGGTACAGTCCATCACACCCCACCTACAGCCTTTAAAAGAGAAAAAAAAACTGACAACAACAAAGTAAGTCTGTGGTGTAATCAACCAGGTCTTGCAAACATACTTAACCTCTTCAAGCTACCAACATTACAAATGCTGTTTACACATTAGATGGTTATTTTTGGCTTCTGATATTATGGTGGAAAAAGAGCCCTGGAATCTTTGTAGAAGGACAAAAGATGGAAAGAAAGGGCAGTGCAACCATGGCCAAGAGAAGGGAAATGTTGGGGAGAGCTTTTTTCATACACTTTTTATCAGTTTTTCCAGCCCAACAAAGATCAACATATATGAGCATCTGCCTTCCTTCCAAGCATACAGAAATTTCAGTGAATTAAATATTGGCATATGAAAATACACAAAAATATGCAATCACACATATGCAGTTTGAGCAAACATAAGACAATAACCAAGTACCACAAACTACTAGGCATCTAGTATTATTAGCAGTTCAGGTGGGGAGCTGTGTCAGCATGTTTTAGGCTGCAAAGGAACAAGTAATAGGTCTATTCCATGCTTAAAAGAGAAGAAAGAAAACACAACATTTCAGCCGTGGAGCCCTCAAACCTGAAGAAGGCTCCACGGCCAAAACATTGTGTTTTCTTTCTTCTCTTTTCATCTAGTGTCATTAGCCTTTTAACAGTTCCTGTCAAAATAAAATAGAAATGGATAACATTCTAGAGAGGGTTTGAAATACCAAGGTACAATTTAAACCATATTTCTTCCACTACAACCACAATATTTTGGAGAGATCGCTGAACCTCACTGTTCTGGCATGTCCGTTAGCCTCCGTCCTGCTTCAGCAATGAATGCAGCGGGGCACATTCTGAGGGAGATGAGGTCAATCAGGTTGCAGGAAAACCACGCTATGCTTTTTTTTTTTAGATCCTGAAAAGGACAGAGGGGCCATGTATATGTGTGCAGCTGGATATGTAATTGCAGGTGGCGTAGCAAATTCTGCTGAAGCCCCACTGCCTGGTGTGGACGGTAGCTGTGCATGTTGCAGCAGAATTGTGCATGTGAGATCAAGGGGGCATGTCATGTGTTTCAGCACTTCACTCCCTTCAGTAGCACATGATTCCCTGAGTCCAAAAAATTTGTAAGTTCTTTAGATGACCTGTGGACCGATCTTTCACGATGAAGAATTCCTTAAGAAGAACAGATCTCGGCCCACCATCCCAATGCCTCCATCTCACAACAGCAACCTCCCACTGCCCTTAGTCTGCAAGGCAGTCCTTTCAAGTGCGATGACGACGCCGGGACCTTCGTTGCCTATTGTACGAGCTGAACTTTTGTGCTCATCAATTCAATGCTCTTTCCATCAACTCATCTTGTCTTTTGACGCTTCGTGTTTTGCGCTCCTTTGACCATCGGCATATCGGGTGACTGCAAACACTGAAGTTCTTGCTTACGGAGTGTGGAGCATTGTTTTGAAGTGATCGCTGTTCTGTCATGCTGACGCCGAGTGAATCTTTCTTTGGCAACATGGGCAGGCTGACAGCAGCGCGAGCGAAAGTAATGGCAAATTTCTTGACTTATTTCTGAATGTTAATGTTCTTTAGTCACGCATTCCAGACGTGGTTATGAGCGACCAGTTGCCGCAAGTGTTTGAAAAGAGTGAGCAGTGTTGCCCCGTGTGAGGATCAAACTCAGGACCTTCAGATGATGAGACTGACGCACTACCAACTACGCCAACGAGGCCAGCTGCAGTACACACACCGGAAAGTTTGCCTCACACGGATTTCAGTCGCCTGTTCCCTAACCTTTAGACGCCCTCTGCTGGATGTTGCATTTGCCTTTTGATCTCACCGATACATTTTTGGTCTGTTTCTGTTGCGAGTCCGTCTTTAAGAACTCACCTAGCACAAGTCTCTCTGGCTGAAGTGGCCTCTCTGCTTCAGCATCGTGCCCTCACTCAGCCATTAAAAACGTCACTCGGACTTCTGACATGCTGACATGAAATGTCAGGAGAGAGTGGCGGAGACGCTTAAGCCAGAGAGAAGATGAAAAGGGGGCGTGGCTGCGAAACGCTTGACAGCTGCACGATGCTCTCCATGCAAGGCGTGACCACAGGCTAAAGGACACCTTTCGGCACATTAAGCTCTAAGCACACACCTGGAGGATGCGGGAATCAATCCCGCTACCTCTCGCATGCAAAGCGAGCGCTGTACCACGCAAGCTAACCCCCCTCGCTGGGGCTCATGCCTCGGTGTCGCCTAGTGCCGCTTGTTCCCCTCTTACCGGGCGCAGTTCACTGCCCTTCGTCTGCAAGGCAGTCGTGTAATTGCGGCATTCTTGACTAATTGATGAAGGTCTGACTGGACGAGCGAATGACGCCTCTCCCCCGTCCTCAAGCTCGCTGACAGATTGAAATGGCAAGTGCTGCTGTGGCTCATTGGTCTAGTGATATGATTCTTGCTTAGGGTGTGAGAGGTCCTGGGTTCAACTCCCGGGCGTGCCCTTGTGTGCTCCTTTCCTCCTCGTCCACAAATCTGGGAACTGATATCCACATCACTTCGCAGTGTCTGCTTATGGCAAACAATGGAATGTGACTAATGACTGAACGAGCCTGGTGAATTCTCATCACGTGGCACAATGAGAGCGTGCAGTCAGCTGTCCAAGGCGGCAACCTCATTGCTCGTTCAAAAGAACACGTACTGAAAACTCATCACCACTATGTTGTAGATGAGCACCGCGATTGCTTGTTGTCATGTGTCCTTACTTGGGAAATGCAGAAGCAAAAACTGCCCTCTCTCAGCCACTGAAACGTGTGCGGCTTGCCTTGCGCTCTCTGCGCCTCGCATATTTGTGGAGCTGTCTGCTCTTCTTTCTGTTGAAGTACTCAAGTTACGGGGTGTCCTGCAGCCTATGATGTTCTCACTGAGAGCTTCCAAGATTTGAAGGAAAACTACGAGCTTGATGGCTCAAGTCGAACGAATGTGATTGTTAAGCAATCGATGATCAAAAGCACGTCTTCTAACAATCTGTGAGAGTATTATCAGCACTGTTTTCACTCGGATATACTTTTCACTTGCTAAGATGACAAATTGGAAGAGAAAATGCTGGAGACGCGCTCAGTGCAGACTGAGGTTGGGAAGGAGGTGTGGCCCTTCAACTCTTGACAACTGAAGGACATTCTCTCCGCAACGGAGGAGCACCTGTCAGAAGTTGCAGTGGCTAAACGAGAGCACTAGGCTCCTGGAGCTCCAAACTCAGACCTGGAGGATGCAGGAATCGATCCCGCTACCTCTCGCATGCTAAACGAGCGCTCTACCATTTGAGCTAATCCCCCTCGCTCCATGCGTCTCGGCATCATGTCTTACCGCCTCTGCCCCTCTTGCCGGGCACCGCCCACTGCCCTTGGTCTTGTAGTGGTTTGATGGGTTTACTGAGACAATTATTAATTGTAGCAGTAATCACGAGGTTGTTCGTTGGGGCTTTTAGAAAATCAATCGTCAGAACAACTAACAACGCACAGACACGGGTTCAATACACGAGATACATTTATTAATATAAACTGTGCACCAAACATATACTAGTCTGCCTGGATACGAGCGGCAGACCTTACTGTGAGGGTTATCATTATATAAGGTTTATAATCTCGAAGAGATGCCAACACAAAGAGATACACAACAGAGAATATATGTCAATATATATTGTTCGGTTACCAAATCGCTAATCAGTGTTATTACCCACTGTTACTCTAAACTCGGAAGTAAATACATTACTCATGAATTAAATTGATAACAACTTGTGTTGAGGTACAATTGAATTCTCGAGACGCAATGTAGAACATGGGGTTTACTTATCCACTGTGTATGGATGTGGAATCTCCCGGCACGAACACCAAACCAGCTGACAGGCTCTGTTGCAGCCTCTGTTGCAGTGGTTGTCCAATGGGCGTTGTCCCGGCGTCCTCTGGCTACCGGCCAACCAGTCGAGGAGCAGCTCGGAGTAGGACGGGCGGAGGAATCTGACTGCGGCGCGCAGGGCAGTCGTTGCTCCGAGGGGATCTACCAGCAGTCTGGCTGGCTAGTAGAAAGTCTCTATGCACAGAGTGTGACCGCGAGTCCTCACAAGTCACTCTTTTGCCTGGGAAGAAGCTGGTTCATTCCCGGTCCAGCGCTGCTTCTGAATAAGCTATTCCGGTTGTCGACGAGGGTCCAACTGTAGGCTGCCGTTGATCAAGCGGAGCATTCACGTTGGTAGAATTCTGAGTACGTACGGGATCCTCGGCCTCGCGCTTAGAACAAAGTCCAAGTCCCTTTGCAGACAACAGCAGTTGTCACGTGATTGTCTCTGAGGATGAGCGAAAATGGCCAAGGAGAGCCTCGATCTGAGCTTGCGCTCCCTTTTTGACCAAGACCCAGATGTGTGCTGATTGGTTGAGAGTTTGGCGGGCATTGGAGACCCACGTGATATTACCACACCCTGCCAGTCTCTGATTGGTTGGTCAAGGTGAGATATAAGTCACTTACTCTTGACACTTAAGAATGCAGTCCAGATGTCCATTCGGCACTCCCTAGACTGATGGATGACTATTGATCATGATAGCCAGGCTTAGCTAAGTGCATCCCCGTCTGGGAGCTTGTTCCTTATCAAAAGAAAACATCCTAAATCAGCCTGCATGAATACTTTCTCTGTGGCTGCACCACAGAGATGGAGGGTGAGATAGGGCCTCCTTTAGGACAGCATACCAACACTTAATTCTGTCTTATTAACAAGCATTGCCGCTACGCCTCCATAGTGGGTTTTTATCACTTCAGTTAGCAGTGACCATGACAATAAGGCTGAGCTTCACCTCTGTAATTATTACAGTAGTACTGAGGTGTTAACTATTTTAATTAGCAGTCCAGGACAGCTTAAACTTTCACTTTATCCTGTCTGTCCGTTATTTCTAACGGCCCAGGTCTCAGCTCAGATAGCTTAGCTTACCCAGCACCTGAGACCCCAGAGTCTCCTCTCCATTACAGATGAGTCAGAGCGGTTCTCAGGTGAGACTCACTACAGCACCAACACCCACCTGAACAATCCAGTCACACTGAAAACCTGCAGGCATTAATATGTGGACCTACACAATTCACAGGAATAGGAGACTCACTTGCTGAAAGAAAACTCCATACTGTTATGCCACGGCCCCGGAGGACTCATCATTCCACCTCACATTCCAACACAGTTCCCAATTTGCCCATTTACCCCTGCCTACTTAATGCTTCTTCACACTCTCCCCTGGGCTCATATGAGGGTTTTTCCTGATTAGAGCTACTTCTATTTTTACTACGACTTACTACTTGGTTTTTGGCTTCCTGACCCTGGTTTGTTCTCTGACTACGTCTCCTGGTTTTGGTTTTTGTACGTTGGGTATCATTCTGGTTTCTACTCTCGGCTTCCTCATGGCTCCACATCTGGTTTTGTACTTTTGCACCAGCTTGTTTAATACGGCTTTCGGACCTCGGATTGTTATATCGACTACATCTCTGGAGATCGTTATGGTTTTCTGCATAGGGCTCTGCTATTTCGTAACAAGCAGTGGTTTAGAGGACGCACTGTGAAATTATTTGCAGGGCCTTTTCCATTCTTAGCTAGGGTCCTCCCTATGTCCTGCTGTCAACTGTGTGGTTATATCCTTGGTGCTACAGGAAAGGACCTTTCTGAGGCGGCTTGGCTGCGTTTAGTCAGGGTCTCTAGGAGTCAGGGCTCTGACGGGAGTTAGCTGATTGCAATTGTAATTTAAGTATTTTTCTGTGTAAAGAAATGTACGGTACACAGGGTTAAAACAATTACATCATGTCAGACAGGAGGTATGCTAGAGGTCACAGAAGAGACGAGACTGGCTGTTGCTGATACAGTATGTCTCCAGCTACAGATAAAGACTTGACTTGTTCAGACATTGTCCTCATTGGTGGTTATAGAGCACTGTGTGGTTAGTTTCTGAGAATAAAATAATCTTGTCTGTATGGACAGGATAAAGTCAAAGTAAACTGACATATTTTGTGTACTGCACATTTCTACGGGGCCTATCTCTATAGACATTTCCACAGTATCTCCAAACTTCCTCCTCACCACTGGGCAAGAGTGCTACACTAGTTTAACCCATCAATCCCAATCCAACAATATTTAGACAGGTTTATGAGCTGCACCTCAGACCCTTTAATATAACCAGATTATGTGAGTTGTTTCAATTGCAGGTGCTTTATGGAAACAATTCAATTAACATACAAAGTAGTCTAAAACCTGTTATGATTAACTGTTTAGTGCTTATATTTCAAAGTTTTATATTAGAAAAATGTAGTAGTCTCTACAGGAAGTTTTCTTTCTCTGGGATTTCCGCGAGTAGTTTATCAGTATGAAAAGTTGAAAGTGAAAGGAGGGATAGTTACTTACTCCCTGTTCTAGTCATGATAAAACTCGAAAGTGAAAGGAAATGTGTGTCTATAAAACTCCAGCGCGGTAATCTCCTTCACCACCTTACAGATTCGCACCACAGAGGAGGACCGGAGGATACAGGTGAGATGATCATTTGTTTCGATCAGTCACAATCTCAAACTCAGCACAGCCTTCAGAAAAGGAGGTATCGTGTGGCGCAGATTGCTGGCATGTTAGATTTCTGCTTTAAATACATCTGAACTAATAATAGTTTTGAAACTAATAGAGAGATCTCCCACTCTGGACCTGTTTCAAGTACAAGAAATGAGATTAGTTTGGAGTCTAGGCTTTTTTTGTTACTGACAGGAGATTTAAACGTAACTATCGAAAACTCCAGGATAAAGGGCGCCGGACAGGATAGAGCTGTACAGCTTGTAACTGTCTCCTCCTCCTGTTCAGATACAGCTGTAGGAACGGTTTTAAACAGAATCGCATTATACAGAACGCTGAGTTCACCGTGTTTAACAATATGCAGCGATCGAATGGATTAACCCAAGTGTCTCCAACCTACGGTATCTTTATCCGGCCCGAGAACAGAGGAAAGCGTCACCACTGCATGCTTACGCGCAAGTGTTAAATTAAATAACCTTTACCTCAGGTTCACGTTTGTTGTGCTTGAGTTTTCTTGCATTGTTTATTTTACATCGAAATGTCACGAGCTAAGTGGAGAAACGTTGACGAAGAGTGCCGTATTTTTAATAAGAAAACTATTTCGTGATTGAAAGCAATAACAAAGCGTTGTGCTTAATACGCAGAGAAACCGTCGCTGTTCTCAAGGAATATAATATCCGAAGGCATTACGATACGAAGCACAGAAATACTCAGATGTGATTGGCAAAATGCTTTCAGATAAAGTAGAAGCACTGAAGAAAAACGTAATTTATCAGCGTGAAATATTTAAAAAAGCGATCACAACAATCAGAATCCATTGTAAGGGCGAGTTTCAAAATAGCACGTCATAGCTAAGGCAGGGAAACCATTTACTGATGGGCAGCATATACAAAGAAAAAGTTGCTTTGCTCGAACAAATATGCCTGTCATCTAATACAACTGCTCGTCGCACAGAAGACCCGGGAAAAAACGATTATTTTGCACTGTATTCATCATCATTCATCAGTAGGCTTTGTGCGGTAAAAAATTACAATTATCTGAAGTAATGGATAGTGACAGTGAATTTTATACGACAGTCCTCCCTTAATCGTCGTCAGTTTAAAAACGTCCTATCTGAAATCGAGAGTGAATATCTGGACGTTCCGTACCACTGAGGGGTTCGCTGGATCAGCAAAGCCAAGTACTAGAGATTTAGTGAATTACGCACAGAATTCGATATTTTCATGACTCAAAGGACACGACCTATTCTATAATTTCAGATTTGTTTCAGATTCTATAATTTCAGATTTGTTTTCACTCGTAAAATCCTTCAGACAAAAATTCTTCAGACAATAATTCTTTTTGGACAAACAAGTGGCAGCAAACAATTTTGTTCAGTTCGCAACTTGTGAAAAGTACAGAAATGAATGTGCCGAACCTTTTCCGATTCCGTTCGCTTTACATGTGATTTCACATTTGAAGCAGCAATTTCAGGACCGTTTTCAAGATTTTAACAGTATCTCACAGAACATAAGATTGTTCAAGAACCCTTTTGCAAGTGAAGTTGAAGATCTTCAGCCTGAGTTGCCGCTCGAAGTAATTGACTTTGCTGCGAATAACTTGTATAGGGATCTGTTTAAGGAAAATGATTTGTTAAACATATAAATCACTGCCTGAAAGGTGTTTTAAGAACATTCCACGAGCAACTTTTCTAACGTTTTCTGTCTTCTGCCTCCACATTTTGTGTGAACAAACATTTACAAAGATGAAATATGTAAAATCCAAATGTTGAACATCACTTTCTGATGAGCACCTTAAGCAGATTTTGATTCGGGGGCGACTAAGTTTGAACCAGAATTTGAGGACATTCTGTCACTGAAGCAATTCCAAATATCGCATTAAATTTGCACACATGTATGTGAATATTTCTTCTAGTTCTATTTGTTCATTTGAATATTACAATATAAGGGGTTTCATTTAATTTATTATATGTGTGAATTGTGTTGTTTATTACGTATTCCTCCATCATAAAATACCTACCCTCCCAGTGTCTGGCCATCTGGCCTTTCTTCCGAAGCAAATGTGGCACTCGAGGAAATTAAAATCTGATTAGGACTGAAAATCTTTTTTTTTCAGTCAGTCACCACATATCTGACAGCAACAAGCATTTTGAAATAAAGTCACGATTTATCCTTGTTTTGATGATCAAGCGTGTTTACATCGGATAACAAGTTAAAGAGACTCGCAGACAGGATCCGCCACCGCGCAAGACCATGCTGTCACTGCATGATACAGGTGTGAGAGGAGTGAGCAATCGAGTGAAAATCTAGAACCCAACTCAGAGAGCCTCTGTACCGCGAGGTGCTTTGGTCTGAAAACAAATAGTTTCCCCCTTCAAATTGGCTTAGCTGAGCTTAATTAAGTGTAAAAGGGGAAAAATACGCGTTGTAGTACTTTAAGGTAGTGCAAAGGGGTAGTAAAAACTGTGCAAAGGGGTCTTCTTAGTTAGTAAAGCACACATTTCCACTGAACTCATCTTTTAAATTGTCGAGGATCTAAAGACTTCCTTAAACCAATTTTAAAGACATAGATGGATGAAAGTCGTCATTTATAGTGAAATTTAGATAATCTTTTTTTAATGACTTCCCTGAATGTGTAATAAACATCACTCTATGAAGAACAATAGTGCAGAATGTTCACAAAATGGCACAAGCAGAGCATCGTTAAACATCGTTCAACCTTTTAATCTTAATGTTTTAAGCATAAAAGAATCTCTTCCTGCACCTTTTACATTATAGAGAAAGCGAGATTATTCGTTAAACAGATTCAAGAACTCCCGTTCTAATTTCATTTTCAAATACTTTGAAACAATACAAAATCCATAGAAGTGTCTCCTCCCACATTTACGTTAGAGAAATGGGTATCTGTTTGCTTTAAATTAGACATTTTATCATTTCTGATTTCTCCTCTTATCGGAGAAGCTACAGATATAAAAATATTTAACCTATTTGACTAACACAAATGCATTTTTTTTGTGGTTAAAAGCAACATATAATATAGCTGATTTATTGTGCACACCAGATCATCGTTGTAGAACTGAGCTGTGGTCAGGACCAGAGGGGAACCGCACAGAAATTGAATCGTACTGACCGATTCCGGCACAAAGGTGAGCGAAGGAAATCACTCCTAATACCGATTGCAGAGGACTTGGCAGCTGAAATTAGTCGCTATCTCTGCACTAAAATATATCCTCTGTTGCAACAAACACAAACAGCTGCTGCCGTCTAGAGGTTACTACACTAACCAAGTTAGTACAGTGCTAAGCGGATCGCAAGGGAAAGTTCTGAATGACGGAGAAACGCATTACTGAAATAATATCGTTAATATGAACTTAATTTAAACATTAGTGGCTGTTAATATACTGTATTGAAATATAAAACTGAAATTGTATTCCAGTCTTGAAGCAAGTGTCATCATTTTGATAATTTTTGATAGATTTCTGGGAGACATACTGTGACGTAGATTAATATTCTATGGAGTGAAGTGAACTAAAATCTAGGCAAATACACCTTAGTAAATGGGACTCCTTTAATGTTTTTGCTTTCTTCTAGTTATGCTTCTAATAGTCCCACTAATCCTATGTTTGCCTTTGTATTTCATATACATAAATGTAGCTGTCAAAATCTCGACATTGAATAGTTTGGAAGCACAGATAGAATAGATTAGTAACGATGGCACAAGTGCCCAGAAATGCAAAGGTGTTTATTGTGAGGATGTATCTTTCGACCTTTTCGGCTCATGATTACAAGACAGGCCGCTGTGTCAAGATCATTCAATTTCAAAGAACTTTCAGATTTAGCACGCTCTGCTTAAGCTCCGGAGTACTTAATGCGGTACTATCAGGAGATCATTTCCAGCTCTGAGTTCAGATGCAACGAAAACTGCTGGGGACCAAAAAAAGCTGGGGACCAAATGAACTTGTGTTTAGTACGGTGCTGAGGGTTCAGCATCGTTGTTGTTCAAATTAGCAAGAACCGCCGGTGCTCTGAATCAGAGCTTTTCAATTAGTCTGTTCAGTGCGTTAATATGTCAGCCATAATTATTCATTTATCTATCTTGTGTTAGTATATAACTGAATGTTCTTGGCAATTTAATGTTAATTTGAATTTAAGAACGGCATTTATATTCAAATAAACCAGAGAAGGTAACTGCTTATGAGATACTCAATTGCATTTAATCACAAACGAACAAACTATAATAGCAGCTGCGTGTTAAGCTTGAACATGTATTATAGCAGTTTTTATTTCCATTGATAAATTATACTGATTCATACAGAGATCCTTCAGACAAATAAAGCAAACACATTGCTATTTCGGTGTTATAATAGGCATAAGCTACTTTTGTGTCTGCAATAATTTTAACGTAAATGTTATGCAACTTCAGGGGCTGCATTTGTTGTAATGTTTGTTGTACAACTCATCTACATTAAGAGTTTTTAATTAAAATAAAGGCGCGTACAGCTGAGTGAAAACAAATGTTACACAAAGCATCATCTAATGTCCAACAGCGTTAGTCATTTTATTTTTTAAATAGAATTAACATCAATATGTGGATTTGATCTACAAAAACAAGTTACATTTACAGCTCTAAAAAGAAAAACTTAGAGCTCTGTAACAGATCTTTTCAGTTAATTGCTGTTCCTCTGATCTTGAAATTTTAAAACCACCTTTTCCTTGCCTTTCATGTGGTCTGTGTGTGTACTATTCCATTAACAGCACCGTCACTGAGGCATGTGCGGTCTTGCTCAACCCTGTTACCGACTGGATGGGTCTCCTGTTCGTCTCCAAATCTTTCCGCACATTTCAACACCATTATTGTTGGACCACAGCCACAGATACGAGAAAGCACACTGTTCCAAAGAATTGTCTTAGATTATCACTTTTAATAATATTTTTTTTTCTTTAACTTACCCATACCTTTGCCTATACAGTACAACTTATTCTTTGCATCCCCAATATCCCTGCTTTCCCTGAGAAACACAAGTGAAGACTCAAATCGCAAAGAAAAATACAACAAATCTATTCAATTAACTCCCAGATGTAACAGAACACATGTAAGAATTACACTACATTTCAATTTGTATTTCCTTGATTTCAGTTCTCTTCCCTCCCCTGGTTATCTGAAAAATTAACTATCACATACAAAAGGGTTAGTGTTAGGTTAAACATGCATTATCTGTAGTACAGCTACTGATAAAGATAGATATTAAACTTCATTATTAACAGATTACACTTTTATTAATAAATACTTGTATTGATAAATAATTGTTGTGTCTGGAAAGCAATTTTAGGTAAATTTTACAATAAATGTCAAGCTAAAGATGCTAAGTTCATCATTTAGTGAAGGTATCATTTCCACTATGTTCAGGAAAGTTCTAATGGGATCCAGTGCTTAGTCCGCTACTGAGTTGCTTAAAACCTGTGAAGAGGTGGTTTAAATTAATCTACTACTACAATAATATCTAGAGGGCAGCAGTTGTTACTTTGGGTTCATTGCAATTCAGGACAGGTTCAGAATGGAGCTGTGGACAAATTTCAGCCATGTTCATTGCATTTGATCTTAAGTTTGCTCACTAGTTTTGCACAGGCTGAACTCCAGTTGGTTCGCTGCTTTGGGGTCGATGCAATTGGTCCCTTGAGTTATGCCACCAGGAGAAATTATTTCCAGATTTGTGTTTCTTTTGTAAAACCGAAAGCACTGGAAACACATTTTGCTGAGATTAAGTTAAAAATAAGGATATTAAATTATCAAAACATTAAACAAGTGAGATCCCATGTAAGTAAATAAAGTCTCAAAACCGTCCTGTTTTATTGTTAATTACAGTTAAACCAGTAAATCTGAGATACTGAAGTTTGTAATTATGCAGTACATACTACAATGTTGACAGATAAAATTGTATTATTCAAAGTTTAAGGCTGTTTTAAATGCACAGTGGAAACAAACGTAATGAGACTGAAACAGAGCCCTTTCTGTATTTGTGACAGTGTGTCCCTTACTATGAAAATTAAAACAAGCAGCTATGCAGTTGTTGGACATGTTAATATATCTTGTTGAATGGAGAGTGCAATTCTTATATTGAATTTCTCTGTGCAACTGTCTGGTGCTACAGCTGCCTGTCAGTTCCCAGGTGAGTGAGTCACTGTTCATATGTCCTGAGCTTTTGAAGGAGGAGAAGTCTTTAGGAAAAATCCTCCTGCTGAGTTTTATTCATATTGATAAACTACGAGTCTCTGCAGTGCTGGGTTTGAGAAATCGTCTGTTACAGGCAGAAATGACCTCTGGGGGGCTAGGCCTTTAACTGGTTTTACACATAGACTGTTGATTCACATGGTTTAAGTTCCATTCACACAAGCCTGACAAGCAGCTTTGCCACTTCCACAGCCCTGGGCCTTCAGCACTTCTTCAGAATGAGTCCCCAGGCTCACTCACTTCCTTCTCTCCCCTTCCAACTTGTACTTGAACTTGAACTTGAACTTTATTGCCATATGTAACCGGTACTGATACAATGGAATTCTTACTTACAGAAAGTCTCTCGATTGTAAAACAAGTGTAAAAAACAAAACAAAGTGCAAACAGTGCATCAAGACAATATACAAACAAACAATAGACAATGTGCAAGTAAACATGTAGACAGTTTGAATGTAAACAATACAGACGTGTAAACAATGCCTGGAGATGTGCAATAGATAAGAAATCATAAAGAGGTAGATGGTGATAGTGTAGGTGTGGTCCGAGGGGGATGGCTAAATGTGTTCGCCAGTCTCACTGCTTGTGGGTAGAAGCTATTGAGGAATCTGGTGGTCAGTGTCCGTATGCTCTTATATCTCTTGCCTGAGGGCAGTGGGGTGAAGAGCTCATGCCCGGGGTGGTGACTGTCCTCTGTGATGGCCAGAATTCTACCACGGCAGCGGCCCTCATAAAGCTGTTTTATCTCGGTGAGACCGCAGCCGATGATCTTCTGGGCCATATTGACCATTCACTGCAGTGCCTTCCTTTCTCGCGAAGAGGTGTTGCCATACCACACGGTGATCCCATTGGTGAGGACGCTCTCGATGGTGCAGCGGTAGAAGTTCACCAACACATGTATTGGCATCCCCCATCGCTTGAGGCACCTCAAGAAATAAAGGCGCTGCTGAGCCTTCTTCATGCTAGAGTCAGTGTTCACAGTCCAGGTTAGATCTTTAGAGATGTGAATTCCCAAAAACCTAAAGCTGGTAACTGTTTCCACTTCCGTTCCATCAATAATGAGTGGGCTGTGAGTGCATGGCCTGTGTCTCCGAAAGTCCACTATTAGCTCTTTCGTTTTCTTTATGTTCAAGTCCAGGTTATTGCTATGACACCACCTAAGCAGCTGTACAACTTTATCCCTGTAAGTGGACTCGTCATCATCACTGATCAGTCCTATTATAGTGATGGTATCTGCAAACTTAATGATGCGGTTGTCGCTGTGTCTTGCTGTGCAGTCGTGAGTGGACAGGGAGTACAACCTTGGACTCAGACAGCAGCCTTGTGGGGTTCCTGTGCTCAGGGTGAGTGGCGTTGATGTTTTATTGCCTATCCGCACCACCTGTGGTCTCTCGATAAGAAAGTCCAGCAGCCAGTTGCAGACAGAGTTGCACAGACCTAATCCCCTGAGCTTTGTCACCAGTTGACTGGGTATGATGGAATTGAATGCTTGAGGCACTGCAGACATTTCTCCAGGAGAAATGTCAACCTCCTTTGTGGTCTGGGGAACTCACACACATAGTCACCAGCTTTCACAACCTTCACACTATACCCCTTAGTCCACTACAGTGGATTCCTCCTACTCTACACACTATTTCTTTACTTACTATCAAAAGAATCCGTGGGGTCAGAGTGCAGGGTCAGCCATTTATATAGCACCACTGGAGCAGCTGGGGTTAAGGGCCTTGCTTAGGGGCCCAACAGAGCAGGAATCCTCTTCCTGCCACGGGATACGAATGGGCAACCTTCCAGCCATAGGTGCAGATCCTTAGCCACAGAGACACCACACTACCCAAATTAATTAACATTTCTACATGGCAGAGTCACAGTGGAGCCTGTGTAACATATTCTTGAGAAGAGGAAGGTAGGCAGTCCTTTTCCTCACAGTGATTTTACATGGGTCAGCTTTGCTGTTATTATCAGGAAAAGACAGGTGTGGAAACATGCTCACAAGCGAGTCATGAACACGCAATGTATACACATTGGATAATATGAGCACATATCTTCTAGACAATTGCTGGAAATAATAAAAACATTAAGAAAGAAACGCAAAACAAAATGTTAGATTATACATCTATTAGAGCAGAATGCAAATCAGGGAATGTTATATTAGTTTCAATTTAAGCTGTCAACCAGGCCTCAACTGTCTGTACTTACAAAATTAATACAGAATGTTTCAGGGTACATTATTCCATCTGGAAATGGCCTCTGGACATATGACAAACAGGAGTACTAAAAGGTTAAAATCACATAATATAGTAATAGTAAGGCCTCATTTGGTATACTGTGTACACTTTTGGTCACCACACTAAAACAACAACAATATATATATATATTTCTGTTAGAATTAGGTCTGATAACTACCAGATACAGTTTGGGACTCAGGAGAATGTCCTACACTGACAGACTGAAGGACCAAAGCCTTTATGTCTTGAACAGAGAAGATCAAGGGGATTTGATAAAGTATTCAATATCCTCAAAGGCACTGACAAATTCATCACAATTAAATACAAATTAGAAGACACAAGTGAGGACTACATGGAACTATATGTAAAGCTGAGAACAGGAAGCTGTGCATCAGATGGTTTTGGAGGGTTGCCTGAATCTTCAGTAAATCATGTACAGCACATGTGACCAAAGCTTAGGCACTGCTGTAAGCACTTTCCAGCACAAGTCCAAAACCATGTGTCCTAGGTTACTGAAACACCAATAGAAGGATAAAACAGGTCTTGTGATCTGGTGTTTATCACCACACCAACCCTTAGATGACCATATCCTCTGAAAACACAGCCAGTTTAATGTGATAATTAACACTGTGCTGAACATTCCAAATTCAAGATAAAGGTGAGGTTGATCTGTGTGAATTCAAATCCAGATTCCTTCAGTTTATTAAAACACATGAGTTTATTAGAAATACAATTAATACAACAAAGGCCTTTGGAAAGGAAAGTGGAAATGGTTGGAATATTTCATTATAAATTGCCCTTTAATTTAAGACCATACAAGTGATACAGTAGTTACAGGCATTTGCTCAGATATCCATTGTTTCTCTTAGTTTAATGCAGTTGGTTCTGTTTCTTTTAAATGTGATAAATAAAATATCTATTTATGGATGATTTTAAGGTATGTTTGGTCAGTTCCTTTAAAATGAATCTTAAAAAAAGTTCTTCTTGCATTTCTTACTAAGTAGTGGCCCTTAAATTATGGCCTCGTGTCAGGTGTTGGGAAATCACCTCTCTTGACTTGAGAATCACTAGCCCTGTTTTGTTTATGGCTAAATGGTTTTATGTCTGTTTCAGTACAATTCTTATCTCTCCTTGAGAGAGGTTCACAGTCCTTCTAGCCTTTGTAGAAACACAAAGTATAATATAATAACCCCATTATTCAGAGATGCAGGCATGCAGACTTGTTAGCAAAGTGTGGAACAAGCTAGACAGTAATATGGTTAAATTTAACAGCCTGTGTGACATTGTGTGGGTTTTAGCGACACCTTTCACCGGTTTCAGGCTCAATATCCCAGACAGAAGTAGAAAGTCAGCGTGTAGTCGCTCCATATTTAGCTTTTCGGAAGGTTTTTAGGGCAAATTTTAAAACTCAGTTAAGGATTTTATTTCTCTGAAGTAGAGAAGAGAGGATTTTCTGAGCTGAGGGCTCATGGTCCTGGCATGAATGCTTAAGTAGCCACTTGAGCCTTTGATATAATGCTCCTAATTAAAGGTGATGATGATTAGAGAGATATTCACTTGGCTGTTAGGGAAGAGTGATATTGGTTTTCCCGTGTGGGGCCCTCTGGTGGTGATTGGAGATTTGGAAGGTGATTTGGGAGGTGAATTTATTTTGTTTTCTATGTGACACCTGTCTTTATTTTTCAAGAAAGAGCTGAATGAGTCCCCAGATCAATTAACTAACTACCAAATGGGAAAATTAGCCAAATGGCATTTTTCATATTTATATTGCTCTAATCGAGTATAACCATAGGCAAACCAGTTTTCCCACAGGTCACATTTTTATGCCATCCAGTCAGAGCTGACTTCATGGTTTCAAATAATCTTGCATAAATCAGAACTCTGTCTACTTCCTTAAGTTATTTGTGATCACAAAATAATGAATGTTGCCTAGCTGCTGTTGAATCAGGAGTTAGTCCCCAACTTATAACACTGTGCCATTATATAATCACTTCCAAGTTATGACTTTGACTTATAATGCAAATTTCAGTATCAATTTGTATTGCTGGTTCAAGGAATTGTGATAATGTGTAAGACTAATCAATATACATTAACTGTTGACAGCTATAGTACGTATACATGTTTTTACAGTCAATTTGTTGTGGCACAGGTATCCTGAATGAATTAATAAGAATCAGAACCTATAGATTTTTTACAAAATTCACATAGTATAAAATAGTGAAAAATGAGTTAATGTATTCTTAAGTTAGTTTTCTCTTATTTTACCAGGAGCAGAAAAGGCATGATGGCAACTCCACAGATATTCATTGAGATCCAGAATGATAAAGTTGTACTCAATGAGAGGGCAGCTGAAGTTCTGTCAGGAATGACAGGTGTTGCAGAGGTGATTGGCATTGTGGGTAAGCACAGGACTGGAAAGTCTTACCTGCTGTCTCAGTTCTTTAACCAAGACCAAGGATTCAAAGTTGGACATGGAGTAGAAGGATGTACCAAAGGCATTTGGATGTGGTCCAGACCACACCCTTTCCACACAAATGCCTGTCTCCTGCTTCTGGATACTGAGGGATTGGATGACTGTGAAAATAGGCTCATAACTGATAAGACTATATTTTTACTGACAACACTGCTGTCCAGCAGTATAATCTTCAACATCAAAGAATGTATAGACAGAAGCGCTATTGAAGAAATTCTGTATCCTTGGGAAGAAAACATTTTAAACTATACAACAATATAAATTACTGAAAAAGAAATCTTGAGCTTTACATAATCCTCCAATTTCATGAGCAGATTTAGTTTTCAGTTTAAAGTGAATTCTGGGGTGAGCTGTGGTGATCTTTGTTTATGCTTATTTGCGTCACCCATGATGCCCAGTACTGTTACTGTACCAGCTGTGTGGAGTTGTCTAATTGGAGAATTAGTTAATATCATTGCTGGGTCACTTCACTTCACCCCTTTCAGTACTGAACCACAAGTACATATGTGCAGTCAGAGTGTTAATGAAGTCTGCTGTAAAATATTTTTTATAATCTTATGACAGCTTCTAATCATATGAAACTGAAACTGAAACAATCTAATTATCTAGAACTGCAAAAGTCCAACAAAAGCCAAAATAAAAGCCAAAAACAGATTTCTGGAGCATTTCAACAGGACATTACAGGAAAAAAAGGACAATGAAGACTTATATTGGAATTTAAAACAAATATCAAAATTATTGTTTCTGACTAACAAAGAGATTATAAATAAGAAAATATTATTATCCATGTTAAAACCAGGTGGTGCATTGGCACTGTGATTATCATTGCAGCCTTGCAGCACTGGGCCCTTGGTGTAATTCTTGGGGTGCTTTTTGCATGCTCTTTGCATACTCTTTGCATGGGTTTCCTCCAGGTGCTTAACCAAGTAGTTTGGTAGAGTTGGCCCTGGTGTGAGTGTGTGCCCTGCGATGGATTGAAGTCCTGTCCAGGGTGTATCCTGCCTTTTGCACATTGATTCCTGGGTCGGATCCAGCTCCCCTGGGACTCTGAAATAGACAAGTGCTTATTGTAAGTGATGCAGTGTTAAGAATTTTTCAAATAGGAACTGTTCAGTGATTTAAAAATATCAGCAATGTTAAACTCTATTTTTTAATTAAAGGCCATTATCAATGTGACGTCATAGATTTTTTTTTCCTGAAACCCAGTACAGCTGCCTCTTACAGGTTGTACATCACATGTCTTTCGTCAGTGAGGAGAAAAATAAGTCACTTAAAGATTACCTTCCGAACTTGTTCTATATACTGATAAGAGATTTCCAGTTTGAAGAATTTGATCATGATAAGTTTAAGGACAAGTTTCTGAATGCCTTGGATAAAGAAACAAAGACAAAATATAAGGAAGTCTTTGACAAAACAGAAATTCATATTCTGCCACAACCAGCTCTTGGGAAAGCGCTCAAGTAAGTATACTTTTTATTTATATATAATAATATAATAAACTATTCAGGAATTGCCAAACACTTAAACATTCTGTTCGTGTTATTGAAAGTTTGCTGTGCTTTATATAATTTCTCCTTTCCAGTGTGTGTACAGTATTTGAAAGGAAGGGTCAAATATCATCTGTACTCAACAGACTCTGCTTACTTCTGTCTGTAATCTCCTCTCAAACTCAAAACTTCTGTTTTTGTTGTCCCCTCACATCCTTGCTAATGTATTAGGATTTGTTTTGGTGAGGAAAAAACAAATGAGGCACAATCTATTCATAGATCATCTTTTCTTCCTTATTTGCTTTTCACCTCTGCTAAACAGTTTTGTTTTCTGTCACTTAGTCTTACCCCTGTACCCCTATTATTTTGATTTGCCTGACATCATAATATGATATTAATTATCACTCTAATTATTATAATAATTATAACATTCTACTGTTCCTAAAATCCTATTCTATCTTACCTGATGGATCCACATTTTAAGTAGTAAACTATAATTTATAAATTTAAGTAAACTATAATTTCTATTTACATTTCTTTATTATATGTAAGTTTGGTAATAAGAGCATGCTTACTTAAGTGTTTTTAACATATGTACTTGATTCCTCTTCAGAAACCTCCCGGAAATGAAAGATGAAGATTTAGACCATGACTTTCTAACATCACTCAACACCTTTGTGACCATTGTTCGTGATAAACAGTCTGCACCCAAGGCAGTGAAAAGTCACGTCTGCACACCAGGAGGTAAAGCCTTCACAAGCAGCTCTGTTAAATTACAGTGGATATTCAGTTATGCGACTGTTGTCAATTACATCTCTTGATTTTCTTGTTCAAATTCTAAAAATGGAATGAGCTGACGTAAAAAAACACTTTTTTAGCACTTTGGCTTTACACTTTGGACAGTACACCTGGCTGAGGAACTGACAGTGCTGGTCGGAGATTAGTGTTGCCACCTTACTGAAGAAGGATGAGCCAGGGGACCTGCTGCAAAGGATGTTGGGGTGGAGGGAGGGGTCTGTTACATTGGCACATTGAAAATGTCTTCATTTTCATCCTTTGTTTTAGCATATTTATGGGACAAATTAACCTCTTTTATACTGGGAGGTAATAAAATATCATACATGGTTTTGGTTCCCCAGAATTATATAGTGTATTCAAGAGTGATCATTAAATGAGTTAACTAAGATGTCAATGCATAGAGAGACTTGGCTGAACCCATGTTCCCAGGCTATAGGGTGAGGAAACTTTAAGCCCAGTTCAGAGAAGAGTGAGGGGCTGGTGCAGAGGTGGAGACAGGGGGAGGAATGAATTCATGAGCAAAGAGGAGAAAACCTTTACGTTTACAGTATATACACTGATATACACTGATCATTGTGTCAGTGCTGGTGTACATTAAATAAATAATAGTAAGGAAAAACCGTCACATTTTGTAGCAATAATGTTTTGTGATTGTATGTATGATTCTTCTTCTTATATTACCTTGAAGAAACTAGAATTTAAAATGCTGTCCTCATCAGAATTCAAAGAACAAATAATTAAATTGCAGATTTCTAATTGCAGTTTCATTTTTATTCCTCAGTTTCTGGTGAAAGATGTGATATTTTTCCTGAAAATACTTATTTGCTTTGTTACATTTTTGTGCAGAAATGTGTTTTTTTTTTTTAAATAGGGACAACTAATGAATTTTTACGTCATTAATGTTTCAAATAATTCTGAATGTTATCACTGCAATTGTTGCAACACTAATGTGTTTCATTACTGTATATTGATAGTAATAATATGAAAAGTGTGTTAATGAAAGAATGTGTATTTTTTAATTAAGGAAATTACTTCAGGAATGCTCACAAATTAGAGCAGCTGAGGGAAAATCCATCTTTGTTTTTAATGTTGTAAACGACATTAAAAACTAATTTTATTAATTTCTGAACAATCAGTTAACCAAATGTAAAAACTCGTCTCAGCACTTATTTTACTGCTAAGAAATATAAGAATATTAGATATATTCTTATATATATAAGATATAAGAAGAATATAATATATATATAAGATATAAGAAGTGAGATATAAGCAATCTTCTGGGAAGAAGTCAAAATGTAATCTCACCCCCTTCACCAGGTGGAAGAAGATTTCCCAGAGAGAAAGAAATGCTTCTGTAATATCAAAAAAGTCCATGTGGCCACTGACAGCAGCACCTGGAGGACACAAAGGTTCTCCAGTATTGGACTCATTCAGTGAAGAAAGGAAACTCAGCCCCTTGGTCTTTAATTTCTTTTGACATGTTGCCCCAACTTTATGTCTGGGAATGTCAATCAGATGTGTCTCTTAATGCCTCAAAGTGCAAATATGGATCTCACACAAAGCATTATAAATATTAATGTTTACTGCCCTGTAATATTATTAAATATTTTAAAAATCCAGGAAATATTACAAAGAACTTTTCATTATTTTATTAAGTGTTTGAGGCATTAAAAGCATTACAGGTGCTGTCAGTTCCAGTAATTACTGGTTGTATTTTTATGGTTTTTTAGTATAAATATACACATTTTGTTTGTTCTCATTTGCTTAATCTCAACATATCACCACCTGACATTACTCTTTTCCCCTCTGTGAAGCCTTTGTGGAGCTGGCTCGCTCCTACATCAACATGCTGAACAAACAAGACAATGTCTGTCTGACAGTAGCTGCTCTGGAAATGAATGAGGCCTGGATAAACAAAACATTTCTATTAGCAAAAGATAACATGGAAAATATTGTAACAGAGATGGAAGTTCACCTTCCACACAATGAAGATGCACTGTGCAAAGACTACAATGAAAAATGTGACAAAGTAATTGAGGAGTTCATGAAAAAACTGGAATATACCAGTGGCATGAATCAAAAGGAAGAAAAGAAGAAGGAGTTACAGGTAAATCTAAAAAATAAAGTTTGTCAGTAAATACTAAATACTAAATTAAAATATCAGTAGAGAATGAATACTGTACTTGATTTCATTGTTAAATAGTTCTAACTTGTTTACTTTGTTTATAAAAAGCATACACATTTGCTACATATAAATATCAGTAAGGCTGAAATGCTAATATTTTCTGAAAACCTGAATATCTCCCATCTTCCTAAATAATTTTTTAATCTAGTGAAAATAATTACACTGTTTATTGAAGAGCAATGAAAGTATAAGTGTCTAGGTTTTACATTAATAGCTCCTTCATTGCATACATGAATATTAATTAGTCAGCAGATAGGTGTGTTATATGTTCTTTGGGATAGCAAAATACTGAGCTCAAAGCACAGATGACCGATGTTAACGAGTTCCTTAAAAATCTGTATAAAAAGCCAAAATACATGGGTTTTTTTATGCAAGAATGGTGAAGGTTTGCCCTGCTTGAGTAAAACAAATTGCCTGGTTAACAACAAGACTCATTCATGCCATCAGTAGTCCAGGAAAAAAAACAGACAACCACAGAGGTATTTACTGATCTTTAGGAAGTGATGTAATAGAGAATTAGAGTACCAGAGGTGAAGGAGACATTGGTTGCTCCATTTTAAAATCAACTGTGTCACATTAAGGAACAGCAATGCATTGCAACACATTCACCAATAGTAGTTCACCAAAGTAACATTCGCCTCCTAAATTAATTTTCATCATGCCATGCTGTGTGTTGTATCACATTTCACAAAAGTTTTTCAAATTGTTTTATCATTAACAGAAAAAGAATACATAGATGCACAAGTTTGATAATAAAATAAAGGGAAAAGTGACATTATGGTTTTGTATGCCTTAGTAGATATGGTCTAGTGCAGAAAAAGGAAAGAACAAAGTGTATATCTTCATTGAAGCAGCAAACATATTGTTAATTGAAACTTTAGGAAAAGCACTTCAGGAAACCTGTAATTATTGTTTATATTCCCTTTTCTTTGCTTATTAAAACATGAATTTCCATCAAATTTTACCATTCCAGTTAGAAACTGAAAGACCAATGGCTGAATGAACTTTGTAAAAAGAATTGCATGAAAAGATTTACGAATCTAAAGGATAAATACACTAGAGGTCTTCAGAATCACAGAGACAAAGAAATATTTAATGAAACAATGAAGAGCATAAAGAAGATCAGAGAAGAATACTTCAGGTTTCACAGTAAGTTAAATTGTCGGCTCAATTTAATTGAAAACAATACTTTTAAAGTTGTTTTATCAATTGTTACAGTTTACTTCTGTTTTTTTAAGAACATTTCAGTACACAAAGAATGAGCTCCCATGGTGCTCTTAGTTTTTGACCTGACATGCTTTGTGCATTTGAGTGTTTAAACTCAGTGTTTAAACTTGTTTCCACAAGGCTGTACCTTTAAACTGTTGCTTGGTATGACTGCGGACCAGCAATTGACTTTAAGTTGTCTTGTGTCTTCCACAAATGCAGCAGAAAGTTAATTCTCTGCTCAAGGATCGTGGTATATTTATATGATACAGTATACAGTATATACAGAAGCAGCCATTCAAGGTTCACAGTACAAACCCGTACCGCACGCAACTAACCACAAGCATATGCCGCGGTAAGTGATTGGCTGTCCAAAAATACCGACAGGGGCACTCGTGGTGCATTGGTCAGTAGTGAAAAGATTTAATCATTTAATCTGCTTAGTATTGAATATTTATATGGAATTTTACCACTAAAGGGAAATTTTAGTAGCTGAGCATAAAAAGAAGAGGAACATAACGCATCTGAAGGTCATAAACGATATTAATTTAGGAACATAAACATATTACTGTATGTAAACTGTACTGTATATGGCTGTTCTTGGTATTTTAAAGAAAAAATACACACCAGTATTCCATTTCTCCCTAAACATTTTAAGCATCAAAGTCTTACAGTACATGTGGTTATTTTGAAACGTTTTTACTTGCTCCTTCTGACCATATTACTGTACATTTATATACTTCGTGAAAAATTGATCTTTTTAACCTTTGCTAATACGCTCGTTATCGAATAAACAAAAGCATACTTTTAGAATTGGATAAATAGGGAATATAAAATGGATTTGTGTATCTAAATAAATTAATAACGGTATAACTATAGTTCTATATTGATATGTGTATTGCTGTTTCAGTGGATGTCTTATGATTCGCCTTGGTGGCGTGACAGCTTAAGTGACTGATGGATAAGCATGAGGTTGGATGTTTCAATCCAGCAAACTCTGTGAGTTTTCTTTTAACAAATAAACATTTCTTTGAAAAACTAAAATAGCAAATATTATGGACACTACAGTATATTGACATTTTTTATATTGCTAAATATCACATGTTCGTACTATATGTACACAGCGGTACCACAGGTTGTAGGGCATAAATCCACATGAGCCCGAAAGCACTACATTAACGTTGTGCATTCGCCTGGCGCTGCGCGGTTTACATCTCTCTCTGCAGGAGTGCTGGCTGTGCTGAATTAAACCGGTTTCACTGTTTTTTTCAAAGTAGGATAGGACGAGTCTTCCAGCAAAAGACACTCCACCTTCCCCCACGGACACATGTTTTCTTAGTAAAACAGGTTCACAGTGCGAAGCTGTGTCAGTCTTATGTGTAAAGAAAATCGGTTTGAACACCATTGGGGCTGTTTTTAATAAGCTGCTGAGTAAAGAATAGGAATTTTCCTGCTGTCAGCAGTATTGTGTATATAGTTTTTTGTACAGGCTGTGAAAAGTTTCACAAAAAGAGGTCTTTAAAATTAGGCTGGTCAAATGATTACTTTAATTCTTAAAAAATAAATCAAAAACAAGATATAATGATGTGTTCCTACTTAGACATTGCACGACTTTAAAAGCTTAAAAAACAGGTTTCAATAGTTAATAACCACTTGATTTTTCTTCCTCGTGATCAGCTTAGAATCTCTGTTTACACTTTAAGGTTTTTACTACTTAATTAAACGTTTAAAATACACGAATTTCATAAAAACAACACACGTATCGAATAAAAAAAATATTCTGTTATCTTCCTGGTATGTAGAACAGATCAGCAGGTTTTTTTCCCCCTATCAGAGGCTCTGAAAACAGTGTTCTGCCCACTGCACTGTCAGAGGGAGAGGTAGCATTGGAAAGTAGAAAGCGCGGAGCTCAATAATGCACAATGGCTGTGAAGCACCAATTGCGTTCATAACTTAGTGTTTAAAATTAAACAACATAAATAATTTTCTTTGACTTCTAAGTCCCTTTATTATCATCAAGCACAGGTTTCTTTTTTGATACCATCGTTAGACAAAGCAGGAACTTATTGTACTTTCTAATGACATTACATGTGGAAAGATTACAGATTACAGATTTTAATCGTCTTTAATTTTGTTATACATTTTAGAAAAGTTTAATCTACGCATACACCACAAAACTATTTTCGATTGTATTTCTGAATGCTATGTATAAAAAACTTTTGAATGGCTGCATCTGTATTACAGACATTTACAACAAAGACATATCATAAAACATTTACATATATTGTTAAGTTATTACTTTAAATATATACTTTAAATTACTGTAAATATATTACTTTATTTTATATAACACCTTTACAACTGGCATCTCAAAGCAATACAGGATTCTGGCTATCAAATTCTGAACATATTGGAGATTGTTCAGTGTGGAGTTAAATAACCTAGTGAACAGGATGTGCATCTATTAATTGTATTGAAAAAAGCCTTTCTTGATTTCTCTAGTTCCTAGTTTCTCTATGTTCCCTTTAAAATAAACGATTATCCCACAATGCTGTGTACTACATGGCCGGTAGGGAAACTAAAGGGAAACTTTAGTAGCTGAGCATAAAAAGAAGAGAAGCATAAAGCGTGTGATGGTCATAAACTATATTAATTTAGGAACTGCATCAGAAATATTTTTTTAACTGCACTACATTGGGGAGAATCAGTATAGCTTACATTTATATAGAATGTATAGAAATACATTTTTCCTGCATCAAAGTTTAAGTTGTTCAGAGTGCCCTACATTATAGCCCCAGTGCTGCAAGGTAGCAATGCTAACCACTTCACCACCGTTAAAAATGGATGGATATCTTAGTTATCTTTCTAATTCACAGGTTTGCATGCATAATTTAATTTTGAGAGCCACTGAGACATCTGGTACTATTGTTGTATTTATGAAAAAAAACATACAAAAAGAATACTAACAACTGTGCCATCCTATTCCTTAGTTAATAAATTTTATTTTTATAAACAGTTAACATTTTTAGCAAAATATTTTGAATTATATTTACCCTATTTTTTCTTTAATTTTGTATTTAACTTATTTTATGATAGAAAGATTTAATGTATATTTGAACAATAAAAATATTGTATTACAAGATGTGGGGAAAAGTGTACCAATTTATTACAGTGCTAAATTTAATATTATTGATTACTAATAGTTTATGCTAACACCTAACTTTCTTAAGTAGATGTATTAAAAACAGGTGGGTAGCTGCGTCAGCATGCGTAGGCTGCAAAGGAACAAGTAATAGGTTTATTCCATGCTGAAAAAAAAGAAGAAAGAGAACACAACGTTTCGGCCGTGGAGCCTTCTTCAGGTATTAAAAACAGGTTTGCCCAGCCTAAGAGGTGGGGTCAGCTGACACTCCTCCATACACTCAAGTGAAAAATTAATAATGCTTTGGCGAATGAGAATTCTGTCTGGCATTGCCAGATTTTGAAAAAATAAAAGTATTTTAATCAAGATGGGGGCAAGGAAGTCTTATCTATGACACCCTCCCTTATAAAATTAATGTGAAACAAACAAAAACTAAAAATAAGATACAATCTACAGACATTCACAACATAGACATATCATAAAACATTTACATATATTGTTAAATTATTACTTTAAATATATACATTGAGTTACTGAAACAGCTCGTTAATAAAATGGTTGCAATTTTGTTCTTATTTGGAGGCAGGGATATTCTGACAACAATTGATTTAAAGACGATCTGTCAAAGTGCAATGAAATACAATGTTGTTGTTGTTATTGCTGTTTTTATCCTGTAAAGCGCTTTGAGAAGCCACCTTGAAAGGTGCTATATAAAGGCGCTATATAAGGGTGCTGATTCTTATGGAATGTGTTTCTTTCTTCTTTTTTTTCAGCATGGAATAAACCTATTACTTGATTCTAATGGAAGCCCGATTCCACCAGGGATTAAAAAAAAACACACACTCTCTTGTTTCAAGCACCATGTCTCTTCCCGATAAAAAGAGGAAACTTTTTACACTTTAACTCTTCAGTTCACAGCTAAATTTCACCAGAGCCACTCACTAATAGTTTATGCCAACACCTAACTTTCTTAACACACAGCGGTCCCCCCAGGTTCCAGTTAGTGCGTGATTACACATCAGTGAAAAACCAGAGGTTTAAATAAAAAGAATTAGCTCACTGATAGTTTAATGTGGAGGCTGTGAACATTTTCACAAGTCATGGTCTTCAAAGTGCATTTGTTTTGAAGGCTTTCTGTGTTTCCCTTCCAAATATATGGACAGAAGAATATTCGAGCGTGGTCAAATAAATGGCTTAAAAACAACATAGTGAAGGCTGTGAGTTATGTGAGTCAGATTAAGAATGAATAAAAGCATTTTATTAAAAACACATTCCATAAGAATCAGCGCCTTTATATAGCGCCTTTAAAGGTGGCTTCTCAAAGCGCTTTACAGGATGAAAACAACAATAACAACAACAACAACAATATTGTATTTCATTGCACATTGACAGATCGTCTTTAAATTAATTGTTGATTTAAAGTTTGACAGTAAATGTTTATATTGTAACGCATACAGCCTCCATTTCTTTATTAAATTTTTAAAAATTGTTTGCGCAGTCTAGGGGGGGGGGGGTCTGCTCTCATTGACAGCTGACACTCCTCCATACACTTAAGTGAAAAATTAATAATGCCAATGTAAACATAGTATTTACAATTTGTTGATAATAAAAATGTTAAGTTCTCTAAAGCTTTCTCAGTCAAGTACGATAGTTTACCCATGGAGCTGTGAAAGCATGCGAAGGCAGCAAAATATCAGCTAAATTTGAAGATGTGACACCGAAAATATTATTAATAACCTTTTAAATCTGAAGGGAAATCTAAACGGATCCCCACACGATCAGAGGGCAAGATGGTGATTATTCATTGTTATTAAAAAATGACTTAGATTCGAACATGTTGTGATATTTTGAAATATAAAAAAGTCAGTTAATTGTCCATAATATTGCTGTTTTATTTTTTCAAAGAAATGTTTGTTAAAAGAAAATTCATAGCACTAGCTGGATTCGAACAGCCTACCTCTCACTTAGAAGTCAGGCACTTAGACCATCACACCACTCACATGATGAGTGGAAAATTAAATCTTTTCGTTTTCAAAGAATGTGGACCAGGGTAATACTTTGAGTTTACAGCTTGTCCAAGGTCATTCATTATTAATACTATTAGTATTATCTTTGGTAAAGACTTTGATGGCGACAGCTCAAACGCTGTACATGAGAGGTTGAGCTTTATTAGCTCCAGCTTGCGGAAATTCCAGATACTATTATTTTACTTGCGGTACCATGCGGTATTATGCAAGAATATACGGTATTAATACAGTATTATACGGTAACTTGAGTTATACTGCGACAAGCGTTATAACACAGTATCGCCTGCTTGTTTTGAATGGCTGCTTCTGTAACTCCACCTGGCGGTTTTATAAGGTGATTCCGGATACTATTAACATAATCTAATTTCCAAGAGGTAAAATGCGGTATGACGTGAACTGACTTGTTATGACGCTTGTTTGATGCAACATGCCCACCGCGTTGTACCGCAGTGTACCCCGCTTATTTTGAATGGCTGTATCTGTAGGACAAAATATTTAATCTCCACATCAAAGCATGAAAAATGATGTTGGAAGGCTTTAATATTGGATAAATTGAAAGCACTGGTCAGTTGAATTTACAGATTCCCTCTTGCATTATTTTAAGATCATCTCACATTGATTGAAACACTTGTGTGTGTGTGTTTTTTTTTAAGTATGAATACTTATTCAATCAGTTATTTTCTGGTTTATATCCATAATTCATTTGGCAGGATCTGTAGAATTGGATACACTTCGATATTATAAAATATTTTGTGCAGATCAATGGCATAAAATCCCAATTAAATACTCAATGATTCCATATTGTAACCCAATAATACATAAATATATCCAACGGGAGTGAACACTTTTGATAGATAATGTATTAATTATATAAATAATGAGGCAGCAGCAGAGTGAATTCTGAGGTTTACAGACATATTTGGGCCATTATTTTGAAGAAATGACTTCCATCACCACCATCAGAATGACAGTGACCCGAAACACACCATCCCAGCAAACCTCGAGTTATCTCAGACAGTCCAAGTCAAATCCAATTGAGCAGCATTTAATATAATGGGGGGGGGAATAGAAAGAATGGACAAAACTATCCTGTTTTGCTCATTAAAACATCTTATTAAAGCATCTCAAGTGATTACGTTTTTAACTTAAAGTGGATGTGTCTCGGTACTTATGGTGACTTGAAATCAATGGAACACAAAGTAAGTTGTTGTTATAATCTGATCAAACGTATGCATAACTTACCCAGAAATAACATATGGATGATATACCAGGAATAAAATAACTCCCCAGAGTTATGCAAGATTTACATAAATCCAACATTATGTAAAATCCTGACCTGGGCGAAATAAAGACTTATTAAATATGAATTTTCTTTTAGCTTTATTTACACATTTTAACAGACAGCCTCCAAGTAAAAACTAAATGCTCCTACCTTCTGAAAGTACAAACTGAAAACCTTGAAAAATGGGCTGAATTATTCTAATTATTTCCATAATCTTAGATGTAGAAGTCAGACATGTTGGTCTGTAATCACACTTGGGTCAGTTTCTTCACTCTTCTTGTGGCTGGGCTCTATACTGGCAGTGAGCCTGACTGGAGCAGCTGTTGGCTCATCAGAACCCCTTCACTGCAGAACATTATTGTGCTCTTCTGCCATGCCTTCCTGATTTTCTTGTTGAATAACCTCATGCCTTACAGGAGAGTCAGGGCAAGCTATAGGATCACCTTATATTCTGCATTTTATTGAATACTCTGGTGAGATTCTGCCTTGTTAGAGTATTCATTAATTTTAATTGATTAAAAAAACAATATAATCATCTCTTACAGGTGGTTAGTAATTTTTAAGTTAAAAAAAAGTTTCCTTAACTCAGTATATCTTGAGGAGAAGGGGACACAGAATCTCAGTCTGGTTACCCAAAAAAAAAATTGTTCAAATATTTAGTTTGTTAGTTTACAGTTTTCTTTCCTACTGATGGCAGAGCTGAAATCCGATGGAAGTAGATCCCAGACACAGTCCAATGTTCTAAGCAAGCCTTCCTTCAAGCCAATTGAAAACCAGTTCAAGAGGCTTACACATTAAGCACTAATACCTTCAACACTGTGCTATGGTTAACCTGTTCTAGAGAATTACCTTTATCAGTTCATGTGATATGAATGTCATGAATGTGAACTCAACAATCTCTCCTTTCTGGTGTGAGATAATAGCAATTTATTTAGGTTCTAGGACTCACAGAATACAAAGAGATTTCACTTCTGACAGCTTAGTCTTTCCTGTTGTACATGCAAAGATGTTCTTTCTATCCAAGATCCAAAACTGTATGAGATGTATCCGATTTGTTTGACTTTTAGTGCTGTCCTAAAATTATACAATCATTATTTTCATTTGAACTAACCTTTCATTTTTTTAATAATCCTGTCCTGTTGTATATTGAATCGACAAAACACTGTGATTAATGAATACAAAGTTTTGCTATTTTTTACTGGTGCTTGTACTGTATTACAGGGGTTGTCATGCATTAAGATTCCAAAACAAAAAAATTTAAAATTTCTGAAATTCTCACTGAACTTAATGAACATAAAAGGTATCAGTCATTCACTTGAGAACTATACATGTGTTTATAAAGACACATTTTCTAAAGATTGTGTACATCTTTAAACATTGATATTCACAGGCTAAGTTTTTTTTTTTAATGTGCTTTATGCTGTTGGAGTAAAGCACTTAAAATGTTTTCATTTAGGGTCTGATGATATAAGCAAGACTGTGTTTTCTGAACTTGGCACCCTTCACCTGGACCCTTTGCTTAAAGACTCCTTGAAGGTAAATGTCATGAAATTAAAAACTTCTTATTGAATTGTTTGGTCCACCGGTTTACTGAAAGACCTATTACAGAATAGTGGTACTATTGATACAGATGCAGCCATTCAAAATGGCGGTACAAACCCGCGGTACGGTAATCTACCCACAAGCCACCGCAGGGCACCGTAGGGCACCACGGTAAGTGATTGGTTGGCCAAAATGACCGACAGGGGCACTCGTGGTGCATTGGTTGGTAGTGAAAAGATAAAGATCATTTAATGTCTTTACTGTGCACATTTTTATCAGCTTAGTTTTGAATATTTATATGGAATTTTACCACTAAAGGGAAATTTTAGTAGCTGAGCACAAGAAGAAGAGGAGCATTACGCATCTGAAGGTCATAAACGATATTAATTTAGGAACATAAACTTAACTGTATGTACGTAAACTGTACTGTGTATGGCTGGTCTTGGTAGTTTAAAGAAAAAATACACACCAGTCTTCCATTTCTCCCTAAACATTTTAAGCATGAAAGTTTTATGAAACGGTACCCAAATATGCGATTGCTGTATAGGATGAATTTTAATCTTAAAAAATTATTTAACACGAAAATTAAGCTGTTTACATCTTCCGCCTGAGAACAGTCACCCGTTACTACCCAACGCAGAAACACAGCCACTAACTAGCAAAGAGAGGACATTAGCTAGCCAATATGATAAAGAAATAAATGATTATTTTGTTTATTTCTTTTGCACATTTATTTGAACATTTCCATCGATTGTACTAGCACTTGGAAACTGTCCAATCCCTAGTTCATCAGGCATTTTCTTTTACGCTGCGGGCATTCTCCCGGTCTGGTGCCGGTCTGTGTCTTCTAGGATATAATGCCAGGGAACTCTTGTTTTTATGTCCACTATAACAGACAATCTCCTTTGCTTTAACTGAGCGTCTAACCCCTCTGATTGGAGAAAAAAGATGTGCTGGTTTGCTATACATACTGTACCAGAAAGATGATTTCTTTCTATTCGAAACGTGTATTTTAAAAGTTTAAGAAGTAAAAACTTTACAGCGTACACAGATTTCTAAACTGATCAGGATCGTTATCTTTATTTTATCCATAATAATGTTCACCGCTCTGTCCAGCAAATTAGTAATAAACTTTATTTTATATAGCGTTTTAAACGAATAAGTAATTAGATTGCTCATAAACCTAATCACTTTTTCTACATAAACACAGCGTAATTGCTCTCTGAAAATGCTTTTTCTTTTTATTAAGGCTCAGATTTCAACTATAGATCGTATTATTATAAACTTTCTTGGAAAAATGTATTTTATGTAAACCATGTTTGCTATTAATTCATTTAGGGCTAGAATATGTTCATTGTCTTCCAATTGAGTCGAGTTGACATTAGAAGCTTGCCACGCCCGGACTGTTACACCAACTCATTAGCATGTTAAAGCGATTTCATTGAGGAGCCTAGCTTTCTTAACTAGTAAGTACTGTACTTCCTTGGTTTTGGAGGGGGAGGTGTCTTTCGCTGGAAATCCCGCCCCCTTCTACTTTGAAAATACCTGTGAAACCGGTTTAATTCGTCACAGCCAGCACTCCCGCAGAGAGGGGGGTTGTACTCGTTAATGTCTTAGCCGGAACACATCATTATATCTCATTTTGTATTTCTATAAAAAAATCGTTTGCCCAGCCTAACACTATTATTGTTATTGTTTTTATCCTGTAAAGCGCTTTGAGGAGCACAGCTTTCTCACCACTTAGATTACTTTTTGATACCAACCTTACACAAAGCAGAAACTTCTTGTATTTTCCGATGACATACAAGTGAAAAGATTACAGATTTTAATCGTCTTTTTTCTGAACCAGGGAAAATCTGATCATGTTTCTCTATAACAATAATAAAAAACTTTATTTTACATATCACCTTTAAAAGTGGCATCTCAAAGCAATACAGTAGATGTAAACCACAGATTACAGAGTAAATACCCAGACAAATACAAATGCGTTTTTAATAAAATGCTTTTATTCATTCAGCAGAGAGAGAGAGAGAGAGAGCGTAAAACCTGGGTGTAACAGCTGTTCTTTTTCTGATCACTCGCTCTCTGGATAAACGTCTCACCTGTCCTGTTCTTTGTTTTCCTAATTTGCTGATTATGCCTTCTGCGATCCACTCCTGCCCTCACACCTAAAGAAGACTATATTAAATTTCTTTGCGCGGTCCATTGTGCAATTAACCCTTGTATGTGCTGTCCTTAAGGTGATATCATATAAAGGTGATATGTAAAATAATGTTTTTTATAATTGTTATAGAGAAACATGATCAGATTTTCCCCGGTTCAGAAAAAAAGATCTAAAGTATACTAGTTTGTCACTAGTATACTTTTAATACAGTCTTTGCTGTGCTCTAGAGGATCCTTGTGAAATTTCGAGCTCTGGTTGAATGATAAGTGTCGCAGTTTAAATAATTTTCGTAGTTGGAAATTATGAAACGCTCTGTTAAAAGCAAGGGAGTTTTTGTGTCCGTTACAGTAAAAGAAAATGCCTGAAAGAGTAGGGCTTGGACAGATTCCAAGTCCATTTTTGCAATTTACGTTGCATTGTGCATTGTGCTGCTGTAATACAGTTTAAAATAATTAAAACTCTAAACTGTATCAGCTTTATTTCTGGGTTGCAGTTTTAAAAAGTCAAAAACCGCACTCAAAATGCAATTTAGAGCTTTCTGGCAAGAGGAGACACCCAAATTAATAATGTAACATGCCACTGTTTGTGTATGAACAAGGTTATATTACTATTTCCTTAGATACGCGATTAAAAAAAATTAAAAAAATTTGAATCCCCGGCGGAACACATTCCATAAGAATCAGCGCTTTTATATATCGCCTTTAAAGGTGGCTTCTCAAAATGCCTTACAGGATAAAAATAGCAATAACAGCAACAACAACAATATTGTATTTCATTGCATTTTGAAAACCAAGTAATAACTTAACTATATGTGCAAACGTTTTATGATATGTCGCTGTTGTGAATGTCTGTGGAGTGTATCTTATTTGCTTGTCTGTCCTGGGTCTCTCGCTCACCCTCCCCCCTCTCTCCCTCAGTTCAATTCAATTCAAGGTGCTTTATTAGCATGACAGATGGATACAATCAGTGTTGGTTATTTACTTTGCTTTGAGATGCCACTTTTAAAGGTGATATATAAAATCAAGGCTTTAACTTTCTTTAACTCCGCAAGTCTGAGTTCTCATGTCTGTCCTATCCGAATTTGAAAGTATTACAATATGTATCTTTATAGCAGGTGGTGTACAGCTTTTTAGTATAGATTACACTTTTCTAAAATGTATTTAAAAAATAAGAACGATTACAATGTAATCTTTCCATGTTTAATCCCAAGATCTCAAGAAAAATAAATCTAAACGGGGAGAAAGCTATGCTGAAAGTTTATTAAGATACTTAGAAGACAAAGATATCAATTTATGTTGCATTTGTCTGATTGTGAATCAAAAAACACATATATTTAAACCCACGTTTGCGATTTAAATCAAAACGCGATTTAAATCAATATTGTAACCTAGGCGTTTATATTGTAACGCCTAGGTGACTATTCATTGTTATTAAAATGACTTAAATTCGATCATGTTGTGATATTTAGAAATATAAATTTGTTTGGTGCGAGTGAGGTCTTATTTAATCTCTGACGCAGGGAAACGTTTCATTTTTTCAAAGAAATGTTTGTTGAAGGATATTCATGGCTCCAGTGGGATTTGATCACCGACCATATGACAGGGGAGTCAGGAACCTAACCAACTGCGCCACCGGCAAGGTCACATGCAGAGTGCTGAAAAAGCACTACAGAAACATTATCAACAGACAATGTACAGCATGTATTATTCTTGTGTTGCGGTACATGAATATAATTATATCGTTATTAATTTCTTGAGATACGCGATTCCATATTATATTCCCTTTTAATCAAATTCTGAAAGTATGCTTGTTGACTCTGGTATCACGTTAGTTAAAGACTTCGATGCTTAAAATGTTTAGGGAGAAATGGAATACTGGTGTGTATTTTTTCTTTAAAGTACCAAGACCAGCCATATACTGTATGTTTATGTTCCAAAATTAATATCGTTTATGGCCTTCACACGTGTTACAGTATGCTCCTATTCTTTTTATGCTCAGCTACTAAGATTTCCCTTCAGTGGTAAAATTCCATATAAATATTCAATACTAAAACGGACACCGTAAAGACGTTTACTGTAAATCTTTCTACGACAGACCAACGGACCACGAGTGCCCCTGTCGGTCAACCAATCACGTACCGCGGTACCGCGCGTCATCGTGCGTCACAATGCGCAATTACCTCCAGTACGTGTCTGTACCGCGCACTTTGAATGGCTGCATCTGTATGTTTTCTTTAAAGTACCGAGACCAGCCATATACTGTATGTTTAAGTTCCAAAATTAAAATCGTTTATGGCCTTCACACGCATTACAGTATGCTCCTATTCTTTTTATGCTCAGGTACTAAGATTTCCTTTAAGTGGTAAAATTCCATATAAATATTCAATACTTAAACGGGCACAGTAAAGACATTAAATATACATATACATACTGTATACAGTACAGTTTGCATATGGTAATATGTTTATGTTCCTAAATCAATCTCTTTTATGAGCATGTGAAAGGCATGGTGAATCGATTCTCAAAAATTACTGTACTTTGCATGATTGGAAACGCGTGATTGCGTGATTGCGAAATGCTGTGGTATTACTTTTACAAAGACGGACAATGAAAAAAAGAATGTGGACCAGGGCAATACTTTGAGTTTACAGCTTGTCCAAGGTCATTTATTATTAATACTATTAGTAATATCTTCGTTAAAGACTTTGATGGCGACAGCTCAAACATGAGAGGTTGGGCTTTATTAGCTCCACCTTGCGGAAATTCCGGATACTATTATTTTGCTAGCGGTATTTACCGGTAACTTGCGGTAGACTGCGTACAGCATACTGGAAAATAATGCGGTATCGCCCGCGCATTTTGAATGGCTGCATCTGTAATGCTCATTTAATAATGATTGTCAAGAATTGTCAAGTTCTCCAACAAATCTGTGTTCTAATTTTAAAATATTGTAGCGTTTACAGGTTCTTTTCAGAACAAGGACGAGTGGAGACGCAATTAACAAACAAGCATTAGCTTTATTTGTTTTTAACCACACAAAACGAAACACAGGATCTACACACACATGAGGAGACTGACAGAACACGTACACATATTTAGGGTGGTAATTACCTAACAACACACTACACTTTTACAGGACTACACAGGGCACTAGAATTACTACGACATTATTTACACAGGTAGGGTCAGCCGCTGGTCATCGTGCTGACCCTCAGACTCTCCCCGGCTACCACTCCCAGCATGCCCCGCGGTACTACGAGCGCCTAGGGGCGCTTCCTCCTCACCACCAGGCGAGGGCGTTACAATATTTTTGCTAAGGATACAACGGGTGTATAAATGAATTCTCCCAACAGCCAGTTAAAGAAAAATTCCACACGTGAAGATGGTTTTCTTGGACATTGACTTAGGTACTTATTTGTTTACTTGTTGTAGTTGCACACGAGTAAAACACGAAGATTTCCTGCAACATTCAAGAGGGTTTGTGAAGAAATCCCTTCAATTTTTAGCGGAGATTATGTTTACATCATCACAATCTGAAGCGCGTCCCTGAGTGAGTTTGACCCACCAGCCCTTTGTTTAACAGCTGCACAGGGACACATTCCCATTGCTTTTCACAAATCACTGGCATTTTTTTGCAGCATTTCTTCTGTCCTGAGAAGCAAGATTTGTATTTTATCTTTCAGAAGTTGTATGAATTTCTTGAAGTTCAGAAACAACTTGTTCCAGAAAAGAAATGAACACTTGCTTCAAAGTAAATCAAGACGTATGTGTCTCTCGCTGTGTGTGCTCTTATCTGTCCATCTCTCTCTCCTCTTCTCTCTGGCAGTCTGTGCAGAGTATCTGAAGAGGATGTAACACCACTTGGAAAAGAAGAAAAATTCTCAGGCAGAATAAAAAATCATTATTCTCTTCTCAGTCAGATTCACAGCTCTCACAGACCGTCTTATAAATTTACAATTAGATGAAGTCATGTAACAGTTTTACAGATAATTTAAATAATCAGACAGCAGTTTTGGCAGTGGATACATCTCCACATGGGGGAACGAAACTGAAATATATGTGCTCACTGTAAAGTAGGAAGAGGTGGTCAGACAAGCAAAACAACTTTGCAGATAATGTGAAGTGACATTGTTTTGTGTCAATCAGCTCACGGATTTCGCTTCATGTGCCTTAAGCTGTGCAATTTGTATGGTTGTTGAATGAGATTGGTTTCTTCACAAGCCCAGTCAATTGCCAGCGGAGAGCTTGCCGACGCACACCTTCATGAAGAGTCTCTTTAAGATTTCATTGTCAAGTCGCCTCCTTTGCATACAATAGTAGCACCGACACTAAGAGAAAGGATGAGAAATGGCGTTTATCAAGGGATTGCAGTGTTTGTTTGACTGAGGATCCTTGTGTGCTGAACTGGCCTCTGGAGAAGTGTAGTGCAGTAAAACAGAAGGTTTGTGTCACTCAAGATTGTAACAGAACAGAACAATACAATTACAATACTTTTATGAGAGTAAATATTACTGGTGCATCACAGTTCTTATAATGGTGAAAACAGGAGCACCTTCTCTACATTTTTGACTGAAGTATTTAAACGGAAAGAAATACTATCACTATGCAATTCATAAATGCAATTGAGCTCCTCTAAATGTTCTAATCTGATGAAACAATGTATAGAATAAGGTGACAAGATGAATTCATTCAAATGCACAAGATTAATTTTAAGCAACAAAAAAAGTGCTCAGAAATATTTTACAAGAATGAAACCTTACATTCACCTAAATAAACATTCACCCTCTACATTAGCAGAGGACAGTAGGACAGAAGGTTAGTGTCACTGGACACTGCGTCAGAAAGGCTGATCTCTTCTCCCTCATTATGGAGGCTTGCCCACTCATGATGAACTGTCCTCCAGCGATACTCAGCTGCCATCATCGACTCAGACATGACGTTCATGTACATATTATACCTTAATATGGCATTGCGTTACAATAATTTGATCAAAACAACTGGTGAAAAAATAATAATCAAATATTTCTTTCCTTCTTTTAGTAGATAAAGACTTTGTCCAAAAAAGAAGCATTTATACCTTTCCTCTCCTACCAGCCCTTACAAGTCACCCAGTTTTTAATTTAGAGCTGGATTAAAGCTCTAGTCTCTTTGGGGGTGTGAGTTGGAATCCCACTGCTGCCAAATATCTCCAACTATCTCAGTGTTAAGAAGCAAAAAACACACATTTGCTGCAGAAGTAACAGGAGAATTTGTGCCATTCAGCCTTATAGCGTGATATCATTTTCTCATGCTCATTTTTAGATGCTTGTGATCGAATCTATGATTCTTATGAGTGTGCCCTCCATAAAGGTAGCACAGATATAACGTGCCAAGTTTTCAGAGAATCGCATTAAATACAGGTCAGAAGAAGGCGACAAAGTGTCCACTAGGCAGTTCAGCGATTTCAACGGTGTTCTCTGTTGTTTAGGTCCAGAATGACACCCGTTACAACCAGGAAACACACTGTGTCAGGCATCAAAAAGACTTCCCAAAACCCTGATCCTCTCCACGATCCGGTGATGGCATCCAGACATTTCCTGCAACAAAGCCAGGATACGGTCTTCAACAACATGAGTGAAAGGCTAATTCCCAACCTTTGCAATCCTTTGCAAAGAAGGACCGCATGTGCTCAGTGTTAAATGCACTGTTCATTATTATTATTAATAATAATAATAATCTTTACATTATATAGTGCCTTTAAAGGTGGCTTTTCAAAGTGCTTTACAGAATGAAACCAATAAAGTTAAAAAAATACACAAGATAAGCAGGATGAGAATACACAGTTAGAGGAGACAATAGATGGTGGTATTAAATACAGTAGGAACAGAGGGGTAAAGAATAGTTCATTAAAGGCTCTTCTAAAGAAGATGGTTTTGAGTCTGGATTTGAAGGAGTTTAGAGAAGGTGACTCTCTGATATCCTTGGGGATAAAGATCCAGAGCTTTGGGGCAAAACAGGAGAAGGCCCTGTCACCCATAGAGTGTAGATGGACTGGGGGACAGATAGGAGACCAGAATTAGAAGAGCGAAGGTTGTGAGGTGGGGAGTAGGGCGATAACCCAGACAGGTACTGAGGTGCCAAGCCATGGAGAGCCTTATAGGTGAGCGTGAGGATTTTGAAGTTGACAGGAAGCCAGTGCAAGGACTCCAGGACAGGAGTAATGTGATCACAGTCCAGTGCTAATTTCTTTCTTGTGGCTGCTGGTTCATTTTCAACTGTGGACTCCTAAGAAGTCCTTTATTTGACTTGATCAACACTAATCCCTAGAGGATTTTGAAAGGTTGAATCAAAATGATACATGACTCTGGTGGGACTCGAACCCACAACCTTTGAATGACTTCATTCTATCAAAGCCTAGAAGTCCAATGCGCTCTCCATTGCGCCACAGAGCCAACTGATATGTAGCCCTATAAAACAGCTACAGAAAGCTGTAACTCATGCTTCTCCCGTTGTCTTTAAATTAAGCTCCATAATATTGACAATGAATGGCCTGTTGTCTACGAATAGATACCGCTGGGATTTGCACCCAGGGTCTCCTGGTTTTTAGTGAGGCGTCTTAACCAGCTAAGCCACGGTGCCAAACCTGCTAAATGTTATCCACAACTTCAAACACCTGTGAGAAATGGGCAACTGCAGTGTTACGCCTGCTGGCTCAACAGATAATCCTTTTCGAAGTTTAAGGAGAGGATTTCTTTGTCAATTCAATTAAACATTTTTGAAATGCTGAACGATTGATGTGTTTCACGCGCAGAAATATTTTATCGTTACGTACTTTTTCTGTGCAGTTAGTTCTCCTTCAACTCCGCCCAACAACAGAGGTCATTTTTAATACAGGAGTAAAGGCACATTGCACATCTGCAAAACATCACGTACAGGTTTAGGGAGAGCGACATCAGTGATTGGAAGGTTGGAAGTTTCGGGTCACTTTTTTATTATAGATTCAAGCAGCCCTGAATACCTTTTCGAGAAACATTTCAGAATCCCAGTCACGTCCAGTATGATTGCTACACAGGTCTACAGTATACAATCAGAATACTGTTTGTGCATTATATAAAACACCCCGCCCAAAGCATTTCTAAAACAGGAATTACATGTTTCTGAATGCGCCCTCCTTTGTAAATAAAATAAAAGGTCTGAAGCCTGCTCCAAAGAAGCACTATATTCAGAGCTGACAAAGATGTGATAAGAAACATCTCGGAAAACGAAGATGCAGTCATTTCCACGCGTCGCACAACAAGAGCTGAACCCACCCGACGTTCTCCAAAAGAGTAAGGTGTTGGGAGTGTGGCTGGGTGGTCTAAGTGCTGGGTTTGTGCTCCATTTTCTTCGCTGTGTTAGGTTTGAATCTTGCCGCTGCTAAGTGTTGGTGGGTTAAGACCTTCCTTCTATTGCGACTTTAATGGGTAAAAGCTTTGCTTGACAGTCTGTCGAGAGACTGAACTAGGTGTTTCAAGATAGTCTTTGTCAGCTTAACATCAAGGCATAAAAAAGCCTCATTTTGTGTTCCCAACAGCAATGCTCTTTGGTCCCTTCAGCATTATGCAGGGAACAACATCTGCCGTGATCACTTTTGAGTCAGTGTGAATCGTAGTGTGCCGCAATTGTTTTTAAAATTGGTTCTGTAGGCATGGTGCATTTGTCTGTGAAACTTGAATGCTGTGCTTTTTTCACGCAGAATCATCGGCAGGAGCAAAGCTTATTCAATCTTTGCGCACAGCGCTCCATCAGAAATACTTTGTCCAAGTTTTGAAGAGATTGTGGGATTCTCTGCACACGTTCACATCGCGTACCTCAGACAAAACCACCATTCGATGGGAAATTGATTCTGCTTCTTGCAGTTGTTCCTGTAGTTGCAGTAGTTACAAAGTTGCACTTTCCTCCATCTTCTGCTATAGTATTCACTGGGTCAGCTTCATCAATTGGCTCAGAAAGGTCAACTGTGCTTCGGAAAAAATCAGCAGCAGTGTCGTTATTTTGTCGGTGAGTATGGCTGTCTTTTAAAGCACATGAAAAACACGAGTTTGTGGATTTCTTCAAATAGCAACGAATTCAGAGGGTCTTTTATCGACGCTGCTATAGTAGAGAAGTGACATAATCACAAACGCAACCATTTGTGCTGGCTGTTTCACTAAGTATTAAGCTTTTTCAACTATCACATGATTTTAACTAATTTAACATCATCTCCAGGAGAGCACCTCACACTGCTCACTGAGCTGATGTACAGTATGTGCCCATTTCTCAAAAATTAAATATCATCTGAACTGATTTTTTCTATTTTAAATGCTTTCCTACTCTTTTAATATTTCAGTTAAATCTTGAAGTACTTTCCATTGATATTAATCCTAGTCCCGATGAACGATTCTGGGACATGGTGTACCTTGAATACAGGAATTACATGTTTCTGAATGCTAGTCCCGATGAACGATTCTGGGACATGGTGTACCTTGAATACAGGAATTACATGTTTCTGAATGCGCCCTCCTTTATAAATAAAATAAAAGGTCTGAAGCCTGCTCCAAAGAAGCACTATATTCAGAGCTGACAAAGATGTGATAAGAAACATCTCGGAAAACGAAGATGCAGTCATTTCCACGCGTCGCACAACAAGAGCTGAACCCACCCGACGTTCTCCAAAAGAGTAAGGTGTTGGGAGTGAATAATGTTCTTATGGGTTTCAGTTTGGAAAAGTGCGCTCTCCAGAAGCTACCGAAACCTCTAATGGTCGCACAAAGCTTAATGCAATAGCAACGTTTAGGGTTGAAAAAGAATATTACTTGCTATGAATACGAACACTGTTACAGGAGGCGTGTAAGGACTATTTTAGCTCAGATCATCAATTTATATTACATTTCTACTCCATTAATATCGCTATTGAGTGCTAAAGGTAGGTCCTGGCAATACTTCTTGAGATCTTCTTTAGAAAAATTAAAAAAATATATATTTCCAGTACTAAACAAAAAGTAAAAAATACCGATTACGTGCAACTAATAAAATCTCTCTTCCAGGGACGTTGTACAGTAGCTACATGCAAATTACAATGGAAAACTTTATCAGCTTTAAAAGTTTATTTTGCATTTATAAGACGATCAGCATGACACTCAAAACATACCTGTATTCAGTAAGCGGTGAGTCTGCTGGCTGAGCAAGTTGCCTCCTCTACACACAATAGCAGCCCCGACGCTAAGATAAATGAAGAGAAATTGCTTTTATTGGGCACTTTTCATATCTGATGAGCTTGACATCTCCCAAGGGCGATGGAGTTTTTTTGCGACACTGCTTTTCCCTTTTTTCTTCTTTCTGTACTCTGATGGAAAAAAAAATGAGAAATCATGTAAGGGAAAAATGTATTTTTTTTCATGGAGAAAACGTGCACCAGGAAATGTTTTGTTTTGAAGAAGTGATTTAACATGATACATGACCTAATTTACTGGAGTAAATGCTCACACTGCAAGGTCTGCTTTACTACAAGAGAGAAGTAGAGTGAAAGATGTCATAATTTCATTGCGTTGTTGAAGAAAACATCTTTTTCTTTGAATTCTAAATCAATCAGAATTTCAAAGTGACACACAAACCCTTTGTCTGTATTAAAGAGATGATATTTTAAAACTGATAAAAATGTAGAAAACACGTTTCTCACTTAGAAATTTTAGATGGGATGGTGTATTACTAGTTGCAGCGCTGAACTCACCATGGTGCAATTCAGTTACATGATTGGCCAGTGGTTTAATGGATAACGTGTCTGATTTTGCATCATGAGATTGTAGGTTCGACTTCTACCGGGTTCGTGTGATTTTAAATCAGGCTACTCAGAAATTGATGTCCATTATGTGAATGAACCGCACCTGAAAGCAAACGTTGGTCGGGTTTCCTTCTTTCCAGCATGAAATAGCAAATCGTTACAAAAAGCACCAGCTAATGTCCAGTAGCGTTAGTCATTTTAATTAACATAAATATACTGTAAGGTCTTGGTACATGGGATTGGATTTCATCCACAATTTAAAAAAGGGCAAATTATATTTACAGGCTTCAGACACTTTTACAATACAAAAGTGACCTAAAACTCTGTAACTTTCAAGTTAGTTTGAACCTGTAATGAAAAAGGGGCCTGAAACTTCCATTCTGTGATGTAACTGTCTCTAAAGTCAGACGTGATGTTTCAGGGATGTGCAGTGTGCCCTTTCTCTTGTCGTGTTCAAAATGACTTGCTGTGTAATTTCCTGAATGCGTGTTCTGTACTGCTCTGTTATTTCATTTAGATTATCTATGTGGTGTACAGATAAAACAGGACTGCATGGTGTAATTTCTGGGTTCAGCACCAGCTGAAACTGAACATAACTCAGCCGCTCTCAACATGATTTGAACACACAACTTTCTGATGGGGTATCAGATGCACTACCGTTGCACCACGAGGTCATTCCCCATAAGTGCTTTTAATTCCCCCAAGGAGAAAAATCAGTGTCCCTGAAAAATATTTTTTTTTCATTCTCTCCTGTGAGAAGCACCGCTCTTCTAACGAGGGTCTCTTCTTCCCAGACCACAGATTATTCTTCCTGTCCGGCTCTCATACAGAGAGCAGACACACCGTCTCCACTAATGTGTTTACTACATCTATACTGTAGATCTGACCCCCTACAGCCCTGATATTCCTTACAGTGTGTACACAATGCACTTTATACACAAAGTAAGTGTTTTTGTAACTCTAGGACGTTTTGTGAAAATGTTACTGGCATGCCAAAATCGCCCCCTCAACTGAACAGTCCCACCCCCCTCAGTTTTGGATAAAAGGCTTGGATAAAAAGTTTTTGAACACTTTCACTTACTTAACTTGCGCCATAAAAAATAGTTGTACTTTGTCAATGGTCAGATAACTACACTAACCCCGAATTCACAGTTACTACATCGGACTGTTTGATGTGCAGGAGGGCTATCCGTCCAGGAACAGCATGTTACATAGTGTCTGTGTTTTGGGGTGTCAACATTATTACGACCTTATTTGCTCAGGTGGACCAATGGCTTGCAGTAGTTTATCCTTAAACTTACAATTGTTATATAACTAGGACTGTTGTACTTTCTGTTGGTTTTACAATGATTTCTTAATGATTCAGAACCTCGTTACTGTTGATGTTGTTGCAAAAATGAACACATATGGTTGATGCTCCAGGCAAAAATAATCATGTGAGTTCTGATGAACGTGGAACTGTTCTTCATCGCTAAATACCAGATTGCTTGTCGTTATCTTCTGACATGAAATACTAATCAGTGGCATGCTTGCGAGAATTCACTTGGATGGTTGCAATGGCTCCGTTTAAACCAAAATATCACTGCCCCCCTCAGGATTTCAGACCCCCCCCGCTACAGATCATTCCCCTGGCGCCAGTCCTGGGTATAATGATGAACATAGCTGGCTTGCAAGCAGTGAATCTGGGTGTGATTCCCACCTAATCAATCGACAAACCTTTTCCAATGAATCTTCGATCAATTTAAAAAAGTCTTGAAGCTGGTAGGCTAGGGAATAAGCACTGAGGAAAATGTACTACTGTGCTGTGTTGCACCAGTAGCGTGATTGGTCAGGTTGGGGTGCTTTTAAAGCGGAGTTATGCCGAGGTTGTGAGTTCACTTATCACATGGAGTAGTTTCTGTTTTCAGCTACAGAAACTCGCTGTTGAATTTAAGTCGGTTCTTGTGTTACTTTTTCGGCTCGATGGAGCTGTGTTAATGCAGGCACACCTGCTTCCATGTCAAGTGATTTTATTGTTGCTCACAAACCAACACACTGCAAACACCTCTGATATTGTCACTGCTTGTGGACCACATGTTCCTGCTGTCAGCCTACCATGTTCATGCACATTTAGAAATATTACTGTTACAGTATAGGAGAGAACAAACGAAACGAAAGCACACCAAGTTTAAAAAGGTCAAAATGTGTCAAAGCCCTTCCTCGACGAGGATGGGGTTCAAACCTACTTGTGCAGAGTATAATGTATTAAGAGGTTATCGCTTTAACCACAAGGCCACCTCCATACACACTTTAGCTCCTTCCGGACATGAGTTGGCTTCTTTCCCCATACACGAGGGTAATTTTCCTCTTCCACCTACAATTTCAACATTTACCTTGGGAGATGTCAAAACACAGATCCTGTGCTGCGCTTCAGTGCCGGCTGTAGTGGACACCCCGTTGAACATAAAAAGCAAATTGAGCTCCTTGGACATAAGCCATTTCTCGTCACTTGCTCAGCGAGCAGGCTCAGCGCACACTGAATGCAGGTGTCTCAGAGCAATTGAGATGTGTCCAAGTGGCTGTAAAAGGGATATCTGATGCCAGTGCCATGGCTTAGTTCTCCGACAGCAGGCGAAGCGGCGCGCCGGTTGGAGTATTCTCGGTCGCATTTAATGGGAACGTCATGGCAGCGTCAGCTCAAACCACCAAATGGAGACAGGCGTGCCGACAAGATGACCCTGCTGATTCGGGATTAACAGTAGGGAGAGAGAATGATGTGGCTTAGTTGGTTAAAGCACCTGCCTAGTAAACAGAAGACCTTGGGTTTGAATCCCACTGGTACCTTTCTTCCTGTCTTGCCGCACAGTTTATCATTATGGACAGCAACATGCTTCTACATTAAATTTAATGGAAGTGTTCATTTAATTTTTGGAACAACTTATTTTTTAAAAAATCCATACAAATTGCGAAAGATAAAATACTCATCTGTTTTGTCAGTGCAGAGGAATTACTGCCAGCTGGCAAGGAAACGAAAACGATTTTTTTGTCTTTAGCCAAAAACCTGTGAATGTAGAAAAAAGGTGACGTGCGTTAGTTTCTATGGCACAGTCAGTCAGCGTATCCTTCAGTTAAACATAACATTGGTAAATCAAAAGTCCCCAGAGAGGCATTTCAAAATAATCCGACCTCAACACCGTCTCCCCTAAATGTGATGGGGTTTCTTTGGATGTCCTTAAGCATCCTGATAGTTGCACAGATTTCAAACTTTTGACACAAGTCAAACTACAAGAAGTTACTAGTTGAGCGCCTAAGTCAATATCACCGGGAATGTGACTATGTAAACTTAAATAGTATTCAAAATATTGCAATTTTGCTGTAGTTTAAAAAGATACTTTAGCTGGGGATCCTCAAATGATGAGGGTAGAAAAGAGAACTATTCTACACCATCAGGAGTGCTTAACGTGTGATAAAAGTGTTTTTTAATCACAAAGTGAAAATAGTGAATTTGTCTTTCACTTAGGCATTCATCAAAAGCTCGTTAAACAATGAAGGAGAGGTTCGTGTTCCGAATTCTCTTCGTGTCTCATTGTCTTGCTTTGATTTTTAAAATGTACACTGTTGGCTATTCACTCTTCCTAACACGATTAAAGAGCCGAGTTTAGTTCAGAGGTAAAGCATCTCATGCATCGTATGAAGCTCTGTTTTCTATCACCAGCGTCTCCACTCTGGATTTCTTTTTAAGCGCGATATCTTTTCTGTGATTTCTTTCGTTTGAATTCCCTCATGTGTGAATTTCAGCGCGACACATAAACTCGTTTGTTTTAAAGAGATGCAATTTTTAAAACAGACAAAATGAAAGACTTATTAACTAAATACACATAGAAAACGTGCACCTTATTGAGAAAATTTGGACTGGGGCGATGTATTATTGTAGCGGCGCAAGCTCACAGTGGTGCACTTGAGGAAAGCGGTACAAGGGCCAGTGGCGCATTGGATAATGCATCTGATTATGGATCAGGAGACTGTAGGATCGTAATGCTCTTAAACCCAGTACCATAACCGCAGTGTGTTCAGTCCTACACAACCTTTCTGTCGACTGAATAAACCTCCTGTTCCATCTCCATCTTCTTCCCGCACATTACGGCTATTTCAGCACCTTTATTGTTGGACCACAGTCACAGATACGTAAGGGACACTATTCTGAAGAACTGTCTTAAATAAATAACATTGCAAAAGGTAACAATAAGGGTTTCTTAACGTAACCTTACATTTGGCCGTACAATACAATTTTCTGTACCCTCAAATAAAAAAAATCTTACTGCTTTCTCCTGAGAAGTGTAGTGTCAAATACAAGTGTAGTGTCAAATCACAATAAATTATTCATCAAATATACTAAATTAACACCCAGATATGACAGATATGACAACACACAGCTATGACAGAACACATTGAAGACTTAAGCCCTTTACATTTTGATTTCCTTAATTTCCATTCTCTTCCCTCCCCAGGATAACTGAAAACTAACTATAATAAAGACTATATATGCATTACTTGTAATACAGCTACTAATAAAGATATACATGGAACTTAACTATTAGTAAATAACACTTTTATTAATAAAAACGAGTATTGATAACATTCATTGTCAATACTTGTGGTGTCTGGAAAGCAATTTTATTTAAATATAATAATACTTTTCAAGCAAGTGGTGCATAAGCTTGTTACTTAATGAGTACATTATTTCCATTACATTCAAGACAGTTCTAATGTGATCGATTGTTCTGCTTAGTCCGCTACCGAGTTGCTTAAAACCTATGAAGAGGTGGTTTAAGCTAGACTCCTAATGCAGTAACATCTAATGGGCAGCAGCTGTTATTTTAGGTTTGTTGCAATCGAGAACAGGTTTAGTACAGAGCTGCTGACAAATTTCAGCGGAGTTTATTGTAAATAAGTTTATTGCAATTGACCCATTGTAGCTACCAATCAGCAGCAAGGAAAAACAAACTTCACTTGTGCCTTTTAAAAAAAGGGAAACAGAGTAGTAGTTTATGTGGTAATTTCAGGTACTGTACAATGTAAGAACTAAAGTTAACTACTCCCATAGTAATGCGTTGGGTCCTTTCAATAGAAAAAAAAATTGTTGTAACCCGAAAACACAACAAACACAAAACGAGAAGTCTTCCAGGAACCTAGGTAAATCCCTGTAGTAGTCTAAAAACTATGAAAAAAAAACCAAACGCAACACCTTCAAAAGAAAAAGAACATTAAAACAAATCTGGGGAACAACAAAAACACAGAATCTAATGCGAGAGCTTTTTCAAGTCTTCAGTGCTCCTCTCATCTCAGTAGACCTCTCTCATATATTTGTGTACAGGTCAGCTGGAGGTACACAGCTGATGGTAATTTTAGTAGGGAGCTGCGTCAGCATGCATGGGCTTCAAAGGAAAAGTCAAGTTTATTCCATGCTGAAAAGAGAAGGAAACACAATGTTTCAGCTATGGAGCCTTCTTTGATTGTGACTCAAAATAAACCTTTACTTGTTCATTTGATGTTAGTTTATCTCCATCAAATACCTACGAGTATCTAAACTCGACAGTTGCTTTCAGTAGCTGAAAACACCGCTCCAGGTGAGGCTTGAACTCACAACCTCGGAATAACTCCGCTATGCACTGCTGTATAAGTACCGCGCGCTGACCGATTGCGCCACTGGAGCTGTGCGAGCTGTGATCCTTATACAGACTGACGCTGCAGAAACACAGGGTGAAAACAGTTTCGGTTGTGGATCCATCTCCACATGGGGAACAGTAAAATAGCAAGGAAAATACAAGAAAAGAAACTGAAAGAATTGTGCTAACAGCAAAAGGGGACGGAGGGAGGTGGTCAGACAAGTAAATCAGCCTGGCAGATTATTTGTAGCGACATTTTTTGAGTCAATCAGCACACTGATTTCTCTTCATGTGCCTTAAACTGTGCAGTTTGTATTTTCGTTGTAGCTAGGTTTCTTCAGAAGTCCAGTAAATTGACAATAATGGAGAACTAGCTGACGCACCCCGTCGTGAAGACCCTCTGTAAGGTGATTACACGTTTCATTTTCAAGTCGCCTCCTTTACACGCAATTGCAGCTCCGACACTGAGAGAAAGCATGAGAAATGGCAGTACAGGCTCGATGGCTTCACATCTCCTATCAATCACATAAAATTGCAGTAAAGCGCTCTAAGTATGACTCTGAAGTACTGGGAAAGATGATTATTTTGAGCGTGCCTCCCAGGGTCTGCTACAAGGCTGAAGTTGGCTTCTTATTCGCGTTTTTCGTTCCGCCTTAAATGCTGCTGCTGTGATGTTATGTCGCCTTTCGCTTGTAGATGGCTGTCTTCGATCAGTACTAATTCGGCTGGGATAATGTAGACATCCTCAGTGAAAGGGAATATCCAAATAAATAGCGACTGTCCAAATTATATTTTTGTATGGAATATATTTTAGAAAATCGCAAACCAATTTTAAAAACTCACCATAACATGGACTTGCACTGGGAAAAAGGTGATTGTGCTTTCTGCTTATTGCTACGGCCCTCCCCGCTGATTATAAAAACGTCTCACAATTCTGACACCGAGGTGTGAGAGACAATGTAATAGACTTTCAAAATCCTGAAGTACAAGACATTTTAATGCACCATTTTTCAAATATGACCCTCTGATCTTGGCTTGTCAGAATACATTGCGAAAAACTATGACACGAATTGCACGAATTGCAATGGCACAAATTGTTGAGAATATCACTGACCTTGCCGATATTTGAAGGGGATATGAGTGTTTTGCGCACGTTGAACTACAGCACGTAAGAATTGAGCTCCTTAGTCAATATCACCGGGGATGTCCAATAATGACGAACATCTGTAGCTTCAAGGAAACTTCGACTCGCACATGGAGTTTTATCTTCGAATAGGAGGGTGGGAGAATTCATTTATACTCTCGTTGCTCATTAGCTAAACTATTTTAAAAATATGACGCAGATTTGTTCGAGAAACTTGTAATCGTCTTAAAGAGAGTCTTCTTGAAGACGTGCACCAGGTAGCTCTCCACTGTTAATTGACAGGACTTAAGAATAAACTGTTCTCATACAACCAACATACAAATTACACATCTTAAGGAACATGAAGAGAAATCTGTGTACTAAATAACATAAAACTGTCGCTGCAAATTATCGCCAAGCTGTTTTACGTGTCCTAACACCTCTTTCTTTCCTATTTTGCAGCGAGCACAATTCTTTCTGTTTCTTCGTCGCTATTTTACTGTCTCTTCCCCCATGTGCAGATGGATCCACAGCCGAAACTTGAGGTCGGTTCCTATTACTCTGTCTGATTGAAAGAGCTGTATTAAAGGCACTCCCATCTCTGCAGGAAAGTTATTGCTGCTCTCAACACAATATACTGCAGCCAAATATAGCGATACTGTCACTGCCTGTGGGCCACGTGTTCCTGCTGTCAGTCTATTATGTCATGTTCATCCACACCCAGAAACATTACTGCTGTAGCACCAGAGTTATATAGGCGCAGTCCATAGAGCAAGAATCTCTTAATCTCAGAACTGTGGGTTCAGCCCCCACATTGGGTCCCTCTGTGCCAATTTGATCCCCCCAATCCTCCTAGCATGACCTGATGGCGTAACAGTGATACCCAGTACCCAGCGTAATTCAGCTTTCTTTCCACTTGATTCAGATTTTGATCTGAAATCATCGGCCGAACAAGAGTTTGTCTAAATCGAGGGAGATCTGCTCACAAGCAAGTATTAAACACTTCAGCATTTTCTGTTCTAATACCACACTTTGTCAAAACACTGCCGCTTCTTAAGCTAATAAGTAACGGTTTTTGAGCACGCATTGTATTGTTAATGCTTACATTAAAAAAGCATAAATTCACATAATGGAATTTGGACTGAACAAACTAGTCCAGCCCCTTTACAACATTACATACCCACTGATTAAAGCTTAAAACTACAGCAGCAGGAGTAACAATAATGGCAACAACATGTTTGGAGTTCGGCATTTCATTTATACTGCGGAAACATCGTATCGGAATGAACTGCCCGAGATAAAAGAGTAATTGCGGCTTCAGATCGTTTTTACAGAGCATTGCGTTGTTCTGTTCATGCTGACTACACGCTTTAAATTTGTCATTTACTGCAAGCGTTGCTTTTCCAGGTTTTTCTGAAATTCCTCGCATTTGAGCCAGCACTAAAATATTTCATTCCCGTCGCTGAATACATCGTGGAAACGGTATTTGCAACGGAATCCTGTCACACATGAAATCTTTTTGTTATTCGGTTCTGAAGTTTGAAAATGAAAATAAAACGGGGGTCACTTCATAGGCTTGAAAGAAATCCAAGCAGCATAAAAACCAGCGAACTCTCACAAATTGCATTGTGCTGCACCTTTCTTCTGCTGCTTTTATAAATCTGCCTTAAACATTTGAATGCATACCTTACTGCTGCTAATCACATTCACGTACTTACGAAGCTTTTTTCTGTCCGTTATGTTTTTCCAAAGCGGTTTCTCCGTTTTCCTTGTACTGTGATTGTCAGCGAGCACAACAAGACTGAAATAGTGTAAAGGCAGGTAAAAAAGACAGGGTAAAACGCCTGACTGTCAAGAGTGGGATTTGAACCCGTGCCTCTATTTGGAGAGCGAAACACAAAGCTTAAAAGACACGAATCTGTGAATTTGCTGTTTTAAACCGCTCGACTATCCTGAAGAAATGGGTGCTGATTGCACCAGTTGCTTCCGATATTCCGTAACTTTAGGACGATTGATACGACTGGACGAACACAATTTGTGGCGTTTAGCATGACATGGAAAACGGTACCGGAGCATTCGGGTCCGGAGTACCAGACTCAGAAACAGTTTTTACCCCCGCACTATCAAACTATTAAACTCCCAGCCTCTCTCACTCTCACCTCACATCTCACCTATGATCTGAACCTCACAGTGCCTTTTTTCTTACCAAAAACCCAAACACACATTGAATCTACCTCTACCATACATGTCAAAAGCTCACTCCCCATTATTTCTATCCCTTTATTTCATTCTTTTGATGCATGTTTTTGCACATAACCTGTTACCTTTTTGTTGTTTTGCACACTGCCTGTTGTTGTTTTTTGCACATCGGCTGTTGTCTCTGTCTTTCTTTTGTTATACAATTGTATTGTTGTTGTGTTTTTTTCTTTGTACTACTTATGTCCGAGAGCTAGCTAAATAGCATTTCGTTATACCATATACCTGTGTATGAGTATAATGACAATAAACTTGAACTTGAACTTGACATAGTCTTGCAGGCAGTATATTATTTTATCGTTTAAAAAAACACGGTCTTCTCGTATCTAAGTCAGAATTTTTGTGCTTTCGAACGTTACTTCCAACCTGGACTGACAGCTCACCCGATCTGTTTGTGATCAGACCATGAAGTGAGGGGCTGTACCAAGCGCACGTTCCTTCCCAATGCTGAGGCGATCATTCGGAAGATGGGTGTGAAGAGAGACAAGATTTGTCGACTAAAAAACAAGGTAGGATATGCAAGAATACCAATCACTGGCGACAGTTATGTTCTCTTACTATTGAGACCCCTACATTGCGAGTTTTTTTAAGACTTTGAAACTAAAGGAAAGCAGTCACAGATAAAACAGGCACAGGTGGGGTGTGAACCCACGATCTTCGGTTTACGAGACCGACGCCTTACCACTTGGCCACCGCGCCTTCAAGAAAACATGGGAATAATGTTGTTCAAATTATTTTTTTCTGAATCTGGTTTACATCGCCTGGAGGCAGCAACAACAATAAAAGGGATACTTGTCCTTAAACTCGGACGTGATGTTCTGCAGACATGTGCATAATGTCCTGTTTTCTTACAGTGTAGACATTTTGCTGTTCACGCTCCGCATTTATCTGCTTTGTGCGTTGTTAGTCCGCACCTGTAACATGTAATGTCAGCCGTCCCCTGTTCTTCTATTTCTCTAGCATGACTGCGTCCTGCTGCTCGGCTTTTATTTGTAAAGTTTGAGCGAGCGTCCCGTTCAGTGTCACTGTGGTCAGAAAGCATTCTTGATTCTGCTTGAGCTGCTTCATGAATCTAGCGACTGTAAGAGCTCTTTCTAAAGTCAGCCCTTCCTCCTGCAGCAATTTATAGTCTCTTATGTGCACATTTTCCACAAGTTGATCTCTTAACATGTCAGTTTCCAATACTCCAAAGTCACAAGATTTAGCCAGTTCTCTTAGTGCAGTCACAAAAGCATCAACAGATTCGTCCTGAGACTAAGTTCTCTGCCTAAATTTATGCCGTTCCAAAACCACATTTCTCCGCGGTGTAAAGTACGCGTCTAAGGCAGCTACAGTCTGTTCATATGTACCTTTTTCTCCAGGGAGGTTGGCGAAAATCCGCTGCACGGGAGCCCCGATACAGTGCAGTAATGTAGCACGTCTCACGGCATCCTGAGCTTCTGTATATCCACTGGCTGTTTAAAAAAAAATCTGTACGACTCCATCCATATCTTGTATTCCGTATACAAATCTAGAGCTCCGAGGTTCAGTGGAAGCGGTGGAAAAAGCTGGGCATTCTCGGCGCGGCTGCCATACAGTATCTTCCATGGCGCAAGCTAAACGAAAAGTCCGGAAATTCAAAAGTTCGTTTCTACCAGCAAGAGAACTAAAATCTGCAGTGTTCTGCTCGCTTTGAGTCCGTCAAGCACTCATCTCTCGTCGCCATAAATGTGTATCTTAATAAAGAGACGTTTTTATATTATTTTAACTACTTTATTAACTACACAGATCACGCCCTTACACCATATATTCCCGCCTTCTACTCTCTCATTCTGTTGTCTCGCGATTTCTACTCACTATACTACATTTAGCATGACTTCTTGTTGCAGTTCAGCTCAAAGCTGGAGATGATCTCCATATTCTACCGCAGTAACTAGTCCGAAACGTAGTACACAGTACACACTTTTTAAGTGAAGTCAGGTTGTTAAAAAATTAAACCAGCGCCCTGTCACAGAAACGTACCCCGGTCTCCCGCGCAACAACCGGGGGTACTCAGCACTATACTAACGAGGAGTGCTTGTCCGCAGCTGAGCGTCATCTATGTTTACTGTCAGCAGTCATTTCCTCATTTCCAAAGACTTTTTCACCTGCTCTCAGCTTTTAAAGACGATCATAAACGCTCAAGAAGTAATTCATGTCAGTTTGAAGTCTGTTTCTGTTGTCTCAGCTCTTGATAAAGAAAAGCCGTGCGTGGGAGACTCCCTCTCTGAAGAAGTTTGCCGTCACCCTGCGAGGGAGAAGAGCCATCAATCACCGAGGCAACCACTGAGACAGATAACATTGAACACGTGAAATGCGAGACGTTGTGACTTTTTTCCCGCTTAAGGCTTCTATCGTTTCTACTCTAACGAGAAAGACCGCTTTATTAGAAGTGAGATTTTAACAAACGTCTCCAGGGGTAACTGCGACCTGAACGCAACGCCTTAGACCACCAGCCATCTTGCCTGTGGTACTTATAATGAAGTATATATTTTATTTCTACTCGTTGATAAGAAAAGTGAAATCATGTAATTAGGGATATGTCTTTTTTTCATGGGGAAAACTAGCCCGAGCAAATGTAAAGTTTAGAGCAGCGCTCAATAAAAATGATCAGAAACCGAAAGCGCTTCTTATACGGATCAGTATATTCCGATACCACTGGTTCTGCAGAAGAAATAAGAAAAGCCGAACTCAAAGCACTGTGTTGCCATTACGGCTACTCCATCTGCAGCTGCTTTAAGATTACTCACACTTTGTTGCCATTAAGGCTACTAGTTAAAAAAAAACTTATCGTCACCTTTTTGAACGTGATTGTTAGACACCCGTTAAATCTCAACAGAGGTTTCTTGAGAGATCGTTCAGCGAGCGAGTAATAAAAAACTACTTTGCTTCTAACCTCTGCTGTCGCTGTAAACTCGGACGTGATGTTCTGCAGATGTGCAGTGTGCCTTTCCTCTCGTCGTATTCAAGAGTACTCACTGTGTGAGCTCCTCACTGCGTATTCTGTACTCTACTGTGATTTAATTTAGATGATTACGTGGAGTAGAGTGACAAGATCTACTTGAACATTTTCGGTTTGTGAAATGAAACACTAAATACACTACTGTAAATACAAGTAATGGACATTTAAAATAACCACAATACAGCTAGAAGAGAGAAAGATAAAAGACTATTTCGAATGACATTCACAATAGACTTAAGAACAGCACAACGGCCTGAACAGGGAGTTGAACCCAGTGCTCTCAGAGCAAAAGTCTGATGTTTTACCAACTGAGCTATCCGGGCTCTGAACGAAAGTCCGCACTGTCGGGATCCTCGCAAGTCACATGTCTCTTGTGCCGAAGAGCAGTCATACCTGACCCATCTGGAATGACCACTGACAGACTTTATCCAGAAGCGACGGCACCACTCCCAGTAGAATGAGTGAGAAATACAGCATGACATGGGTAGTTAAAGGGCTCCCACAATCCATCTTTCCTGACATTACTGATTTTTTTCAATAGCATTTTGACCTTTTTTCACATTCAGATTTTTTTTCACATGTAATAAAATCTTTTAATCAACAACATTAAAAAAGAAAACAAATGGAACATTTTTTGGAACAATAATTAAAAAAAAACTTTCAATGCCTTGGTTGTATACGTGTGCACACCCTTTATAAAGGGAGTTGCAACAGTGCTGAAATCTAAAGAGCATTTCTGTAGAGAAAACAGCATTTTTTCTGCCTTGATGTTAAGCTTAGGGAGCCTGTATTTTAGAAATTCTATTTCTTAACACCTTGCACAGCCTCCCGACAGACTAACAAATATTTTTTGGAGAAATTGGCTCACACACCGGAAGACACTAACGTTTATCTACGTTAGAGTATGTGAATAACAGTTTAACCGAAAAAGTTTGCAATTGTGATTTTGTTAAAATTCAATAAATCGTCTATCAACAGTTAGAAATTATTAAGAAATTGTTTTATTTCATAAACTATAAGACAATTAAGAGAGTTTATAGGTCATATCCGTCGCTTATGTTCTTTTAACTCTAGCGTTCAGGATCCAAACCCAGGTGCGGACGGTTGTGTTTCTTGAATCTCTTGTAATCATCAAAAGTCGATTTGTAGTCCTTCAGTACTTTCTCGAGCTGTGCCATGGATATTTTATACGATCAATACTTGTCATGCTCTTTTAAATTTTCATTAACAAACGGAAAAAGTTCAAAGTGTGTTTATGGCTGTGCTTCAAATCTAGACGAGAGCATTTGTAACAGTACAGGACACGCAGTGAGGAGTTCGTGAAGCTTTCAGTTTAGTGCGGAGTTCAGAAGGAGGATTCGCTCGCTGAATGATCTCTCAAGAAATCCCGGGTGAGATTCAACAGGTGTTTTCTGCAACAGTCACGACAAGTGTGAAGCAATCTCTGGATTTCCTGAATTTGAACTAAATTATTAGTTCATAAAATTATTAGGATTTAACAGAACGAAATGAGGTACATTTAAAACAGCAGCGCAACTCTGCAGCACGTCGAGTGTGCCTGCATTTAGTAAACCTGGCTCTCTCTGAACACAAGCAAAGAGTTCTCAATCAACAGAAAATTGCGATGTGAGTACTGTCATACAAAGCACTTGGAGATGGCAGGGATTGAACCCGGGATCTCATACGTGCGAAGCATGAGCTCTACCACTGAGCTACATCCCCGATGGAAAACGTAATGGAACAGACTTGTCCAGATGCTCACTGATCACAATCCACCACTCACGAAGAATGCCTGCAGTTTCCCACTTTCGCGTTTCCTCTACTACAGAGTAAATTCATGGGAATGAAGAAATAAGGAAGGAAAAATAATCGCATTGAAGCTTCAAGAGACTGGGCACAAATTAATCTACTATTTTTGTATCCAGTCACACGTGCGACGGTGGTTAATTCCCAGACGGGGGAGTGCTTTTTTTCTACCTCCTTACTCGACTGTCTTTCAATTCTGTTTTATTTAAAAGCTTTTTGCATCTTTTAAGTGCTCTTGATTAAACTATGCATAGAAAAACAGCACTACTGATGATTTTCATGGACCGATGCACACTTGTTCTGTACAACCCGAGTGATAAAGCCCTGTCTGCAAATATTGTAGAAGAACATAAAAGGGTGAAACAACGCCCCAACCACAGGAATGGTAACAGGAAGGATCGTGTTCTTATTTAATAAGTCCTTTTGAGATGTCTTGTCAATGCACAACGGCGTTAGAGCTGAATAATTAGTGCTGAATAATTAGCGGTGTTTTTAAACAAAGATGGAACATGTTATTTCTATACCAGGAAGAAAGGAGCAGACTTTAACTTTAAGAGGCAAAACGACACCTTATCAAAGCTAATATTAATTAAAATGACATCACAACAAAAGAGTGTAGCCTTGAGTGAATAAAATTAGTTTTCCTTGGACGTCTGTGTCTCCATAACTTTGTAGGTGAGAGAAAGGATTGTGATCATTTGCAGGTGCTTCTCGGAAGTGCGTTGGTTGTACAGGCGCCTTCCAAATAATTGAGTCGGGTTTGAATCCCAGCCAGTACAAACCCAAATCTTATCAAGATAATCTGTGGTCCGCTAACACATCTTTTGAAACACTACAACAGGTAACACCCCGTGTGAAACATCATGAGCATCTGTTAAACCTCTCTACCTGCCCGTTCCTCACAGAGACATGACGAGGGTCTAAAGGGACATTTTGAGCCGTAGAAACATTTTATCATTGCGTACTTTCCTGTGCAGTCAGGCCAGTTCTACTTCAACTGCGCCCGACAACGGAGGTCGTTTTGAAAACAATGAGAGCAAAGGGACACTGCACGTCTGCAGAACATCACGTCCGAGTTTAAGGACAGCAACATCAGAGATTGGAAGCTAGCGAGTTTCAGGTCTGTGGTTGTATTATAGGTTCTAGAAAGTCTGAATACCTTTGCAAGAAGTATTTCAGAATCCCACTCAAATCCAGTACGAATGCCGCATAGATCTGCATTGTACAGTTAGTATACTGTTTGTCCATTGAATCAAACACGCCTTATAAAGCATTTCTAAAACAGGAGAGATCGTTAGGGAATGCGTCCCAACCTCACCTGTGCCTGTTTCATTTGTCACTGCTTTCCTTTAGTTTCAAAGTCTTCAAAAAACTCGCAATGTAGGAGTCTCAATAGTAAGAGAGCATAATTGTCGCCAGTGATTAGAACTCTTGTTTTTTAGTTGACAAAGCTTGTTTCTCTTCACAACTATCTTCGGAATGATCGCCTCAGCATTGGGAAGGAACGTGCGCCTGGTACAGCCCCCGACTCCATGGTCTCATCACAAACAGATCGGGTAAGCTATCAGTCCAGGTTGGAAGTAACGTTCGAAAGCACTAAAAATCTGACTTAGGAAAGAGAAGACCCTGTTTTTTTAAACGAGTAAACGATAAAATAATATACTGCCTGCAAGACTATGTCAAGTTCAAGTTCAAGTTTATTGTCATTATACTTATACACAGGTATATGGTATAACGAAATGCTATTTAGCTAGCTCTCGGACATAAGTAGTACAAAGAAAAAAACACAACAACACAACAACAATACAATTGCATTACAAAAGAAAGACAGAGACAACAGCCGATGTGCAAAAAACTACAACAGGAAGTGTGCAAAACAACAAAAAGGTAACAGGTTATGTGCAAAAACATGCATCAAAAGAATGAAATAAAGGGATAGAAATAATGTGGAGTGAGCTTTTGACATGTATGGTAGAGGTAGATTTTCAATGTGTGTTTGGGTTTTTGGTAAGAAAGAAGGCACTGTGAGGTTCAGATCATAGGTGAGAGTGAGAGAGGCTGGGAGTTTAATAGTTTAATAGTGCGGGGGTAAAAACTGTTTCTGAGTCTGGTAGTCCGGACCCGAATGCTCCGGTACCGTTTTCCATGTCATACTAAACGCCACAAATTGTGTTCGTCCAGTCGTATCAATCGTCCTAAAGTTACGGAAAATCGGATTCAACTGGTGCAATCAGCATCCATTTCTTCAGGATAGTCGAGCGGTTTAAAACAGCAAATTCACAGATACGTGTCTTTTAAGCTTTGTGTTTCGCTCTCCAAATAGAAGCACGGGTTCAAATCCCACTCCCGACAGTCAGGCGTTTTACCCTGTCTTTTTTACCTGCCTTTACACTGTTTCAGTCTTGTTGTGCTCGCTGACAATCACAGTACGAGGAAAACGGAGAAACTACTTAGCAAAAACATAACGGACAGAAAAAAGCTTCGTAAACACGTGAATGTGATTAGCAGCAGTAAGGTATGCATTCAAATGTTTAAGGCTGATTTATACAAAAAGCAGAAGAAAGGTGCAGCCTTTGTGAGAATTCGCGGGTTTTTATGCTGCTTGGACTTCTTTCAAGCCTATGAAGTGACCCCCGTTTTATTTTCATTTTCAAACTTCAGAACCGAATAACAAAAAGGTTTCATGTGTGACAGCATTCCGTTGCTAATACCGTTTCCACGATGTATTCAGCGACGGGAATGAAATATTTTAGTGCTGGCTCAAATGCGAGGAATTTCCGAAAAGCCTGGAAAAGCAACGCTTGCAGTAAATGACAAATTTAAAGCGTATAGTCAGCATGAACAGAACAACGCAATGCTGTGTAAAAACGATCTGAAGCCGCAATTACTCTTTTATCTCGGGCAGTTCATTCCGATACGATGTTTCCGCAGTATAAATGAAATGCCGAACTCCAAACATGTTGTTGCCATTATTGTTACTCCTGCTGCTGTAGTTTTAAGCTTTAATCAGTGAGTATGTAATGTTGTAAAGGGGCTGGACTACTTTGTTCATTCCAAATTCCATTATGTGAATTTATGCTTTTTTAATACAAGCATTAACAATACAATCCGTGCTCAAAAACCATTACTTATTAGCTTAAGAAGCGGCAGTGTTTTGACAAAGTGTGGTATTCGAACAGTAAATGCTGAAGTGTTTAATACTTGCTTGTGAGCAGATCTCCCTCGATTTAGACAAACTCTTGTTTGGCCAATGATTTCAGATGAAAATCTCAATCAAGTGGAAAGAAAACTGAATTACGCAAAGGTCATATAAGGCACTGGGTATCACTGTTACGCCATCAGGTCATGCTAGGAGGATTGGGGGGATCAAATTGACACAGAGGGACCCAATGTGGGGGCTGAACCCACAGTTCTGAGATTAAGAGGTTCATGCTCTATTGACTGCGCCTACATGTATATAACTCTTGTGCTACAGCAGTAATGTTTCTGGGTGTGGATGGACATGACATAATAGGCTGACAGCAGGAACACGTGGCCCACAGGCAGTGACAGTATCGCTATATTTGGCTGCAGTATATTGTGTTTAGAGCAGCAATAACTTTCCTGCAGAGGTGGGAGTGCCTTTAATACAGCTCTTTCAATCGGACAGAGTAACAGGAACTGACCTAAAGTTTCGGCTGTGGATCCATCTCCACATGGGGGAAAGAGACAGTAAAATAGCGATGAAGAAAAGCTGCAAAGTAGGAAAGAGGTGGTCAGACACATAAAACAGCTTGGTGATAATTTGCAGTGACAGTTTTATGTTATTTAGTACAAGGATTTCTCTTCATGTGACTTAAGATGTGTAATTTGTATGTTGGTTGTATGAGAACAGTTTCTTCTAAAGTCCTGTCAATTGACAGTGGAGAGCTAGCTGGTTCACATCTTCAAGAAGACTCTTTTCAAGGTGATTACAAGTTTCTCGAACAAATCTGTGTCATATTTTTAGCTATTTTTAGCTGTGTCATATAGTTTAGCTAATGAGCAACGAGAGTCTAAATGAATTCTCCCACCCTCCATTCGAAGATAAAACTCCATGTGCGAGTCTAAGTTTCCTTGAAGCTACTGATGTTCGTCATTATTGGACATTCCCGGTGATAATGACTAAGGAGCTCAATTTTTACGTGTTGTAGTTCAACATGTGCAAAACATTCGTATCCCCTGCAAATATCGGCAAGGTCAGTGATATTTTCAACAATTTGTGCCATTGCAATTCGTGCAATTCATGCCATACTTTTTCGAAATGTATTCTGACATGCCAGGATCAGAGGGTCATATTAAAAAAAATGGTGCATTAAAATTTCTTGTACTTCAGGATTTTGATAGTCTGTTACATTGTCTTTCACACATCAGTGTCAGAACTGTGAGACATTTTCATAACCGGGGGGAAGGCCGTAGCAATAAGCAGAAAGTGCAATCACCTTTTCCCAGTGTAAGTCCGTGTTATGGTGAGTTTTTACATTGAAATTGAAGCCATTTCTCATGCTTTCTCTCAGTGTCAGGGCTGCAATTGCGTGTAAAGGAGGCGACTTGAAAATGAAACGTGTAATCACCTTACAGAGGGTCTTCACGACGGGGTGCGTCAGCTAGTTCTCCATTATTGTCAATTTACTGGACTTCTGAAGAAACCTATCTACAACAGAAATAGAAACTGCACAGTTTAAGGCACATGAAGAGAAATCTGTGTGCTGATTGACTCAAAAAATGTCGCTACAAATAATCTGCCAGGCTGATTTACTTGTCTGACCACCTCCCTCCGTCCCCTTTTGCTGTTAGTACAATTCTTTCAGTTTCTTTTCTTGTATTTTCCTTGCTATTTTACTGTTCCCCATGTGGAGATGGATCCACAACCGAAATCGTTTTCACCCTGTGTTTCTGCAGCGTCAGTCTGTATGAGGAGCATAACTTGCACAGCTCCAGTGGTGCAATCGGTCAGTGTGCAGTACTTCTACAGCAATACACAGTGGAGTCATGTTGAGGTTGTGAGTTTGAGTCTCATCTGGAGCAGTGTACTTAACTACTGAAAGCACCTGTTGAGTTTAGATACTCCTAGATATTTGATGGAGATAAATTAACATCAAATGAACAAGTAAAAGTTTACTTTGAGTCACAATCGAACAAGGCTCCACAGATGAAACATTGTGTTTCCTTCTTTTTTCAGCATGGAATAAACCTTGACTTTTTTCTTTGAAGCCCATGCATGCTGACGCAGCTCCCTACTTAAATTACCATCAGCTGTGTACCTCCAGCTGACCTGTACACAAATATATGAGAGAGGTCTACTGAGACGAGAGGAGGACTGAAGACTTGAAAAAGCTCTCGCATTAGACTCTGTGTTTTTGTTGATCCCCAGATTTGTAATGTTCTTCTTCTTTTGAAGTTGTTGCGTTTGGTTGTTTTTTTTTCATAGTTGTTAGACTAATACAGGGATTTGCCTAGGTTCCCGGAAGACTTCTCGTTTTGTGTTTGTTGTGTTTTTGGGTTACAACTATTTTTTTTTTCTATTGATAGGACCCCATGCATTACTGTACAGTACCTGAAATTACCACATAAACTACTACTCTGTGTCCCTTTTTTTAAAAAGCACAAGTGAAGTTTGTTTTTTCTTGGTGCTGATTGGTAGCTACAATGGGTCAATTGCAATAAACTTATATACAATAAACTCCGCTGAAATTTGTCAGCAGCTCTGTACTAAACCTGTTCTCAATTGCAACAAACCTAAAATAAAAGCTGCTGCCCATTAGATGTTACTGCATTAGGAGTCTAGCTTAAACCACCTCTTCATAGGTTTTAAGCAACTCGGTAGCGGACTAAGCAGAACAATCGATCACATTAGAACTGTCTTGAATGTAATGGAAATAATGTACTCATTAAGTAACAAGCTTATGCACCACTTGCTTGAAAAGTATTATTATATTTAAATAAAATTGCTTTCCAGACACCACAAGTATTGACAATGAATGTTATCAATACTCGTTTTTATTAATAAAAGTGTTATTTACTAATAGTTAAGTTCCATGTATATCTTTATTAGTAGCTGTATTACAAGTAATGCATATATAGTCTTTATTATAGTTAGTTTTCAGTTATCCTGGGGAGGGAAGAGAATGGAAATTAAGGAAATCAAAATGTAAAGGGCTTAAGTCTTCAATGTGTTCTGTCATAGCTGTGTGTTGTCATATCTGTCATATCTGGGTGTTAATTTAGTATATTTGATGAATAATTTATTGTGATTTGACACTACACTTGTATTTGACACTACACTTCTCAGGAGAAAGCAGTAAGATTTTTTTTATTTGAGGGTACAGAAAATTGTATTGTACGGCCAAATGTAAGGTTACGTTAAGAAACCCTTATTGTTACCTTTTGCAATGTTATTTATTTAAGACAGTTCTTCAGAATAGTGTCCCTTACGTATCTGTGACTGTGGTCCAACAATAAAGGTGCTGAAATAGCCGTAATGTGCGGGAAGAAGATGGAGATGGAACAGGAGGTTTATTCAGTCGACAGAAAGGTTGTGTAGGACTGAACACACTGCGGTTATGGTACTGGGTTTAAGAGCATTACGATCCTACAGTCTCCTGATCCGTAATCAGATGCGTTATCCAATGCGCCACTGGCCCTTGTACCGCTTTCCTCAAGTGCACCACTGTGAGCTTGCGCCGCTACAATAATACATCGCCCCAGTCCAAATTTTCTCAATTAGGTGCACGTTTTCTATGTGTATTTAGTTAATAAGTCTTTCATTTTGTCTGTTTTAAAAATTGCATCTCTTTAAAACAAACGAGTTTATGTGTCGCGCTGAAATTCACACATGAGGGAATTCAAACGAAAGAAATCACAGAAAAGATATCGCGCTTAAAAAGAAATCCAGAGTGGAGATGCTGGTGATAGAAAACAGAGCTTCATACGATGCATGAGATGCTTTACCTCTGAACTAAACTCGGCTCTTTAATCATGTTAGGAAGAGTGAATAGCCAACAGTGTACATTTTAAAAATCAAAGCAAGACAATGAGACACGAAGAGAATTCGGAACACGAGCCTCTCCTTCATTGTTTAATGAGCTTTTGATGAACGTCTAAGTGAAAGACAAATTCAATATTTTCACTTTGTGATTAAAAAACACTTTTATCACACGTTAAGCACTCCTTATGGTGTCGAATGGTTCTCTTCTCTACCCTCATCATTTGAGGATCCCCAGCTAAAATATCTTTTTAAACTACAACAAAATTGCAATATTTTGAATACTATTTAAGTTTGCATAGTCACATTCCCGGTGATATTGACTTAGGCGCTAAACTATTAACTTCTTAGTTTGACTTGTGCCAAAAGTTTGAAATCTGTGCAACTATCAGGATGCTTAAGGACATCCAAAGAAACCCCATCACATTTAGGGGAGACGGTGTTGAGGTCGGATTATTTTGAAATGCGTCTCTGGGGACTTTTGATTTACCAACATTATGTTTAACTAAAGGATACGATGACTGATTGTGCCATAGAAACTAAGGCACGTCACCTTTTTTCTACATTCACAGGTTTTTGGCTAAAGACAAAAAAATCGTTTTCGTTTCCTTGCCAGCTGGCAGTATTTCCTCTGCACTGACAAAACAGATGAGTATTTTATCCTTCGCAATTGGTATGGATTTTTTTAAAAACAAGTTGTTCCAAAAATTAAATGAACACTTCCTTTAAATTTAATGTAGAAGCATGTTGCTGTCCATAATGATAAACTGGGTGGCAAGACAGGAAGAAAGGCACCACTGGGATTCAAACCCATGATCTCCTGTTTACTAGGCAGGTGCTTTAACCAACTAAGCCACAGCATCCTCTCAGCCTTATGTTAATCCCGCATCAGCAGGGTCAGCTTGTCGGCATGCCCGTCTCCATTTGGTGGTTTGAGCTGACGCTGCCATGACGTTCCCATTAAATGCGACCGAGAATACTCCAACCGGCGCGCCGCTTCGCCTGCTGTCGGAGAACTAAGCCACGACACTGGCATCAAATATCCCTTTTACAGCCACTTGGACACATCTCAATTGCTCTGAGACACCTGCATTCAGTGTGCGCTGAGCAAGTGATGAGAAATGGCTTATGTCCAAGGAGCTCAATTTGCTTTTTATGTTCAACGGGGTGTCCACTACAGCCGGCACTGAAGCGCAGCAAGGACTCTGTGGTTTGATATCTCCCAAGGTAAATGTTGAAATTGTAGGTGGAAGAGGAAAATTACCCTTGAGTATGGGGAAAGAAGCCAACTCTTGTCCGGAAGGGGGTAAAGTGCGTATGGAGGTGGCCTAGTGGTTAAAGCAATAACTTCTTAATACATGATACTCTGCACAAGTAGGTTTGAACCCCATCCTCGTCAAGCAAGGGCTTTGACACATTTCGACCTTTTTAAACTTGGTGTGCTTTCGTTTCGTTTGTTCGCTCCTATACTGTAACAGTAAAATTTCTACAGATGCAGCCATTCAAAGTGCGCGGTACAGACACGTACCGCAGGTAATTGGCTGCGGTGTCGCGTATCATGACGCAAGATGACGCTGGGTACCGCGGTACGTGATTGGTTGACCGACAGGGGCAATCTGGTCTGTCGTAGAAAGACTTACTGTAAACGTCTTTACTGTGCCAGTTGTAGATATTGAATTTTGCCACTGAAGGGAAATCTTAGTAGCTGAGCATAAAAAGAATAGGAGCATACTGTAACGCGTGTGAAGGCCATAAGCGATATTAATTTTGGAACATAAACATACAGTATATAGCTGGTCTTGGTACTTTAAAGAAAAAAATACACACCAGTATTCCATTTCTCCCTAAACATTTTAAGCTTCGAAGTCTTTAACTAACGTGATACCGGAGTCAACAAGCATACTTTTAGAATTTGATTAATAGGGAATATAATATGGAATCACATATCTAAAGAATTTAATAACGGTATGATTATATTCGTGTACTGCGACAGAGCTGTGTAGGGCTGTTTCGCCTCCCTGTTCATGCGAGTTGTCTTGTAGCCTACTGGTCTACATGCGTGACTAACAACGCATAGGTTGTGTGTTCAAATCCAGCTGGTGCTGGACTTTTCTTTTAACAAACATTTCTTCGAAAAAATAGAATAGCGATATTATGGACAATCAATTGACTTTTATATTTCAAAATATCGCAACATGATCGATTCTAAGTCATTTTTGATAACAATGAATAGTCACCTTCTTCCCTTCTGACAACGGTCCCTGCTTCTGCTTCCTGCTTCTATTGTGTGTGTGTGTGCGCAACAGAGTAAATTTTTATAGAGAAATGGAGGCTGGACAGTATGCGTTACAATATAAACATTTATATTGATTTAAATCATGTTCTGATTTAAATCGCAAACGCGTGTTTAATTATGTGTTTTTTAATCATAATCAGGCTAATGCATTTCTACATTTCTGTATGAACCAGCTTAGAGGTTCATACAGAAAGACAGCTTGTGTTTAAATTGAGTGTAAGGTAATTTATGCTTCTAAAGTCATGGTCAGCATTTATTATTGTACTGTGCTGTAAACTTTTTCTGTGACTAGTCACATTATTTTATAGCGTTTTTATTGCGTTATTAAATCCGGTGGCACTGTGTGTTAGTTTCCTGACTCCCATGTTACATGGTCTGTGATTGAATCCCATGGAACTATGACTTTATTTTTTAACAAACATTTCTTTGAAAAAATGAAACGTTTCCCTTGGTCAGAGATTAAATAAAACTTCACTCGCACCAAACAAATTTATATTTCTAAATATCACAACATGATCGCATTTAAGTCTTTAAAATAACAATGAATAGTCACCTATGCGTTACAAAATATACATTTATATTGATTTGAATCGCGTTTTGATTTAAATCGTAAACGCGTGTTTAAATATATGTGTTTAAAGGCAATATACTGTATAAAAGCGCTGATTCTTATGCAGTGTGTTCCGCCGGGGATTCAAAAAATTTATTTTAAATAAGCTGATAAAGCTTAGACTAACTGTATTCTAGCCTGTATTACAACAGAACATTGGACAATGCAACGTAAATTGCAAAAATGCACTTGGAATCTGTCCAAGCCCTCCTACAAAAAGTATTTAAACTGCGCAATGATCATTCATCTCTAAATAAACTTTATTTTATATAGCGTTTTAAGCGAATAGGTAATTAGATTGCTCATAAACCTAATCGCTTTTTCTACATAAACACAGCGTGATTGCTCTCTGAAAATGCTTTTCCTTTATATTTACAGTAGGCTCAGATTTCAACTATAGATCGTATTATTATAAACTTTCTTGGAAAAATGTATTTTATGTAAACCATGTTTGCTATTAATTCATTTAGGGCTAAAATACGTTCATTGTCTTCCAATCGAGGCGAGTTGACATTGGAAGCTTGCCACACCCGGACTGTTAAACCAACGCATTAGCACGTCAAAGCCCATTGAGGGTATTGAGCCAGTATTGGCTTTAGTATTCCCCCCCTCTCCCCTCAATTCAATTCAATTCAAGGTGTTTTATTTGCATGACAGATGGGTACAAGCAGTGTTGGGTATGTATATTGTAACGCTTACGGCCGACAGGCACTGTGTAAGAGTCGGCGTACCAGAGCAGCGCACCGAGGGAGCGTCTGCATTTATAACTTAGTTTTTAAAATTAGTCAAGCAATATGAAGCATCTCCTTTTACTTTTAAGTCCCTTAAATACATTGAGCACAGCTTTCTCACCACTTAAGATTGCTTTTGATACCATCCTTACACAAAGCAGAAGGGAAATCTTAGTGCCTGAGCATAAAAAGAATAGGAGCATACTGCAACGCGTGTGAAGTCCATAAACGATATTAATTTTGGAACTTAGACATACAGTATATGGCTGGTCTCGGTACTTTAAAGAAAACATACACACCAGTATTCCATTTCTCCCTAAACATTTTAAGCATCGAAGTCTTTAACTAACGTGATACCGGAGTCAACAAGCATACTTTTAGAATTTGATTAAAAGGGAATATAATATGGAATCGCGTATCTCAAGAAATTAATAACGATATAATTATATTCATGTTGCAAAAGAACTGCAACGGACATAAAAACTCCCTTGCTTTTAACAGAGCGTTCCATAATTTCTAACTACGAAAATGATTTAAACTGCGACACTTATCATTCAACCAGAGCTCGAAATATCACAAGGATCCTCTAGAGCACAGCAAAGACTGTATTAAAAGAATCGCGTATCTCAAGAAATTAATAAGATATAATTATATTCGTGTAATTCGTATAATTATATAATCAGTTTCGATCAAGGTCTCTAAAACGAACAAGAAAAAGAGGATTTTCGGAGGGCAATTACGCTGTATTTATATAGAATAAGTGATTTATGAGCAATCAAATTTCTTGTTCGTTTAAAACAGTGAAATGTCAGCTGCAAAAGATCGCACCAGAAACAGCACTCTCTCTGCCTGTCATAGACGTTCAGGAAAGGCTGAATGAAGTCATGTCAAGTACAATAATTTGGTGATCAATAATAACAGTTGTAGGACAAGAAACAAAAGATAGTGAAAACTTTTTTATTTTTAAGATTTTTAAGGCTAAAACTCAAATTCATTCTACAAATTAAGGCAAATGAAAATTCAGGACGTTAAAGTGCTAGAGGTGTAAAAAATACAAAAATGTACATGAGCAAAAAGTTTTAGAAATTGAGCAAACAGAAAAAAAGCCATGCCTATAGCGCAGAAGAGGGATGCAGGAACACTTGCTTAGATATACAAAAAAATCACAAAAAGGTGTATGTTACAAAAGAACATGCAAACATGTACATCAATTTCCCTTTGCGATCAATAGTCTTATCTATAAACATGAAACAGAGTGAGGAATCAGAAATTAGCATGCATACAAAACAGCAATTCTGTCAATGAGCCCTAAATGAATTAATAGCAACTATGGTTTCATGGAGGCCTTCTCAGATAGTTGGGCATTCAGGTAGATTGCCAGGTGAAAGGATTTGTAAACATATTTTGTTAAAGCAAGTCAGTTTTTTCCGCAACACATAAAAGACATTTTTCCAAGAAAGTTTAGCCTTTGTCACTAATGAAACCACTAAATAAAGACATAAATATAGAAATCTTAAGATTTGTTTTATTTAATGTTGGTAGCAGGATGAACTGTCAGAGTGTATATTTTGTCGCAGAGTTGCTGCAAGATGTTAACAGTGAAAAAGGTATTTAGAAATGAGTTATTTCAAGATGAAAATTTTCAGAATAATTGCAAATCTAGCAGGATAGAGAAAGCACAGAAAACTGGAAGTTAGATTGATCAGATTAGTATGAAAAGTCATTTAGCAAAGGAAATGAGAAGAGTGACAAACTAGTATACTTTAGATCTTTTTTCTGAACCAGGGAAAATCTGATCATGTTTCCCTATAACAATAATAAAAAACTTTATTTGATATATCACCATTAAAGGTGGCATCTCAAAGCAATACAGTAGATGTAAAAACAGATAAAAGGACCACAGATTACAAAGTAAATGCATATAAGAAAGACAAGCAGTTAGAGGTGCTACCAAAATTAGAAAATGAAGCAGATACAGACACTAGTCTTCTGAAAAGAAAGGTTCTGAGGTTAGATTTAAACTGGCCCGTGTGTGTGTGTGTTTGTGTCTGTCTGTCCTGTGATGGACTGGCGCTATGTCCAGGGTGTATTCTGCCTTGTGTTCGTCGCTTACTGGGATAGGCTCCATATCCTCTGTACTGGATAAAGAGATTAGAAATGGATGGAAGTAAAGGCACTGTGTGGATGGAACTATACACAGTGTTAGAAACCCACTATGAAATGGCAGCATCTCACTGAGAATAAAATATTTTATAGTGCTGGCTTAAGGAAACAGCCTTTCCACCTCTCTTGCACATCAGTATCCATACCTAGTTAATTAAACAAATTGCCTCTAATTATAAACATCTTAATATGCTGGCTCTGTGGATCCGCATCAGCTATGTTTGCCCATTCCTTCAATTCATGTGCATCCAACACACAGTTCAACGCTAGCAACTACCCAAAATCTAAAATACAATCCTCATTTCAGTATCTATATAAACATACAGTCTGTTAACTTCATCATCTTCATCAAAAGTATGCCTAACCCTATTAGGAAGTGTTCTTGTTATCAGTGTATTCCTCAGCTATCCCAAAATTATCTTCTTCTTACCAACATCTCTAGTCTTTTATCCTGCAATTACTCAGCCAACACTTAAATCTCCAAAAGCTGCTTGTGTTAATTTCTTGAAATCACAAATATCATGTGTAAATACTGGCCATGTAATACTCTGCATTGTGGAATAATAGTTTATTTTAACGGGAACTAGAGAAACTAAGAACTAGAGAAATCTAGAATTAATAAATGCACATCCTGTTCACCGGGGAAATTAAATCCACACTGAGCAATCTTCAATATGTTCAGAATATGACAGCGAGAATCCTATCAGGGATGCATTACACCTGTTTTCAAGTCCTTGCATTGGTTATCTATCAGGTTTCAAATCAACTTCAAAATCCTCATCCTCATTCAGTACCTACAGTATATGGCTTATTAGTTCAGGTGGGTAGCTGCATCAGCATGCGTAGGCTGCAAAGGAACAAGTAATAGGTTTATTCCATGCTGAAAAAAAGAAGAAAGAGAACACAACGTTTCAGCCGTGGAGCCTTCTTCAGGTGTCATTCAGTAGTTGACACCTGAAGAAGGCTCCACGGCCGAAACGTTGTGTTCTCTTCTTTTTTTCAGCATGGAATAAACCTATTACTTGTTCCTTTATGGCTTATTATCTGTCTACTCCCCACCTTTGTCCGTCTGACTCTAGTCTTCTAGCTGTCCTCAAGAACATCTACATTCCGTGGGTGACAGGGTCTTCTCTAGCTGCACCCCAGAGCTCTTAATTTGTATTCCCAGTGATATCAGTCACGTACCCTGAGTGCATTTAAATCTAACCTCAGAACCTTTCTTTTCAGAAAACTTAGTGTCTGTATCTGCTTCATTTTCTAATTTTGGTAGCACCTCTAACTACTTGTCTTTCTTATATGTATTTACTTTGTAATCTGTGGTCCTTTTATCTGTTTTTATATCTACTGTATTGCTTTGAGATGCCACTTTTAAAGGTGATATATAAAATAAAGTTTTTTATTATTGTTATAGAGAAACATGATCAGTTTTCCCTGGTTCAGATAAAAAGATCTAAAGCATACTAGTTTGTCACTCTTCTCATTCCCTTTGCTAAATAAATTTTCATACTAATCTGATCAATCTAACTGCCTGTTTTCTGTGCTTTCTCTATCCTGCTAGATTTGCAATTATTCTGAAAATTTTCATCTTGAAATAACTCATTTCTAAATACCTTTTTTCACTGTTAACATCTTGCAGCAACTCTGCGACAAAATATACACTTAGCACAGTTCATCTTGCTACCAACATTGAATAAAAAAATCTTATGATTTCTATATTTATGTCTTTATTTAGTGGTTTCATTAGTGACAAAGGCTAAACTTTCTTGGAAAAATGTCTTTTATGTGTTGCGGAAAAAACTGACTTGCTTTAACAAAATATGTTTACAAATCCTTTCACCTGGCAATCTACCTGAATGCCCAACTATCTGAGAAGGCCTCCATGAAACCATAGTTGCTATTAATTCATTTAGGGCTCATTGACAGAATTGCTGTTTTTTATGCATGCTAATTTTCTGATTCCTCACTCTGTTTCATGTTTATAGATAAGACTTTATTGATCGCGAAGGGAAATTGATGTACATGTTCATGTACATGATGAACATGTTTGCATGTTCTTTTGTAACATACACCTTTTTGTGATTTTTTTGTATATCTAAGCAAGTGTTCCTGCATCCCTCTTCTGCACTATAGTCATGGCTTTTTTTCTGTTTGTTTATTTCAAAGCAACACCTGCTCCATTTCTAAAACTTTTTGCCCATGTGCATTTTTGTGCACTTTAACGTCCTGAATTTTCATTTGCATTAATTTGTAGAATGAATTTGAGTTTTAGCCTTAAGTTTTCACTATCTTTTGTTTCTTGTCCTACAACTGTTATTATTGATCACCAAATTATTGTACTTGACATGACTTCATTCAGCCTTTCCTGAACGTCTATGACAGGCAGAGAGAGTGCTGTTTCTGGTGCGATCTTTTGCAGCTGACATTTCACTGTTTTAAACGAACAAGAAATTTGATTATAAATCAGTTATTCTATATAAACACAGCGTAATTGCCCTCCGAAAATCCTCTTTTTCTTGTTCGTTTTAGAGACCTTGATCGAAACTGATTTTAGATGTCAGAAAGGATTTATTTTCTCTGTATTTCCTACATTGCTTTGTCGACATTTTAACTTTATATCTAACTTTATATCTAGGCTCAGATTTCAACTATAAATCGTACAGTAATTAATAGCAGTAAATACTGATGTTTTGCGCCCTTACCACAAAAATATGTTTTGTAGTTGGGATTAACTTTATTTTGTACGCGTATCTACTCCGATTCGGACACCGAACAGTTAAAGATGGTGGCAAATCAGACACCCAGAGAGGAGGGGGGGCGTCTTCTCGCCTCCATAACTAAAATGCCAAATAGGAGTGGCTTAAGCGACATACACAGTCGTGTAACTGACAGTTTGAGGTAGCCTATCGTGTAAATTTCGCTTTGTTGCTAATAGGTTAAGCTTTCGAAACTCTGCCCCAAAGTCATGTGACTGATTTTTCGCCCTGTTTCGTTGGTTAAACGCAATGATCACAAGCACCACCATGGTAACTGGGATGTGTAGTTTTTAATTCCGTTTGAATTATAACTGTACGTACTGTCTTCATATTTGGCCAAGGCTTTAAAGAGAAGGCGCGCCAAAAAATTTCGGTGCCGTCGTCTCCACTTTAAAGGTACCCCCGTGCTGGAAGAATTTGACCTCGGAACGTTTGCCCAGCGTACTGTTAAACCAACGCATTAGCATGTTAAAGCGATTCTATTGAGGGAGTAGCCCAGCTACCACTTAACACTGTACTTCCTACTTTGAATACCTGTGAAACCGGTTTAATTCGTCACAGCCAGCACTACGGCAGAGAGGGGGTTGAGTAGTGGAAGCAGGCGAGATTTCCAGCGAAAGACACCTCCCCCTCAAAAACCCAGTAAGCAGTAATGCTTTAAGTTGAAAATCGAGGTAGATTTTGAGGATGATAAAGAGGGTAAACTGGGATGGGAGGAGGGTTTGGTTTTGCATAAGGGGCAGAAGATTTCCCTTCTGCTTTGTTTAAGGATGGTATCAAAAGCAATCTTAAGTGGTGAGAAAGCTGTGCTCAATGTATTTAAGGGACTTAAAAGTAAAAGGAGATGCTTCATATTGCTTGACTAATTTTAAAAACTAAGTTATAAATGCAAACGCTCCCTCGGTGCGCTGCTCTGGTACGTCGGCTCTTACACAGTGCCTGTCGGCCGTAAGCGTTACAATATACATACCCAACACTGCTTGTACCCATGTGTCATGCAAATAAAACACCTTGAATTGAATTGAGGGGAGAGGGGGGAATACTAAAGCCAATACTGGCTCAATACCCTCAATGGGCTTTGTCGTGCTAATGCGTTGGTTTAACAGTCCGGGTGTGGCAAGCTTCCAATGTCAACTCGCCTCGATTGGAAGACAATGAACGTATTTTAGCCCTAAATGAATTAATAGCAAACATGGTTTACATAAAATACATTTTTCCAAGAAAGTTTATAATAATACGATCTATAGTTGAAATCTGAGCCTACTGTAAATATAAAGGAAACGCATTTTCAGAGAGCAATCACGCTGTGTTTATGTAGAAAAAGCGATTAGGTTTATGAGCAATCTAATTACCTATTCGCTTAAAACGCTATATAAAATAAAGTTTATTTAGAGATGAATGATCAGTGTCGCAGTTTAAATAATTTTTGTAGGAGGGCTTGGACAGATTCCAAGTGCATTTTTGCAATTTATGTTGCATTGTCCAATGTTCTGTTGTAATACAGGCTAGAATACAGTTAGTCTAAGCTTTATCAGCTTATTTAAAATAAATTTTTTGAATCCCCCTCGGAACACACTCCATAGGAATCAGCGCTTTTATACAGTATATCGCCTTTTAACACATATATTTAAACACGCATTTACGATTTAAATCAAAACGCTATTCAAATCAATATAAATGCATATTTTGTAACGCATAGGTGACTATTCATTGTTATTAAAAAGACTTAAATTCGATCATGTTGTGATATTTAGAAATATAAATTTGTTTGGTGCAAGTGAGGTTTTATTTAATCTCTGACCAAGGGAAACGTTTCATTTTTTCAAAGAAATGTTTGTTAAAAAGTAAAGTCATAGTTCCATGGGATTCAATCACAGACCATGTGACATGGGAGTCAGGAAACTAACACACAGCGCCACCAGATTTAATAACACAATAAAAACGCTATAAAATAATGTGACTAGGCACAGAAAAAGTTTACAGCACAGTACAATAATAAATGCTGACCATGACTTTAGAAGCATAAATTACCTTACACTCAATTTAAACACAAGCTGTCTTTCTGTATGAACCTCTAAGCTGGTTCATACAGAAATGTAGAAATGCATTAGCCTGATTATGATTAAAAAACACATAATTAAACACACGTTTGCGATTTAAATCAGAACACGATTTAAATCAATATAAATGTTTATATTGTAACGCATACTGTTCAGCCTCCATTTCTCTATAAAAATTTACTCTGTTGCACACACACACACACACACAATAGAAGCAGGAACCGCTGTCAGAAGGGAAGAAGGTGACTATTCATTGTTATCAAAAATGACTTAGAATCGATCATGTTGCGATATTTTGAAATATAAAAGTCAATTGATTGTCCATAATATCGCTATTCTATTTTTTTGAAGAAATATTTGTTAAAAGGAAAGTCCAGCACCAGCTGGATTTGAACACACAACCTGTGCATTGTTAGTCACGCACATAGACCAGCAGGCTACAAGACAACTTGCATGAACAGGGAGGCGAAACAGCCCTACACAGCCCTGTCGCAGTACACGAATATAATCATACTGTTATTAAATTCTTTAGATACGCGATTCCATATTATATTGGCAGAAAATCTTAAAACTACCACTTTTTCACACTCTATTTCACATGCTAGTTAAATACTTCGATGCTTAAAATCGTTAGGGAGAAATGGAATACCGGTGTGTATTTTTCCTTTAAAGTACCGATTCCTGGAATCTGACTGGCTGACACCCTTCTGAAGTGGTTCCATAAAATCTGGTATACGGAAAAGAAAGCGTTGATAAATACAAGTGTCTTTTAATACACTCTTTGCTGTGCTCTTGAGGATCCTTGTGATATTTTGAGCTCTAGTTGAATGATAAGTGTCGCATTTTAAATCATTTTCGTAGTTAGAAATTATGAAATGCCCTGTTAAAAGCAAGGAAGTTTTTATGCCCGTTGAAGTAAAACAAAATGCCTGACAAAGTATGGCTTGGACAGATTCCAAGTGCTTGTACAAATGTGCTAAAGAAATTATACTTTGAGTATACAGCTTGTTCAAAGCCATCCATTATTAATACTATTAGTAATATCTTCAGTAAAGGCTTTGATGCATAAATATTTCTGATAAAGGTAGGTTGTGTACTTTTGTCCAACTGAGCAATCTTGCTTTCATAAAATATACCAACATTTTAATGACTGATGATTAACATGCTGTAATACACAGTTCAAAATTAAAGGCTCAACTGCTGTACATGAGAGGTTAAGCTCCCCCTGGCGGTTTTACAAGGTGACGCCGGATAGTTTCTGGCAGAGCGTCAAATGACGCGCGATTAACCGTATGTTACCGCGTGATACCGTGACACGCCCACCGGGGTATGCCATGAAATACCTCACCCATTTTGAATGGCTGCATCTGTATATAGTTAAAGGTCTATTTTACATCAAAGATAGGTCTTATAGGTGTAGAAACGAGTAAATCAAGCCAGTGATTTGGTTTAGAAATTTATTCTGAAAATATACAATTATTCACACCTGAAAAATATGTAGTTCAAATTATGCATTTTATACAATATTGTAATAAACATGATAATGTTTATTACAATATTGTTTATTACGATATATCATAAAAAACACAACTAGTAAACTTCAGCTACAAATTATAGTAACATGGGAATATATATATATAGTAATGACAAACACAAACTAATTACATTAACATGCTAATATTTAACTCAAAACCACATTTCGATTCAAATATAAGTTTTAAAAATCACAACTTCTATATTTCCACGAAAATATTTTTAATGTAGCACAAACACTACTTTCTAATAAAGACAGAATTAAACTGTTCTGTGTCTCATGGTGATCCTCCTCTCGATACTAATGAAATGTTTAATATGATCCCTCGAGAAAAAAAAGGTGTCAATATCCGCCTGGAACGATTGATGCCCCATCAAACATTTTGTAATATCCCCGGAAGTTCATACTGTAGAAACCTGATTCGTGGCTTAAATTCAAGGGAAACAATTCCCCCTATTTCCCTTCGATAGCTCAGTTGGTAGGGCGGAGGACTGTAGTGGAAATGGTGAGGCATCCTTAGGTTGCTGGTTCAACTCCGGCTTGAAGGAAGGTGCTTTTTGTGAACTTTAATCAAAGAGATAAAAGCGCAAATCTTTTTCACTCAGACGTTGATCAAAAGCTCAATAAACCACGAAGCAGAGGCTCTTGTTCTGAATTAAACTCCCGTCTGATTGTCTTGTTTTGGCCAAAATCTGATCTTTGAATTAAGGGACTACTCTGTCTGCTTTGTAATTCAAAAGTATATACAAATGTCACGGTTTTTTTTAGATATAAAGGTGTTCTCTGTGTTCAAAGGAAAGGATATGTACTTAATTGGCTTTATGATTTAGTATTGAATTTGTATCGTTATATTATTAAGTTTGTGTTTTTTGTGTTTTTAACGTATTGTGGACTTTTTTTGTGGATTTTTGAAACAAATTCTTACAAAGGCAAACAAGGCACACATCTGTTTATACCAGCAGTGAATTGTACATTTTTATTTACAAGCTACTCTGCACTTTTGGGAGTATAACAGCTTCGATATAAAGTGGCAAAAATATATAAAAGGGGAAAATACCCCGGACTGCGTGTAAAGCCCTCGTTGTAACTGTTGTTTTATTGTTAAATACGGCGTTCTGTGCACGAAATGTTGCAGAAACACAATCTGATATTTTAATAATTATTATTTTAATAATCTGATATGAGGCCCCGGATCCAAATATTCAGTTCTGATTTTTTTAAAGTGATATCTTCCCTTCCTCTCGTGGAAATCCCACGATGTGAGCAATTGTTTCTGGTTCTTTTTTTTTTTTCACGTTGCGATCCAAAGAGCCTCAGACGCCCAGTCTGACAGTAACCAAACCAGAATGGATTCTGTTGGGAGCCGGACTGAGCTCATTCTCTGTGCTAAAAACAGAATCAGCTCTTCCCCAAATACCATCTACAGCTGCTGGATGGTACTCTGCGTCCTGCTGCTCCAGCAATTATTTTGACGAAAGACAGATCACTTGTGCGCTTTTAACCTTCTCGCAGCTACAGGCGAGACTGAAGCTGGCGATATGAAGGCACGTGCTTGTACACCTTCTCTAACTTTCACAATCGCGATAAACATTTTTTTTAAAAGACCTTTGAAAAACTAGATAGATAAAACTAGATTAAAAACATGAGCTTTATTGGTTTTTACATTAATCGATTTTGAATCAAATTTGATCCTTGTACATTGCATTTTACGTTGAAAAAAACGTGCATACCTAATCCACCAACAGACAGAGCAATATTTTACGTTGCCTTCCAGAGCTTCCGGCGTGTGATGGATTTGTATGAGCGTCTGTATGATACCAGTACAGCACTGTCGCAGGTGCAAAGTCCACTTTCACAAGACTTTTTCAGTGTCTTCTCCTCTCTCAAATGGACCGAAGCACAGGACCCAATATTAGAGAAAACGACAGGTGTTTAAACAGAGTATGTCCCAATGCCTGCGACAACGCTTTGTGATTTTGTATAAACGCCAATGTCTTATCATTAAGAAGCCAACATCATTCTTTTTCTCACTGGCGCTAATACGCTACCACACATGCGAGCTGTTGTGTGAAAGAAAATTCATATGTGCGTAGGAAGGCAGAATAAAATCCAGAACTGTATTGGTGATATCGATAAACTGGGCTCATGTTCACAATAAAACTTTATTGTATAAAACGTTAAAATTCGTAAATATTTGTTTTAATCATGCAAAGTGTCTGTTAAACCATTCATGAAGGATCCTTAGACAAAAAAACACACCATTATATGAGAAAATATATTTACTATATGTGCATTTAACTTACTTTTTAACAATTTTAGTTTCAAGGTCAATGAAAATTGTTTCCCTGCTTTTTTGTCATAAATACACAAGCTTGTTATGTCTTGTGTCAGAAATAAACTGCATGAAATTTGCTAAAGCAACAAAACGTAAGTGCGACAAAGAAGACAAACATTTGTGTTTATAGTGCAATGTTATCTCGAGCCTTTAAAATTACTTTAATGCAATTTGTTTTTCTCTGTAGCTCTAAGGCTTTGTCATTTAGGTGTGCTGTTTTTTTTTACATGTTGTAAAAAAGTCGCTAAATCATACGAAACATAAAAACTCCAATTGTAAACAATTGACCATTCATATTCCCGAATTTTAAACCTATAGAGCATGTATACCTTGTCTTTGTATTTGTGCATATTACAGAGCTCCTTTTCAAAAGCTGTCAGTATAGATTAGTGCTTAGGTTTCCTGTTTTTTTTACCCAGGTGGTCCAGATAAGACTCTTGGTATAGGAGCGCGTCTGTGTTGCCTTCTGGATTTCAAATGAGCAGCTCAGTGCAGAAAAGAACCCTGTAGATCAGCATGTACATTTGCATGGACAGTAGATTTTTCAGAAAGTGTAATTGGATTATAGCACGTGCCCCTGATGATGTTGTTGATACGTTATATGTGCTCTTTTTTGTATTATATGTATTTTTGTTGTTCAAATAAAAAATATTAAAAAAAACTTTCAGTAAAAATAAAATGACATCAAGGGCGCTGTACGCAGAGGTCTGAAACCTGCTCCACAGAAGAACTTTATCCAGAGGTGTTGAAGAAAATTGATTTATTTTCCTGACTGCAATGTATGGTGAAGCATAAAATCTAGCTGCATAAATTTCTATTACGTGTCATTTATGAAGGCGTTTCAAATAGCAGCCAGTGAAGGATTAACGCTTTTGGAGCATGTATTATATTCTAAATATTATTATTTAAATAAGCTTAAATTCGCATACTGTTATTTAGACATCACAAACCAGTCTGACCTCATACAATATTCTGTTCCCGCTGAGTAGATCTTAAAGCAGCTACAGCCAGAGTAGCAGTAACGGCAACATAGTGCTTGCAGTTCAGCTTTTCTTATTTCTTCTGCAGAACCACTGGTATCAAATTTATATACTGATCCGCATAAGAAGCGCTACCGGTTTCAGATAGTTTTTATTGAGCGCTGCTCTAAACTTTACATTTGGTCAGGCTTGTTTTCCCCATGATAAAAGACATTTCCCTAATAACATTTAACTTTTTTTTCCCTTATCATCAAGTACAAATAAATAAAACATGTCATTCCATTTAAGAGCCACATGCTGGATGGCTGGTGGTCCAAGGCGTTGCGTTCAGGTTGTAGTTTCCCCTAGAGATGTTTGTTCAAATCCCACTTCTGACAAAGAAGTTAGAGTAGAAACGATAACATCCCTAAGTAGAAAACATCTCACATTTCATGTGTTTAATGTTACTGTAAGTGTCTTAGTGGTTGCCTCGGTGGTTGATGGCTCTTCTCTCTTGCAGGGTGATGGCAAACTTCTTGAGAAAGGGAGTCTCCTACGTAAGGCTGCTCTTCATCAAGAGCGGAGACAACAGGAACAGACTTCAAACCGACATTAATTACTGAGAGCAGGCGAAAATGTCTTTGGAAAAGAGGAAATGACTACTGACCGTAAACAGAGCTCACGCTCAGCTCCGGACAAGCGCTCCTCGTTAGTATAGTGCTGAGTACCCCTGCTTGTTGTGCGGGAGACCAGGGTACGTTTCTGTGACAGGGCGCTGGTTTAATTTTTTTTAATTGTTGAATCATATTTAAATGTTAAACAACTGAATAGTATATTGCTGTAGACCAGGATGGCCGAGTGGTTAAGATGTTGGACTTAAGATCCAATGGACAAATGTCTAGGTGGGTTCCATCCCCACTCCTGGCAGTGTTGTAATAAGTTTTAAGCGACAGAACACTTTGATGATTTGCACTCTATTTAAATATGAATTTATTAAATTTCAGTTCAGTTCTCTTCACTCCCACTCCCTGGCATAACTGAACTCTCACTATCGCATACTGAAGGCTTTACATGCATTAGCTGTGATACAGCTCCCAATAAAGACAGAATCAAACAGTTTGTTCTGTTTCTCATGGTGATCCTCTTCTCGATCCAAATGAAATGTTTAATATGATGCCTCGAGAAATAAAAAGGAGTGAACTTCCGCCTGTAATGATTGATGCCCCATCAAACATTTTGTAACATCCCCAGAAGTTTATAAAGTAGAATCCTGGTTTGTGGCTTAAATTCAAGGTAACCAAGACTAAGGAAACAAGTTGGAAACTTGATGTCGAACTGGAATTTGATCACCCGGAATATTTCACTACTTTGGGTAGTATGTGCCAGAGTGGAGTTCTTTAGATCCGTTTGACAGCTCAGTTGGTAGAGTGGAGGACTGTAGTGGGAACAGTAGGGAATCCTTAGGTCACTGGTTTGACTCTGGCTCGAAGGAAGGTGCTTTTTGTGAACTTTAATCAAAGAGTTAAAATAGCTAATCTTTTTCACTCAGACGTTAATCAAAAGCTCAATAAACGATGAAGCAGAGGCTCTTGTTCCGAATTCAGCTAACATCTGATTGTCTTGTTTTGGCCAAGATCTGATCTTTAAATTAAGGGACTACTCTGTCTGATTTGTAATTCGAAAGTAGATACAAATGTCACTGTTTTCAAAGGATATGTACTTAATTGGCTTTATGATTTGGTATTGATTTTGTATCGTTATATTATTAAGTTTGTGCTTTCTGTGTTTTTTATCGTATTGTGAACTAATTTTTTAAACAAATGCTTACAAAGGCAAACACAGCACACATCTGTTTATACCAGCGGTGAATTGTACATTTTTATTAAGTACAATCTACTGTATTTTACTGTACTTTAAAAAAAATGGCGTACAGTGCACGATATGTTGCAGAAATACAACCTGATATTTTCATAATTATTATTTTAATCATTTGACAAGTATGAGGTCCCGGATCCAAATCTTCAGTTCTGATTTTTTTTAAAGTGATATCTTCTCTTCCTCTCATGGAAATCACAAGATCTGAACAAATGTTTTTTGTTCTTTTTTTTTTTCACGTTGCGATCCAAAGAGCCTCAGACGCACAGTCTGGCAGTAACCAAACCAGAATGGATTCTGCTGGGAGCCGGACTGAGCTCGTTCTCACTCCCTGTGCTGAAAACAGAATTATCTCTTCCCCGAACATCGTCTACAGCTGCTAGATATTGCTCTGCGTCCTACTGCTCCAGCAATTCCTTTGACCAAAGACAGATCACTTGTGCGCTTTTAACCTTCTTACAGCTACAGGCTCTTTGATCGCTCATGCTGATTGTTCTCGGGATCCAAAAGAAAATTTTAAAGCTGATACATTTTCATTTGTTATTTGCATCTAGCTACAACGTCCCTGGAAAAAAATATTGTATTAGTTGCGTGCAATCGGTATCTTTTACTTTACAGATGGTAGTGGAAATAGTTTTAAAAATGTTTTCTAAAGAAGATTGTATTGCCAGGACCTGCCTTTAGCGCTCAGTAGCGATCACGCTGTTGATATGGATGGAGAAGAAATGTAAGATGAATTGATGATCTAAGCTAAAATAGCCCTAACACGCCTCCTGTAACAGTGTTTGTATTCATAGCAAGTAATATTCTTTTTCAAATAAAAACGTTGCTTTTGCATTAAGTGTTATGTAACCATTAGCGGTTTCGGTAGCTTCTGAAGAGCGCACTTTTCCAAACTGAAGCCTATAAGAACATTATTCAAGATGCACCATGGCCCAGAATCGTGCATCGGGACAAGGATTAACATCAATTGAAAGAACTCCCAAATAAAAGATTTGACAGAAAAATTAAAAGAGTAGGCAAGTATTAAAACAACACCATAACTTCTTGACTTCCAAACTCTTTCCTGGTTCAGGCCATGTAAAATGACATCATCAGTGGAGTCATGCCGAGGTTGTGAGTTTAAGCCTCACCTGGAGCAGCCTGGTTTTCTGTCTTGACAGGTAAACAGTGTTTTGTGTTATTTGCTAAATGGAGAGAGGATTCTGTGTTAATTGTGCTCCTCCTGGAAGAGGTCAAGATGAGATGTTCACGAGGCTGGTGGTAAATATCCTATCCAGGAATATTTTTTGTTCTTTATCGGGGAATATCGAATATTGGGGCTGTATAAAGGGGCTGTAAGGGGTCAGATCTATAGATGTAGTAAACACATCAGTGGAGACGGTGTGTCTGCTCTATGTGAGAGAGCCGGGCGGAAGGAATAATCTGTGGTCTGGGAAGAAGAGACCCTCATTGGAAGAGCGGCGCTCCTCACAGGAGAGAATGAAAAAAAAAATATTTTTCAGGCATGCTGATTTTTCTCTTTGGGGGAATTAAAAGCACTTGACCTAGACCTCGTGGCGCAACGGCAGTGCGGCTGACTCCAGATCAGAAAGTTGCGAGTTCAAGTCACGTTGAGGTCAGCTGATGTGTTTGCGGGTGCTGCTGGTGCTGAACCTGGAAATTACACCACGCAGTTGGGTTTTATCTGTACACCACTTAGGTAATCTGAATGAAATAACAGAACATGCAAGAAGGAGCTTATGCAGCGAATAATAATAAAAGGCACTGCACATCCGCGAAACATCACGTCCGACTTTAGAGACAGTAACATCAGAGAATGGAAGTTTCAGACCTTGTTTTTGTTACAGGTTCAAGCAAACCTGAAAGTTAGGGAGTGTTTGGTCACTTTTGTATGAAAAAGTGTCTGAAGCCTGTAATTATAATTCGCCCTTTTTTAATTGTGGTTGAAATCCACTCCTATGTACCAAGACCTTACAGTATATTCATGTTTACTTAAATGACTAACGCTATTGGACATTAGTTGGTGTTTTTTTTTGTAATGATTTGCTATTTCATGCAGGAAAGAAAGGAAACCAGACCCAACGTTTGCTTTCAGGTGCGGTTCATTTACATACCGGACATCTATTTCTGAGGAGCCTGATTTAAATCACACAACCCCGGTAGAAGTCGAATCGATAATCTTGTAAACCGAAATCAGACGCGTTATCCATTAAACCACTAGCCCGTCACGTAAATGAATTGCACCATGGTGAGTTCAGCGGCGCTACTAGTAATACCCCACCCCCATCTTAAATTTCTAAGTGAGAAACGTGTTTTCTACATTTTTGTCAGTTTTAAAACTAGGAGTATACGGCACTCTGCACAGTGTACGAAGTAAATTATTTTCGCAGTAATTAATGTATTTACACGTGTATAATAAATGTAGTAATAAATATAATAAATTAATTAATCACTGCGAAAATAATTTACTTTGTACACTATGCAGAGTGCCGTATACTCCTAGTTGCGGCACACACGATATATACAGTAAAAAGCCTCAGGCACTGTGTTAGATGTGTTTTCGACGTTATATATGCGTTTATTAATGTCGTCGATTTTACGGTTGCAATTCGACGTTGATTATACGTCGCGGTGATGTATATATACGTATAGCCGTATTTTCGCCGTGAATATACGTATATTCGACGAATCACTGCCCACTGGGAATAGGTTTATTCCATGCTGAAAAGAGAAGAGAGAAAACATAATGTGTCAGCTGTGAAACCTTCTTCAGCTTTGTTTTCTCTCTTCTCTTTTCAGCATGGAATAAACCTACAGTATTACTTGTTCCTTTGCAGATACGAATGCTGACATAGCTACCCACCTGAATATATTAAATGCTTCATATAACTTGAACTTGAACTTGAACGTTAGTGCCATATGTAACCGGTACTGGTACAATGGAATTCTTACTTACAGAAAGTCTCTCAATTGTAAAACAAGAGTAAAAAACAAGACAAAGTGCAAACAGTGCATCAAGACAATGTACAAACAAACAATAGACAATGTGCAAGTAAACATGTAGACAGTTTGAATGTAAACAATACAGACGTGTAAACAATGACTGGAGATGTGCAATAGATAAGAAATCATAAAGAGGTAGATGGTGATGGTGTAGGTGTGGTCCGAGGGGGATGGCTAAATGTGTTCGCCAGTCTCACTGCTTGTGGATAGAAGCTATTGAAGAATCTAGTGGTAAGTGTCCGTATGCTCTTATATCTCTTGCCTGAGGGCAGTGGGGTGAAGAGCTCATGCCCGGGGTGGTGACTGTCCTCTGTGATGGCCAGAATTCTACCACGGCAGCGGTCCTCATAGAGCTGTTTAATCTCGGTGAAACCGCAGCCGATGATCTTCTGGGCCATATTGACCATTCTTTGCAGTGCCTTTCTTTCTCGTGAAGAGGTGTTGCCATACCACACGGTGATCCCGTTGGTGAGGACGCTCTCGATGGTGCAGCGGTAGAAGTTCACCAACACATGTATTGGCATCCCCCATCGCTTGAGGCACCTCAAGAAATAAAGGCGCTGCTGAGCCTTCTTCATGATAGAGTCAGTGTTCACAGTCCAGGTTAGATCTTTAGAGATGTGAATTCCCAAAAACCTAAAGCTGGTGACTGTTTCCACGTCCGTTCCATCAATACTGAGTGGGCTGTGAGTGTATGGCCTGTGTCTCCGAAAGTCCACTATTATCTCTTTTGTTTTCCTTATGTTCAAGTCCAGGTTATTGCTATGACACCACCTAAGCAGCTGTACAACTTCATCCATGTAAGTGGACTCGTCATCATCACTGATCAGTCCTATTATAGTGGTGTCATCGGCAAACTTAATGATGCGGTTGTTGCTGTGTCTTGCTGTGCAGTCGTGAGTAACTAGGGAGTACAACCTTGGACTCAGACAGCAGCCTTGTGGGGTTCCAGTGCTCAGGGTGAGTGGTGTTGATGTTTTATTGCCTATCCGCACCACCTGTGGTCTCTCGATAAGAAAGTCCAGCAGCCAGTTGCACAGACCTAAAACCCTGAGCTTTGTCACCAGTTGACTGGGTATGATGGAATTGAATGCTGAACTGTAGTCCACAAACAGCATTCTCACATACGAGTTCTTAGTGTCCAGGTGTTCCAAGGCTGTATGTAGAGCCAGGGACACAGCATCATCCACTGATCTGTTGTTCTGGTAGGCGAACTGCAAGGGGTCCAGGGACTCTGTGATGGAGGAGTTGATGTGTGACAACACCAGCTTCTCCAGGCATTTCATCACCACAGATGTTAATGCTACTGGGCGGTAATCATTCAAGCATGTCACTTTTGTCTTTTTGGGGGTTGGAACAATAGTGGTTTTTTTAAAGCAGGTGGGGACCATGGACTGCGACAGGGAGGAGTTAAAGATGTCCGTAAACACTGTGGTCAGCTGGGCTGCACATGTCCTTAGGACTCGAGGTGGTATCCCATCAGGCCCTGCAGCCTTACGGATTTTCACCCTGCTCAGAGTCTTCTGCACATCCTGCTCTGAGAGTTTCAGAACAAACTCGCCCTGCACACTTGGGGTCTTCTCAGCATTGCCCGTGTTCAGAGCATCAAAGCGGGCATAGAAGTGGTTCAGCTCGTCAGGCAGGGATGTGTTGTTCGTGTCAATCTCCTGGCTGCAGCCCTTGTAGCCTGTGATTGACTGTAATCCCTGCCACAGCCTCCGGGTGTCAGCGCACTGCGTTTCAAGCCGCACTCTGTAGCTTCGTTTGGCGCGTTTTATGGCTTCCTCTAATGCATACCGTGATTTCTTGTACAGCTCTTTGTCCCTTGATTTGAACGAGGGACAAAGAACGCGATGGATCTATCTTTTATTTTATTGTGAATGTCGTTGTTAAACCACGGTTTCTGATTGGAAAATGACCTAATTTTCATTTCTGGTACACAAATGTCGGTGCAGTATTTAATGTAGCTGGTGACCGCGTCCGTATACTCATTTAAATCTGTGTCGGGAGCTCTGAATGCGTCCCAGTGTGTACTATCAAAGCAGTCTATTAACCTGCTTTCCGCCTCCTCAGACCAACAACGCACTGACCTGTTCGTAATGGGGGAGGTCTTCAGCTTCTGTTTGTACTCAGGAAGCAACAGGAGAGCGATGTGGTCCGACTTACCGAAACTCGGTTTGGGAAGCACTTTGTATGCTCCTTTTATTGTTGTGTAGCAGTGATCCAAAATATTGCCTTCTCTTGTCAGTACAGTGACATGCTGAATGTATTTTTGCAGTAATTTCCTCAGATTGCAGTGGTTGAAGTCGCCAACTACAATTGAGATGGCTTCTGGGTGGGAGTTTTCGTGCTTGTTGATAATGTCGTGGAGTTCGCTATGTGCTGCTTCCACGCAGGCTTGAGGTTGAATGTAAACGGTTGTGATAATAGTGGCGGAAAACTCCCTCGGCAAATAAAAGGGTCGACATTTTATGGTCAGGTGTTCTAGATTCGGCGAGCAGGATTTAGAGATTACCTTCACGTCGGTGCACCACTTGCTGTTGACCAGGAAGCAAACGCCTCCGCCTTTGTGTTTGCCGGTTGCTTGGTGGTTTCTGTCCATGCGGTAAACGGTGAACCCCTTTGGCTGGATGGCGGTGTCCAGGACGCATGCATTCAGCCAGGTTTCAGTGAAGGCATAAACACAGCAGTCCCTCAGGTCCCTTTCCGCATTGATCCGACAATGTAGCTCATCTTATTGTCCAGTGACTGAACATTAGCTAACAAAATAGACGGCAGTGGTGGTCTGTGCGGACGCCTTCGTAGTCGCGCTAGTACGCCGCCTCGTCTCCCCCGGCGTCTGCCCACCTGTTGTTGTTGTTCGCTGCATCTTTGTCCGATCCAGCAGGTGGGGTCCGGTACATGAAAAAAGTTGTTTGATGACATTAAGGAGTCTGTCCTCAGGTTTAAAAGCATTTGTCTATCATAAGTAATGACAGACATTGAGCGTCCAACACAAAACAAGAGTATTAACGTATAAATAAACATTAAAACAGACACACAACGAGAGAGCTTTCTGTAAACCGTCGCCATCTTTCCGGCGCCGGAAGTCATTATGTTAATCTATATGATTAACATAATGTTCTCCTGAATAACTACTCGAAAGAAGCCGCAGCTCAGGTGTTAAAGAGATTTGAAATCGGATCGGTGGATTTAGAGTCCAAACTGCGAACCGACAGCTGACACAGGTGTTTTATAGAACCGTTTTGATTTTCTCTACTTTGACCCCATGACGTCATTGTCCTGCTCGCAGCCGAGCCCGACACACGGTACCGTCTGGTTTCTGTCGCTGGGCGGGTCTGTGTTGGTTCTAATGCCCCAGTATTATGACGGGGACACTAAACTGTAAACAGGTGCCATCCTTCGGCTGAGACGTAAAACCGAGGTCCTGACTCTGTGGTCATTAAAAATCCCAGGTCGTCTCTTGAAAGAGTAGGGGTGTAACCCCGGCATCCTGGCCAAATTTCCCATTGACCCTTACCAGTCATACCCTCCTAATAATCCCCATCTCTGAACTGGCTTCATCCCTCTGCTCTCCTCCCCACTAATAGCTGAGGTGTGGTGAGCGTTCTGGCGCACTATGGCTGCAGTTGCATCATCCAGGTGGGGCTGCACATTGGTGGTGGTGGAGGGGAGTCCCCATTACCTGTAAAGGGCTTTGAGTGAAGTGTCCAGAAAAGCGCTATATAAGTTTAAACAATAATAATTATAATTATTATTATGTAAAATGCAATAAAAATATCATGTTTGAATAATGTAAAAACTGATAAAGCTAATGCTTTTTTCAGGGCTATATCTACTTTTTTTTAAAAAAGAGAAGTCTGTCGCGATTGTGAAATTGGAGAACATGCACCAGCGGGTGCCTTCACATCTCCAGCTTCAGTCTCGCCTGTAGCTGCAAGATGGTTAAAAGCGCACAAGTGATCTGTCTTTGGTCAAAGGAATTGCTGGAGCAGTAGGACACAGAACAATATCTAGCAGCTGTAGACAATGTTCGGAGAAGAGATAATTCTGTTTTCAGCACAGGGAGTGAGAATGAGCTCAGTCCGGCTCCCAGCAGAATCCATCCTAGTTTGGTTACTGTTAGACTGTGCATCTGAGGCTCTTTGGATCGCAACGTGAAAAAAAAAACAATTGTTCACATCGTGTGACTTCCACAAGAGGAAGGGAAGATATCATTTTTAAAAATATCAGGACTGAAGATTTGGATCCGGGACCTCATACTTATCAAATTATTAAAATAATAGTTATTAAAATATCAGATTGTGTTTCTGCAACATTTTGTGCACAGTACGCCATCTTTATATAAAAATAAAACAACAGTCACAACGAGGCCTTTACACGCAGTCTGGGGTATTTTTCCCTTTTATATTTTTGACACTTTATATCGAACCTGTTATACTCCCAAAAGTGCACAGTAGATTGTACTTAATAAAAATGTACAATTCACCGCTGGTATAAACAGACATGTGCCGTATCTGCCTTTGTAAGCATTTGTTTAAAAAATAAGTTCACAATACGATAAAAACACAGAAAGTACAAACTTAATAATACAACGATACAAAATCAATACCAAATCATAAAGCCAATTAAGCATCTATCCTTTGAAAACAGAGAACACCTTTATATCTACAAAAAACTTGACATTTGTATGTATTTTTAATTACAAAGCAGACAGAGTAGTCCCTTAATTGAAAGATCAGATCTTGGCCAAAACAAGACAATCAAACGTCAGCTGAATTCAGAACAGGAGCCTCTGCTTTGTCATTTATTGAGCTTTTGATCAACATCTGAATGAAACAGATTTGCTATTTTAACTATTTGATTAAAGTACCTTCCTTCGAGCCAGAGTCAAACCAGAAATCTAAGGATTCCTAGCTGTTTCCACTACAGTCCTCCACTCTACCAGGTGAGCTGTCGAAGGGATGTCAGGTGCTGCTCTCTGTCACATACTTCCCAATGTTGTGCAATGTTCCGGATGATTTAAATCACAGATCGACATCGTTTCCAACTCGTTTCCTTAGTCTTTTTTACTTTGAATTTAACCCACGAACCAGGATTCTACTGTATAAACTTCCGGGGATATTACAAAATGTTTGATGAGGCATCAATCATTCCAGGCGGAAATTGACTCATTTTTTTTTTCTCGGGGGATCATATTAAACATTTCATTTGGATCGAGAAGAGGATCACCATGAGGAACAAAACTAAGTTTCATTATGTGTTTATTAGAAGCATTATCACAGCTAATGCATGTAAAGCCTTTAGTATGCGACAGTGAGAGTTCAGTTATGCCAGGGAGTGAAGAGAACTGAAATTTAGTAAATTCATATTTAAATAGATTGCAAATCTTCTAAGTGTTCTGTCACTGCAAAATTACAGGAGTCTACCAGCTGCCGGATGTGCTTGTTTTGGGACTATTTCCAGTAAGTATCACATTAGTAGTTGTGTGTCCTTACTGGTGTAGGGAAAAACCGGTTCAGGGACGCCAAATATGTAATCATAGTGGCTCTCTGAAGGCACCAGTTCTGTAGGGTTTGGGCATTTACTGAGACAATTATTAATTGTAGCAGTAAATCACAAAGTTGATTCTTTTGATGGCTTTAGAATCCAACCATGCGACATAACTCAAACAACGCACACACACAGGTACTAATACACGAGGATACATTTATTAATACACAGAATATGCATATAAACCTAACAGATCTTATCGAGAGGGTTATCAGAATACAAAAGGTATATATTCATTCAGTTACGAAGTGTTACACATCAAGAGGACATACGTTCAGTATATCATTCATTTAGACCGTTTCATAAATGAACTTGGTTACAACTTCTACATTAGATACTCAAAACAAGTACATAACTCTTAGGAATTAAATTGATATCAACTGGTTTGGATAACAATTGAATTCTCGAGCTGTAATGCATTGAAGTTGAATACTCATCCAATCTCTGGGGATTCAGATCTCCTGCAGGCACAAAGAAACAGTTGCAGGCTGTTGCTGTCCAATCCGCGCTCTCTGGCTCCGTGCCAGGCTGTGCTGTGCAGCTTGCGACGGTGCGCTGCTGATGCTCACTGACCGGCTAGTTAGTGTTGGCTTTAACTAGCAAAGTTTCTGCACAGGAGAAAAGATGACTGTGGGTCCCAGCAAGTCAGGAAGAGGACCGGTTCGTTCCTGATGAAGACTAGTTCTGAATAGTGATTCAGCTGTCCACAGTTCCGATCTGTTCACGAGGCCTGCTGCTGGTTACTCTCTGGCAACCTCCACTCTAGACTCTTAGAACAAAGGAAAGTTCTTGCACTCGGACACACTGGCCGTTCCATGGTTGTCCGGGCTGAGTCTCAGGATGGTCAGGAGGCGCGCTGCGAGAATGTCCTGCCCTTGGGAGCCTTCTGCTCCTGGGCCGTCCTGCCCTGGAATTCTCCTTTGAATTCCCTTTAGAACAGTCCACAGAATCCTCTCCAGAATCTTACTGAATCTTCATCTCCCAGGCTCTCTGTGTTGCCTGTTTTTACCTGGAGGAACTTCAGCTCGTCGATTGGCTGAAAGTTCCATGGGCATCAGAGTCCCACGTGGGTTACTCGGCCCTACCAGTCCCTGATTGGTTGATCAAGGTGAGATATGAGTCACTTACTCCTGACACTTAGTAATGCAGTCCAGATGTCCAACTGGCACTCCCTAGACAGATAGGCGCCAATGGATGACCATTGATCATGATAGCCAGGCTTTGCTAAATGCATCACCCTTTGGGAGCTGTCCCTTATCAAAAGAAAACATCTTTAAATCAGCCTGCATGAATAGTTTCTCTGTGGCTGCACCACAGAGATGAACAGAGAGATGAGGCCTCATTTGGGAAGCTCAGAAACACTTAATTCTGCCTTATTATTAAGCCTCGCCGCTACACTGGTATCTTTTTAACTGTGAGGGACATTCGGTTATATACAAACGAGACAGAGACACACTAATAATCCTATTTTACCATGTCCTGCATTTTAATTTACTGATCAGATAAATTGAAATGTTCTGATTCAGAACCCCTGCAGTTCGTACTAATTAGAACTCAACAATGCTCCTGAGTCCTGAGCACTACACTAAGCACACGTTCAGCTGGGCTCTGACTTTGTTCAGCATGACTTGTTGTTGTATTTGAGCTCAGAGCTGGAGATGATCTCCATATTCTACCGCACTAACTAGTCCGAAACTTAGTACACAGTACACACTTTTTAAGTGAAGTCAGGTTGTTAAAAAATTAAACCAGCGCCCTGTCAAAGAAACGTACCCCGGTCTCCCGAGCAAGTGGGGGTACTCAGCACTGTACTAACGAGGAGCGCTTGTCCGCAGCTCAGTGTGAGCTCTGTTTACTGTCAGCAGACATTTCCTCATTTAAAAAGACGTTTTCACCTCCTCTCAGCTTTTTATAGACGGTCATAAATGCTCAAGAAGTAATTCATTTCAGTTTGAAGTCTGTTTCTGTTGTCTCCGCTCTTGATGAAGAAAAGCCGTGCGTGTGAGAACCGGGGTAAAGTTAGCTTGAAGTTCGAAAACGATTTTGGCACGCCTGTAGCGCTTTCACGAAATCTCTTAGAGTTACAAAAACACTTGCTTTGTGTATAAAATATATTGTGAATGCTTTCTCAGCCTTTTCTTTTTCGTTTTTATGACATTTTTTTGACAAAGCACGAATATTCTTTTGTCCATATCTTCGCAATGGAAGCACAGAACGCCTTCAAACCAAAAGCATTTTAAAGACCACGACTTGTGGATATTTCCACAGCCTTTACATCGAACTATCAGTGAGCTAATTATCTTTTTTTAAACCTCCGGTTTTTCATCGATGCGTAATTATGCACGAACTGGAACCCGGGGGACCGCTGTGTGCACACGTTTACAACGCGAGAAATACTGTTCAATACGGCTTCGTGCGAAAAACCCGTATATGACCATAGGAAGCAGAACAGCACAGTCTCCAATTACCCAGACTGTAAGCACGGGAATAAAGCTTTGTTTGATTTCTGAAACCCTTCCTTTACATCCTGTTTTCATTCAGGTAAGGGTCAACTATATTCACAATACTACTTACAGCAGGAAGATTAAAATATTCTTTTCTCAGCAGCTTATTAAAAACAGCTCCCATGATGTTCAAACCGACTTTTTACACAGAACACTGACACAGCTTTGTGTTCTGAATCTCTTTTTCTCGTGCTTTTATTTAATGTGGCACAATGCACTGGGATAGGGGTATTCTGTTCACAAACCAATAGCATTTAAACCACAGCACCCACAATGCTGCAAGTGTTTTGCATGCTAAGCAGGTCCTCTGACTTTTCCCAGCTTTGTTTTGGGTTGTGGAACCTTTCTTTATTTTTTTTAAGATTTTCTGAAGATAACACTACAGGTAATACACTGGGATAGGTGGGTCTTTTTCATAGCTCAATAGCATTTCAAATACAACAGCCACACTGCTGAAACCAAGTGTTTTACACACCAGACAGGCCCCCGAACCTCATACAACCTTGCTGTGGCTGTGGCCCTTTTCTTTATTTTGTAATGATTTTCTGAAGATAACACCACAGGTAATACAGTGCAATAGGTGGGTCGTCTTCATGGCCCAATAGCATTTCAAATACAACAGCCACACTGCTGTACCCAATTTTGAATTAGCTTGACCTGATCTAGATATTCTATATACTTTAACATACCATGTTCAGAATGTCACAACGCAGAAATGCAACAGTGAAGTGTCATAATTACAAATGTTCATGATGAGTGATTCTGTCTCTCTTACCTTAGTGTTGGAATTTTAAGATGTTTTGGTAATGAGGAAGGAGGGACATGCCATGTTTACAGGGTCATATTTTAAAAATGGTAAAGTTAAATTTCCTGAAGTTCAGGATTTTGATAGTCTGTCTCTCAGACCTCAGTGTCAGAATTTTGAGCTGTTTTTATAACCTGGAGATAGTTTCATGCAATAAGCAGAAAGTGCCATCACCCTTTGCTCATTCTCGGTTAACCATATATTCTCATATCCCATGTTCTAAATGTCCCAAATTAAAACTGCTATATTAAAAGTTCTTGCAAAATGCAAGATTTTAAGATTTTTAATGATTTTTAATGATCAGAAGGCAAGGTCGTGGTAAATATGCAGAAAGTGCCAGTGAATTCACGTTTTGCCTTTGTCTTATTTACTCGATTTTCATCAGCCCAAAATAAATGTACTCTCCAATCGCTGTTGCTTCTTCAAATCCTTTAACTGAACGTTGATATTGAGGGATCATGTTGTACAAATTGTGGTTTTCTTTTTAAAGCAAATTTGAAAATCTGAGCCTCTATTACAGTTGTCTTGGATGTTTCGCAAGGTATAACAGACCCCTTGCACCCTCAGTTAAACTATTTAAAAATATAACAAACTTAATTGATATAGAACAGCATTTAAGGTTACATGTTAATTACAATTAAGGTAAATATACAAAGGTATTAAAATACAAATGTACAGTCCTGACATAATTATGCTGTCCATCTGTCTTTTTTGCTTGTCAATTTCTCCAACAAATCTGTGTTGTAAATTTTAATATTCTAACAGCGAGAGAATGCACTAATAAGCAAGATTTGTATATCATCTTTTGCAGGCCGTATGAATTTCATGAAAAGCAAGTTGTTCCAGAAAGGAAATGAAAACTTGCATTAAACAAAATCAAGCTACACGTGATCATCCATAGTGATACATTCTATAAGACAAGACAGGAAGAAAGGAATTAATGTCTGGGAATTCTGAGGAATACTGGAACCAATGTCCAAGGATTCAGGATTAGCACATTTAAAAATGAATGTAGAGAGACATTTAAGGTGGATCGGAAAACGCGAATAAGAGGAAGCTGGCAAATAAGAAGCCAACTTCAGCCTTGTTAATGCAATATCATTAGGTGAGGTGAAGTGGAAAAATATTTCTTGCTCTGAATCCTAACATTATTATAGGAGGTATTCTAGGAATTCTCGCCTCAGATAAAACTGCCAATACATCAATAATTTCTACTCCATCAATATCAGCAGTGTTATTGGTACTGAGTAATAAATGTCATCATACAAAAAGTCAAAAGTTTCAACTGCATTCAAGTTTCAACACCAGGCAGGAGGGTCAGGTCTGTCCAGCACCAGAGCAGGATTTGGTTTCTCCAGCAATGCTGGGCTACTGGGAGTGATGCTGGTACGACCTTAATCAGAGTCAATCGTTTCCTGTTGGCACTGCAGTACGCACAGAAGAGCTCAGACTGGAGCTGCTGAATTCACAACTTCCTGGCGGGATTCCGAGGAATATTACAGCCGATGTCTGGCAATTTGAAGGAATAAAGGAGCTGATGTCTGGGAATTCTGAGGAATACTGGAGCCAATGTCCAAGGATTCAGGGAAATACTGGAGCCAGTGTCCTTGAATGTGGAGAAATACTGGAGCCGAGGCTCACATACCTCTATCCATTCACTAACTTCCTGTACTGCAGGTTCAGAGGCCAGTGACTCCTCTACCTGCCCTCAGGCTACCAGACTCTCCTCTGGCCTTCCAGTCTTTACTTCTGTCTCCCCAGAATTAAAAGACCAGCTGTCCATTCTAGCTCCTGACAAATGTGCTTCATTTCAGTTTTTAGCTTTTATTATCCATTTTATTTACCTTTTTGCCTTTTCAAGCTACTATGCAACTGCCTAAAGTCACTCATTAAAAACATATCTATCACTTCTAGCAGTTCTTGGTCATCTCCTTTGCATGTATAAGGTAAAAAACTACTGTTGCACTGAACTAAACTAAATTCCACCTCTATAATTACTCTTCACTCAAAGACAGTGTAAACAAGAGAATCCCACTGCTAAAACAATTACAGAGAAGGGGTTAAGCTGATATAATTAAATGCACTTTGTTCCCTGGCAGAGCTGTGGGGAAGAGCTAAAATAAAGAAAATAGGGTTAAATGAATATTTACCAATAATGGAACAAGTAAAGGGTTTATTCCGTGCTAAAAAGAGAAGAAAGGAAACACAATGTTTCAGTTGTGGCACCTTCTTTGGGTTAACTTTAACTAACCATTTACTTTTAATTAACCCAAAGAAAGCTCCTTAGCCGAAACGCTGTGTTTATTTTCTCTCTTTTCTCCCCCCCGATATGCAGCCCACCACCAGCTGTTGAATCTCTCTCTCAATCCTCTCGGGAAGAGGCATCCAGATAGAGGGTACCACAGGGTGGACAGGCACAGCATTTTGACCAACAGGACCCTTCCCTTCGAGATCAGGGACCTGCGTCTCCACCTGCCAAGTCTGACTCTTATCTTAACGAGCTTCTCCTTCCACAGCAGAAGCCCAGTGGCCTACTCATCAGTAGCAATATAGACTCCGAGGACCTTCAGGTGACCCGTCTCCACCTTGAAGGGTAGCCAAGGAGCAGGGCAGTGTCTGCCTTCCCCACCAGAAAGACCTCGGGCTTCTCCAGGTTAACCCTGGTGCCAGAGGCAGCACAGTAGGCCTGAACCACCTCCAAGGTGGACTGGATCTCCGCCACCTCTGTTAACATCATTGTGGTGTCACTGGCATACTAATAGATCAGTGAGGTGGCAGCGCTCCAAGGCAAGGTGACCCCACGCACCCCCTCCTTCCTGCGGATCGCCAGGCCCAAGGGCTCAGTCACCAAGGAGAAGAGCAGGGCAGACAGAGGGCAACCCTGCCACACTCACCTGGTCACGGGAAAGAAGATCATGAGGGAACCGTTCACCCTGACACACCTCAGTATCCCCTTGTACATGAGATTCATGTCCTCTCCCTTTCCCGTCATGTCCTCCACAGGAAGACAGATGAAGGGAAATCCATGTGCTGATTGACAACAAAAAAGTTGCTTCAAATTATTCACCAATCTGTTTTATGTCTGACCACATCTCTCCTTCCTCTTTTGCAGTGAGCACATTACTTTCAGTGTCTTTTCCTGTCTTTTCCTTGCTGCATTACTGTCCCCTTCCCTCATGTGGAGATGGATCCACAGCCGAAACCCTGCTTGTTTCACCCTGTTTGTGCAGCATCAGTCTGTGTGAGGAGAGGGACTCACGCTGCTCCGGTGGTGCAATAGGTCAGCATACTTATACAGCAGAGTCATGCTGAGATTGTGAGTTTCAGCAGCTCCTGGAGTATCATTACTTCTAGTTTTAGCGACTGAAACTAATTGTTAAGTTTAGGTCTGTTCATGTTTCTCTGTCCATTTAGAAGAACTGTATTAACACAGGTAAATATGTTTCCACAAGCCAATACACTGCAGCTACATCTGATACTGTTGCTGTCTGTGGGCCAAGTGTTCCTGGTGTCAGCCTACTATACCATCTTCAATTGGCCCAAATTTTTTTCTGCCACTTGACAATTCTGCTTCTGTATTTTTGCCAGTCTTTTTTGCATTTTATATAAACAGCTAACATGCATATTCTTTGTTGTATATATATACAGTGCCTTGTGAAAGTATTCGGCCCCCTTGAACTTTTCAACCTTTTGCCACATTTCAGGCTTCAAACATAAAGATATAAATTTTTTATTTTATGTGAAGAATCACCAACAAGTGGGACACAATTGTGAAGTGGAACGAAATCTATTGGATTTTTGAAACTTTTTTAACTAATAAAAAAATGAAAAGTGGGGCGTGCAAAATTATTCGGCCCCTTTACTTTCAGTGCAGCAAACTCACTCCAGAAGTTCAGCGAGGATCTCTGAATGATCCAATGTTGTCCTAAATGACTGATGGTGATAAATAGAATCCACCTGTGTGTAATCAAGTCTCTGTATAAATGCACCTGCTCTGTGATAGTCTCAAGGTTCTGTTGAAAGTGCAGAGAGCATCATGAAGACCAAGGAACACACCAGGCAGGTCCGTAATACTGTTGTGGAGAAGTTTAAAGCCGGATTTGGATACAAAAAGATTTCCCAAGCTTCAAACATCCCAAGGAGCACTGTGCAAGCGATCATCTTGAAATGGAAGGAGTATCAGACCACTGCAAATCTACCAAGACCTGGCCGTCCCTCTAAACTTTCAGCTCAGACAAGGAGAAGACTGATCAGAGATGCAGCCAAGAGGCCCATGATCACTCTGGATGAACTGCAGAGAACTACAGCTGAGGTGGGAGAGTCTGTCCATAGGACAACAATCAGTCTTCCACTGCACAAATCTGGCCTTTATGGAAGAGTGGCAAGAAGAAAGCCATTTCTCAAAGATATCCATAAAAAGTCTCGTCTAAAGTTTGCCACAAGCCACCTGGGAGACACCCCAAACATGTGGAAGAAGGTGCTCTGGTCAGATGAAACCAAAATCGAACTTTTTGGCCACAATGCAAAACGATATGTTTGGCGTAAAAGCAACACAGCTCATCACCCTCAACACACCATCCCCACTGTCAAACATGGTGGTGGCAGCATCATGGTTTGGGCCTGCTTTTCTTCAGCAGGGACAGGGAAGATGGTTACAATTGAGGGGAAGATGGATGCAGCCAAATACAGGACCATTCTGGATGAAAACCTGTTGGAGTCTGCAAAAGACCTGAGACTGGGACGGAGATTTATCTTCCAACAAGACAATGATCCCAAACATACAGCAAAATCTACAAAGGAATGGTTCACAAATAAACGTATCCAGGTGTTTGAATGGCCAAGTCAAAGTCCAGACCTGAATCCAATCGAGAATCTGTGGAAAGAGCTGAAAACTGCTGTTCACAAACGCTCTCCATCCAACCTCACTGAGCTCGAGCTGTTTTGCAAGGAAGAATGGGCAAGAATTTCAGTCTCTCGATGTGCAAAACTGATAGAGACATACCCCAAGCGACTTGCAGCTGTAATCGCAGCAAAAGGTGGCTCTACAAAGTATTAACGCAAGGGGGCCGAATAATTTTGCACGCCCCACTTTTCATTTTTTTATTAGTTAAAAAAGTTTCAAAAATCCAATAGATTTCGTTCCACTTCACAATTGTGTCCCACTTGTTGGTGATTCTTCACATAAAATAAAAAATTTATATCTTTATGTTTGAAGCCTGAAATGTGGCAAAAGGTTGAAAAGTTCAAGGGGGCCGAATACTTTCGCAAGGCACTGTATATGGTTCATTCACAGAAATAGGAGAGACTGCCTTCTTCTTATTATTATTATTGTTTTGTTTTTGTTTCTGAGAGATCTTGGTACAAAGTATATACAGTATAAAACAATTTTACGTTGTACTTCAAGGCTATGGATCATAAAAATTTCACTTTTCCTTGCTGAAAGTCTAACGCACAAGAGAGAATGTGATAAACTTCCTGAATATTTGTCCCACAATAGACACTTTTTGGGGAAAAAAAAAACTTTTAATTTGATGTGTTATCATGTGAACTCTTGCTCTTATGATGGAAGAATATTGTATTTGGTATTGCATGTAATTAGATGGTAATTCTTTTATTTGCTCTGTCCTCTAGTTAAGATGTGTTATTTCAGGAAAATAAAGTATATGCTCAGTAGAGGGGGTATAATATTTTGTCTGTTAATCAAACATAATCAGCAATTATGGACAACCATTTTTTTTGCCAAGGTTGTGAATATTGTAATGCCTCTGAAGTCACATTAAAACTTCCTGTAGAATTAAAAAAAACACAGAAATACAAGCGGGCATGATTTGTGTCCAGGATATTTTAATGCAACAAATCCTGCCCCGGAAAGTGCCCCTTCTCTCCTTTTGAGCCACTGCCCACCAAAAGGTCTCTGCACGGCTCTGTTTGGGAGATGTCAAGATGCTGAGCGTGTGCTGTGTTTCAGTGTCGGGTGAAGAGCACACGATGTTGTACACGGAAAGCACATTGAGCTCCTTGGACATGAAAATTGCCAGATGGTTAAAACTTCTCTCAGTAAACAGGAGATCCTGTGTCCAAAATCCCGAGGTGCCTTTCTTCCTGTCTTGTCATACAGAATGTATTGTAACACTACGGGGTTCATGTGGGCTCCCTCGCTGCCACCACATTAGGTCGGCCCCCAACCATTGGGGACTCGAACCTGGGCCTCTGGCGTCACTCAACAGGGACCCAGCCAGTTGAGCTAAAGAGAGATCTCCCTTCAGCCCAGTGGCTGCAGTCCCTGCTATCCACAGGGGAGGGCGTAGACATCACCACTCTGGTAAGCCGGCTTTCACACTCAATGGTGGCTGTTAGCGTTACAGTATAATTAAGGACAATCACATAGGGCTTGATTTAGTTTCATGCAAATATGTACTTCCTTTCTTGGGATAACTTGTTTTTCAACAACATTCATACAATTTGCGAAATATGAAATACAAATCTTGCTTATCGGTGCAGAAGAAATACTGCCAGCTGCCAAGAAAATGACGGATTTTTTTTTCTTTAACCAAAAACCTGCACAGGGAGATGTAGAACAGAAATCCGCTTGAGACGTTTTCGTTGGGGAGGAGGGTTGTGGAAGGGCAAAAAAATAAATCTGTTGCGTTTCACAAAATTCAGTTACGAACGGCGCAAGTCGCAGGTGATTCACCCCTCTTCACTAGGTGGCGATAGGAGGTGCAGTAAAGTTTATATCTGGCTGCAGAGACTCCTCTTTCTCAGCTCCGCTTCTCGATTGTCTTGAAGTCGCCGCCACGTTAACGAATGACGTCATCATACTGCGCAACACTGCATATATTTCACCCACGTGTAGGTGATTGAATCATTTTCTTTAGGTAAAGAAAGAAGTTGTTTTTTTAATAACTTCAGTTTCTGAAAACGTAGCGTCTTGTCGGTTGTATTTTTGCTTGAACAGAGCACAGACCTGACAACAGAATCTGTGAAGAATAAAAATAAAGAAGTTGTTGTGTTTAAACATCGCAAGTCAGCCTTTGTTTCTGACCGACTCTGAAGAAGGATGGCGGAGTGCTTGTTAAATCTGCAAACCCAGCTTGACTCTTTCATGCAGGTGTTGCTCAAATCGATCGTGTATAAAGTGTCAGAAGTTTTCCGAAACAGGATGTCTGACTCTGAGGACGAGTTTCAAGACAAACTCCGCAGCGTCTCCCAGATCCTGGTGAGACGTCCTGTGTTTAAAATCACGCAGTGTGTGGAGGACAGTGTCGGGAGTGAAATGGCGCATCTGAAGAAGGAAAACGAGAGCCTGAAGTGGAGATTGCAGCTGAGGGAGAAGGAGTCGGGAGCAGGAGGAGATAAGGAACAGACAGATCGTGTTGGACACACGCTTCCCTGTGAAGTCACTGCAGAAATAAAAGAAGAAATGGACACGGAACTGCAGCTCTCAGGTCAGTGTGGTGACTTGTATGAAGTCAGTGTGTTTAAAACCAGTGTCTATAACTTTCTCACTGGTGAGATTTTTTTTAAAAATAAACTTTATTTTAAAGAAAACATCTCGCAAGAGTAAACATTCTCGTTATCTAACAAACTATCAAAGTGTCATAAAAAAAACTTTCCTCAGTGGTGAGAATATAGTGGCGAGATGCAGAGTGACGTGGGAAAGGCTTGTGTGATGTAGCAACGGGATTCTTTACTGAAAACTGAACTGTTTTGTCCGGTTACGGTGCTGAAAATACCTCGTTCACATTCAACAATTGTTTCACTGAATCAAGTTGTACTCCGACGTCATTAGGAAACAATATTTATAAATGAACAAGTAATAGGTTTATTCCATGCTGAAAAAAAGAAGAGAGAAAAAACACAACGTTTCGGCCGTGGAGCCGTGTTTTTCCTCTCCTTTTTTTCAGAATGGAATGAACCTATTACTTGTTCCTTTGCAGCCTGCGCATGCTGACGCAGCTATCCACATGAACATTTATAAATATTGTATTTACGTTGTATTGGTCTAAATTTTTACTAAGTATACTAATGATTGTGTATATAAACATTATTTAATTGGTTTAAGTATTACTGTCTTCCAGGGTCTGTGTCTGTATTGAGTCCTTGAATATTAATCCAGTGTGTCTATATTAACCCCTCTCTTTCTCAATGCAGTGTTAGTGTACTGTAGTGTCCAGTCAGTCGGTGTTAACCCCTCTCTCAGTGCAGTGTTAATGTACTGTTATGTCCAGTCAGTGTGTCTGTATTAACCCCTCTCTCTGTGCAGTGTTTATGTGCTGTTATGTCCATTCAATGTGGCTGTATTAACCCCTCTCTCAGTGCAGTACTAATATCCTGCTGTGTGCAGACAGTGTGTCTGTATTAACCCCTCTTTCTCAGTACAGTGTTAATGCACTGTAGTGCCCAGTCAGTCACCGTGTCTGTATTAATCCCTTTCTCTGATTGCAGTGTTAATGTCCTGCAGTGTCCAGTCAGTGTCTGTATTAACCTGCCTCTCTCTGTGCAGTTTTAAAGTAATGTAATGTGTCTATTAACCCCTTTCTCTCAATGCAGTGTTAATGTACTGTGTTGTGCAGTCAATGTGTCTGTATTAACCCCTCTCTCAGTGCAGTGGTAATATGCTCTTAGTTCCAGTTTGTTCATGTCTGTATTAACCCCTCTCTCTCTCAGTACAGTGTTAATGTGCTGTAGTGTCTAGTCCGTATGTATCTATTAACCCCTCTCTCAGTGCACTGTTAATTTACTGTTATGTCCAGTCAGTGTGTCTGTATTAATCCCTCTCAGTGCAGTGTTAATGTACTGGAGTGTCCAGTCAGTGTGTGTGTATTAAACCCTTTCTCTGATTGCAGTGTTAATGTACTGGAATGTCCAGTCAGTCAGTGTGTCTGCATTAATCCCTCTCTTTCTCAATGCAGTGTTAATCTACTGTACGGTCCAGTCAGCATGTGATATTATTACAGTAGTCAGTAATAGTGATATTATTACAGTAGTCTTACTTTATACATGGTAGTTAGGTTTCTGACAAAGCTAAATCAGAACATGCCCTTATACCCACATATTCCGCTATGTTTAAACAATCCAAATTGCTTGTGAGTGTACTTGTATGCGTGTGTGTAGTTTAAAGCTTTTTAGATCACATGGCCTCAGCTATCACTACTATGCTAATGATACTCAAATATACATCCATACCAAACCTGACGCTGATGTGGCTGTCTCTATTCTATTTGCATCCCCGATATAAAAACTTGGGTGACTCAAAATTTCCTTAATTTAACTGTGACTGAAGTCATGCTTATTGGCACCACCCATCACCTTTGTAGGACCAATGTGTAACTCCATCTGTAGATGGTCTTGTACTTGAGCTTCAGTCTAAATTGAAAAACTTGGGGATGATATTTGATGTTCGACCCACATGTGCAGCATGTTGTCAGAACATCTTTCATTCACCTCATAAATATTGCTCGACTGCACCCTATGTTATCACTAACTATGGCTGAAAAGTGTTGTCTAATCTTGAATCAACTACTGTAATGCTCTACTCTCTGGGGTTTCTAAATCCACATTGAACAAACTCCAGTATGTCCAAAATTCAGCAGCCAGAACCCTGACCACGTCTAGTACCAGTGATCACATTACTTCTATCCTGGAGTCCTAGCACTGGCTTCCTGTCAAGTTTCATATCGACTTAAAAATCCTCCTGCTCACCTATAAGACACTCCATGTCTTGGCTTGGCACCTCCATACTGGTCTGATATTATCGCCCTACTCCCTACCTTGCAATCTTCACTTCTAATTGTGTTCAACTATTTGTCCCCCAGTCTGTCTACACTCTATGGGTGACATGGCCTTCTCCTGTTTTGCCCCAAGCTCTGGAACTCTCTCCCCAAGGATATCAGAGAGTCACCTTCTCTAAACTCTAAATCCAGACTTAAAAACTTTTTCTACAGAAGAGCCTTTATTTAACTGTTCTGTACCCCTCTGCTCCTACTGTACTTAGTACCACTGTCTACTGTCTCCTCTAACTGCGTATTCTCATCGTGTTAATTTTGTGTATTTTTTGTTGTTGACATTCTGTAAAATGCTTTGAGAAGCCACCTCTAAAGGTATAAAACTATAACATAGTTTATCCTTATAAAGGTCATGTCTTCTTGGCCTGTGTTTACAGGCTCAGAGGCCAGTGTTCTCTCCGACGCTGGGGAAAGGGCTCTTCTTGAACAGCAGCACAGTGAGGAGGAGTGGGGCTCCAGTCTGATGCAGGAGACAGAGCTCACTTCCGCAGAAGGGAAAGAGGCACTTAGTGAGCAGCACATAGACAGCAGACAGAGTGTCAGGGATCTGGACTCTGTGGCCATGATGAAGACCGAGCCTGAGAGTGAGACACCTGGGCTCTTAGTATGTGATGATTTTACAGAGAAGATGAATAATCTGGACACAATCAATATTACACAAGGTTGTAATGAACTGGGCTGTGTCTCTGTACAAGAGCACAGTGAAGAACTGGATGTTTTAAATCTTACAGAGCAGGATATGGATCCCAAGTTGATTGACCCTGCAGACCAGCAGACTGATGTACCTGGTGAAGAGAACATTACTGATGTACAGCACACAGAGGAGAGTCAGTACAGGGAGGAGCAACAGCAGCTCCTACAGGGCTTGATAATAATTAGGCCTTGTTCTGTTCAAGTGGAGAGACTGTCACTGCAGAGTCTCAAACAATCATATGATCCCTTAGTATCTGATGATTTTACACACAGGTTTAATAATCTGGTTACTGAGAAAATTGTTGAACTGGAGAGTATGACTGTTCTTGGCCAAAGAGAGGAACAGCTAAATGAACTGGATGGTTTAAGACTCAGAGAGCTGGAGAACGAGCCCCAGATGATTCACACTGCTGAGCAGCACACTGAAGGTCACGGTGGAGAAAACACAGCTCTGTTTCAGCACACGGAGCAAGACCATTCCATGGAGCATTTGCAGAATAAGAGACCCCAGCACAATCGGAGAATGTGGAAGAATAACTCAAGGCCTTGCTCAGATGGAGTGGACAAACTGATATTATGGCACAGGGGAGAGCAGCGTTTCTGTCAGTCTAGCATTTCACAACCCTACCAGCACATTCACACAGGAGAGAGACCTTTCAGCTGTAGTCATTGTGGGAAGAGTTTTAGTCGGTCAGGTGACTTAAAAACCCACCAGCGCATTCACACAGGAGAGAGACCATTCATCTGCAGTCAGTGTGGGAAGAGTTTTAGTCAATCAAGTAACTTTAAAACCCACCAGCGCATTCACACAGGAGAGAGACCATTCAGCTGCAGTCAGTGTGGGAAGAGTTTTAGTCAATCATGTGACTTAAAAAGCCACCGGCACATTCACACAGGAGAGAGACCTTTCAGCTGCAGTCAGTGTGGGAAGAGTTTTAGTCTAAAAAGCTACTTAAAATCACACCAGCGTAGTCACACGGGAGAGAGACCATTCAGCTGCAGTCAGTGTGGCAAGAGTTTTAGTTGGTCAGGTGGCTTAAAAAGGCACAAGCGCAGTCACACAGGAGAGAGACCGTTCAGCTGCAGTCAGTGTCGCAAGAGTTTTAGTCGGTCAGGTGGCTTAAAAACCCACCAGCGCATTCACACAGGAGAGAGACCGTTCAGCTGCAGTCAGTGTGGCAAGAGTTTTAGTCGGTCAAGAAGCTTAATAGCCCACCAGCGCATTCACACAGGAGAGAGACCATTGTAGCAGCAAGGTTTATTAAAATACAGGAATTAAGTTTGCTGCTCCCTTGCCAGTCTCTCTCTCCCTCATCTCAAGTGGTGCTTGATACAGAGAGGTCATTCCATTTGGTTCACATTTAAGGTGTTTTTCTAGCTGATAGAGTGTCCTGATAAGGAACAACTCCCAAAGCTGAGACACATCAACCACCCTAACAAATGGTCATCTCTGATGCCTCACTGTCTGGGAGATTCCAAGGGAGAGTCTCATCCCAAGTGGTTTACAACCCCAAGGTCAGAGTGCATGGTTACTCATCCTCACATGGGGCACCAATAAATGTAGGCATCCTCTCACGAGGCACCAATAAATGTAGGGGTTTGTGCATTTACTGGGACAATTGTTAATCGTTCCAGTTAGTCACAAAATGATTCTTGAATGCCCATGGATCTTCCAACCAATGAGCGACCGTAGTTCCTCCAGGTACAACTCCAGCTCCTCCTGGACATCCTCAGACTCAGCTCAGACAGTCACGTAACGGCCAGTGTGTCCCAGTGCCAGGACTTTTCCTTGTTCGAAGAGTTGAGAACGGAGGTTGCCAGCATGTAACCAAAGGATCCACCCAAGGTTAGCCCAGCAGCAAGCCTCGTGAACCCACCGCAAACGCTCACCTGATCGAGTGAACTATGGTCAGAGCTGTGGACAGCTGAATATCAGTACTCAGGACTCGCGCTACATCGGGAACGAACCGGTCTTCTTCCTGTCTAAAGAGTGTGACTTGCTTGGATCTGCAGTCACTTTTCTGTGTGCAAACTCTGCTAGTTTCAGCCAACACTAACTAGCCGGTCTTCAGAGAGCATCAGCAGCGCACCGCAGCAGAAATCTCTCCCTCCTTCTCCTTCTCTCACGTCGAACCAACACTGTCTGGCACCGGGCCAGAGAGCGCCGATTGGACATGGCAACAGCCTGCCACTGCTCCTTTGCGTCTGCAGGAGATCTGAATCCCCACAGAGCGGGCGAGTATTCAACGTTCTGCATTACAGCTCGAGAATTCAATTGTTACCTCAACCAGAGTTGATATCAATTTAATTCATATGAGTCATGTACTTGCTTTTGAGTATCTAATGTACAAGTTGTAACAAAGTTCATTTACAAAACGGTCTAAATGAATGATATATGGAATGTATGTCCCTCTTGGTTTGTAACTCTTCGTGATGGAATGTATACCTTTTGTATTCTGCTAACCCTCACTATAAGATCTGTTATGTTTAAATGCACATTTTATGCATTAATAAATGTATTAGTATCCGAGTGTGTGTGTTGCTGAGTTATCCCACAAGGTCGGTTTTCTAATAGCCATCAAAGCCATTTTCTGACTTAATGATACAATTAATAATTGTCCCTGTAAATGCACAAACCCCTACATTTACTGGAGCCTCGTGAGAGGATGCCCTCAAGCTCCTCCAGTCAGGACAGGAGGATCTACTGTACACAGAGAGTGGTGGGGGTGTGGAACAAGCTGATAACCTGGCTCTCTCTCCATGCACAGCTGGATCAGCTCCTCCAGTCAGGACAGGAGGCTCTACTGTACACAGTGAGGTGTGGGGGTGTGGAACAAGCCGATACACTGGCTTCCCAGTGGGCAGTGATTCATCAAATATACGTATATATCACAGCAATAATATAGCTATATGTATATATACATTGCCGCGACGTATAATCAATGTTGAATTGCAACCGTAAAATTGACTACATTAATAAATGCATATATAACGTCGAAAACACATCTAACACAGTGCCAAAGGCTTTTTATACACTGTTTGTGCCGCACGGCAATCTGCATAGTGTACGAAGTAAATTATTTTCACAGTAATTAATTTATTTACACAGCTTTGCATACAAGGGTTTTGCGGAGGGGTCTTACCCCTGCCTGAAAAACAAAAAGTAAAATGTTTGAGTGCCTATAGATTTTCTATTTTTATTTTCTTAAGAAAAGTTGATACCATATCCTGGACACCCCGTCCCCCATCAGAGCTACCCAAATGAAATCTCGCAGCTATGCCATTGATTAGTGCTTCATGATAGAAGATAAAGACTAGCGATCTGGTATTTGCGATGAAGTTCAGTTTCACATTTTTCGCGGTTTGGATTGCCTGGACCGAAAAGTACCACAAGTGTTCATTTTTGCAGCTACATCAACGGAGGTTCTGAATTGTTAAGAAAAAATAGTTGTAAAACCCAACAGAAAGCACAGACTGCTATAACTAGTCCTAGTTATATAACGATTTTAAGTATAATGATAAACTACTGCAAGGAATCGGTCCACCTGAGCAAACAGGATCGTAATGTTGACACACTAACGACACTGATACAGTACGTGCCCTTCCTGGACGGAGAGTCCTCCTGCACATCAAACAGTCCGAATGACTGTTAGTGTCAACTAGTGTTGTCTGACCATTGACAAAGTACAACTATTTTATTAGGGCGCAAGTTAAGTAAATCCTTTTGCCCAAAACTGAAGGGGCGACACTCCTCCCTCCCCCCGTGATGCCAGGCCTGTCCCCATCCTATTCCATAATGTCATTATATATAATACCTTACAACTGTGACCGATCCTTACTAACTGCATGTGTTAAAATTGCACATCAGGGGGGCACATAACCGCGATGTATTATCAATGTTAAATTTCAACCATAATATCGACAACATTAATAAATGCATACGTTGAGAAAATATCTAACCCAGCATATTTTCCGGTTATATACCACAATGCATTGCTAGTATTCGTTGGTCACCATTTTGGCCATGTTTTTCAAATGTAGAAGATTGAAGTATTCGCAGATATCTCAGCAATCCTCTTTTGACGAGTAAGTATGAATAATAATAATACTATCTGAATACAAACAGATCTTTCTTAATATTATTTTGATTAAAATAGTACGTGAATAAGCAAAAAATGGCACATAAAAATAGTGTGAATGGGGAAGATGACACAAAATCGTTTTGCCGTTTCTCTAATTATTCTTATTCTATGTTGTACTTTCAAACTTTGGGTACTCTTTAATTAGGACAGACTTTATTGCTCAACTGCTATGATGCAAGCTAAATTTTATACATTTATTTCAGCTTTGAGCTTAGTAAACCGTTTCATTTTTTAGATTATACTAAAGAAGATATTAATCATCATTTATTTGGGAAGTAATATTATATAAGTTTCTCCTAGCTGCGGTGCTGAAGTCCCACCCTACATCAACAGAAAAAGAAATAAAGGAGCACGCAATTCGTTACTTGACGAATGCATATGCAAGGCAGGGGGCCAGAAGATCTGGACACTGAAAATAATAGGTTTCTGGTTCTGTTAGGACAATTAGACAGGGTTTGCAAATAGTGGACAAAAATCGTCTTAACTTCCATTGTAATATTTTTTTTCTTGGAAATATAGAAGTTGTACATTTTAAAATGTATATTTGAATCAAAATGAGGTTTTGAGTTAGTGTGTTAATGTAATTAGTTTGTGTTTGTCATTACTATACTGTATATTGCCATGTTACCAGAATTTGTAGCTGAAGTTTAAGACTAGTTGTGTTTTTTATGGTTATTGCCCATATGTTGATTGTTGATTGATTGTATACAATGTATAATTTGAAATACATATTTTTCAGGTGTGAATGTGTATTTTCAGAATAAATTTCTAAACCAAATCATTGGCTTGGTTTACTAGTTTCTACACCTGTAAAACCTATCTTTGATGTATAATAGACCTCTACCCATATACGTATAATAGTCCTCTAAAGTTATCCGTATAATAGACCTCTAACCATATACGTATAATAGACCTCTAAAGTTATCCGTATAATAGACCTCTAACCATATACATATAATAGACCTCTAACCATATACGTATAATAGACCTCTAAAGTAATCCGTATAATAGACCTCTAACCATATACGTATAATAGTCCTCTAAAGTTATCCGTATAATAGACCTCTAACCATATACGTATAATAGACCTCTAACCATATACGTATAATAGTCCTCTAAAGTTATCCGGAACTCCAACCATATATGTATAATAGTCTTCTAAATGTATCCGTATAATAGAACTCCAAACATTTACGTATAATGAACATCTAATCATAGACGTATAATTGACGTATAACAATAGACGTATATTAGAATTTCATTCTAGACGAATTGTGGACCACATTTAGACGTCTAAGGTATGCATTTAATAGACGTATATTATACGTCTTTTGCCCACTGGGGTGTTTTTGTATCCACGCAAAACCTCGCATGAAAGTGAAGTTGATAAATTTTACTTGTAAAATATTTAACATGTTACAGTGCCAAACTATTAAAATACATCAGAAAAGTACCCGAACTCATCCAATTTATGCATTTGAAACGAACGGATGGGGGACTTTAACATGCCTTTCAGGAATCTGGAAATTCACTTTTAGGAGTCTTCGGAAGTCTGGACCCAGATGTGCTCGTACCGTGAGGAGGAGTGTTTTGACTTCCTGCTTTCAGCTTGTGCATTGTTTCTACTTGTGACCACCAATAGAGAGACGCTTTACCGGTTCACAAAAACGTCCCGGGAGTTTTCTGGGTTAAGAGGGAAGAATAAATGTAATAAATGGAGATGTTATAGCCGCTGGGGAGTATGAAGGCGGTTTAGTGAGGTGGTGGTGTGTGGAGGGAGGAGACGCGTATTCCGCACGGGCAGCGCAGAGCAATGAGTCGCACCTGCTGCGCGCCGAGTCCTGTCCTATATAACCGCTGAGCTCGGACACACACAGCATCTCCAGCCAGTGCTGGGGATGGAGATAAAGGTAAAAACTGAAGAAATGCTCAAGCAAGCACTTCAATGGATTGAACTGAGAGATGCATTTCATGATGCACTTTTCACTGATGAAACAACAGTGGCTTTGGAACAGTTTTCAAGGTCCATGGCTGGGGGTGGAATATCTAGAAGAGACCCAGGACAACTTCTTAATTTCAAAGGAATAATGGATCGGGAATTCTTCGAGGAAGTCATGATCAAACAATCTACTGCCCCATACATCAGGGAGCACTTTGGATCCAGGCATCATTTCTGTCAGGACAACGATCTGAAACGCACAGCAGCAAAGGGAAGACTTAAAGCAGAGGAAATAAACTGGATGAAAACTCCAGCAGAATCCCCAGATTTAAATCCAATAGAAAGTGATTTTTTTTAATTTAAAAAAATAGTATGAAAATGTTTTCTTGACCCTGGGGGGTAATTATAAACGTAAATATTAAGCCCCAAAATAAACACACAGTAATAAATAACGTTTTCTACGTTGACCTTTTTTATTAAGTGATAGACAACAAGCAGGGCGATGACTTTCTATGCAAGCTAGTAGAAGAAATAAGTAGGAGACTCGAAGCTCAGCAACAACAGTAATAGAGTGTGTATTCTCCTCACACGGTACAAAATAAAACAATGTAGAGCACATAACGTGGTTATGTATCGGAAATGTTTACAAATATTGTGGTAATTGTGCAGTATATGCTTCTGGGAACACATTTGTTTCTCTAGCAGGTAATTGCTCACATCTGCTGCCGTAGAGTGTTTTGGAATCTACATGCTCTCCCCCCATAGTTATCAACAATGAAAATGTCTCTGGAACAGGCATACTGCGTGGATGATAAAGCAAAGACTGGGGGATCCCAAATCACCTGCTACTGAAAACAAGTGTTTGCCGTGTGAATGTGATGCCTGTGGCGCACCGAGTGCGTATCCTACAGTGTGAGTGCATTTCCACAGCTATTAAAAATGGTTGATCAATTTAACAGTCCGGGTGTGGCAAGTTTTGACTGTTTCCTATCAGTCTTGTGTGAAAAGGAACCCCTCATTCATTGGAAGGTTCACCTGTTCTACTCATATATGAGCCTGCACTGCAACAGCCATAGTATGGAGTCAAAGACTTTTTATGGGAAGACACATGGTGCATCAGCTGCTCCGGCTTGTAAAGTGAGAAGGGTAATCAAATCCAGAGGGCTTCATTTGAAATATCTGATTATAGTGCAAAATACAATATATTTTTTAAATATTAAGTGTTAAATTATACATTCTATTATAAATATTTATTTGCACACTGGCTATGTCCCTGACCTCTACAAACGATATATTGATGACTGCGTCGGTGCCGCCACATGCTCCAACGATCAGCTTGAGTTCTTCCTGCACCATTTCACCAACTTCCACCTGTCCCTCAAATATACGGTTAACATATCTTCCACTACTCTTCCGTTTCTAGACATCAACTTCTCCATCAACTACCCCCGACTGTCCACTTCAGTTTATTACAAACCCACGGATTCACACAGCTACCTCCTGTACAGCTCATTTCACCCCAACCACAGTAAAAACTCTCTTCCTTTTTCACAGTTCCTTAGGCTACGACGATTATGCAGCGACGACATCGACTTCGAGAACCAAGCCCTCGAAATGTACTCCTTTTTCATCAACAGAGGATACCCCAGCAGTGTGATTGACAGGGCCCTTGCCCGAGCCAAAAACACCCCCAGGACCATCAACCCAATCAGGAACTCCCGCCGTAACAACCGCATTCCTTTGGTGCTTCCTTACCACCCTAACACACTTCCTATCCCCACGACCATTAACCACAACTTTTCCATCCTACAGGATGATCCCTCCATTGGGGCCCTCTTTTCTGATCGCCCTATCATCTCATATCGCCAACCACCTAATCTGCGTAACCTCCTTGTTCACAGCTCCCTTGACCGTCCCCAACAACCATTCACACCAGGAACTTTCCCTTGCAACAGAGCTCGCTGTATCAAACCTGCAAGTACACAGCCACCACCACACGCATTCAAGGCCCCTCAGGACAATTCCAGATCACCCAGATGGCATATTGTACCTCCAACAACTTTATTTACTGTATCTCTTGCAGTAAATGCCCCGCCATCTACATTGGAGAAACAGGAAGGAGACTCGGAGACCGCATCAGAGAACACGTCAGGGCTGTGAAGATTAAAGATCTTTCCAAGCCCATTGTTTCTCATTTCACCTCTGACGGCCACGACCACTCTAATCTCTCCGTCTGTGTTCTCAAAGGCGGTTTTCCGAACTCAGAAAGACCACCGAAACCAAAATTATTCTGCAGCTAGGATCACACATTCACATTCTCCCTTCCCTTAACGACAGACTACTGTTCTTTTAAATTTTCTCCATTCATTGGAAGTTTCATTTCACACCTCTCTGCACCCATTCTGACTTCACACCTCTTGATTGGCCTCTCCTTCTGTCCCCTGCTCCCGCCTCTCACTCCTCCTCCCTCCCCACCTTTGTTCTCCCGCTACTTTACCTTTGCCTACTGCCCTGTCTCTCTCACACCTGAAGAAGGCTCCATGGCTGAAACGTTGTGTTCTCTTTCTTCTTTTTTTCAGCATGGAATAAACCTATTACTTGTTCCTTTGCAGCCTACGCATGCTGACGCAGCTACCCACCAATTATTAATGTACTTGCCGCCACACTACCATGTGCACTGGCTCAAAAGTGATCTCGGCAGACGTTGTTCCCTACATAAAGCTGAAAGTGCCAAAGAGAATTTCTCTTGAGAAAACAAAATATTTTTTCTTCCTTGATGTTAAGCTGACAGCCTGTCTTTTAGAATGTCTATCTCTAAACACCTCACGCAGCCTCTCAACAGACTAACAAAAAGAGCTTTTACTGATCGTATTGCATGTCTTAAAACACTAACATTTGGCGGTGGTGGGACTCAAACCCACGCCCCCAGAGAGACTGGAGCCTAAATCCAGGGCCTTAGACTGCTCGGCCACACTACCTTCCACCATGCCCATCTTCCTCACGTTGCTGGCTTGGCCTGGGGGGGCTTCAGCTCTTGTCATCAGATCTAGTGGTATCATGACATGTGGAAGTGACTGCACCTTCATCTTCCAAGCTGCTTTCAATAGCACAAACGGTACTTTCACCAGCACAAACGTAGCAATAACAAAAGAGGTGGGATTCATCCTTTGTGCTGTTTGTAGGGGCGCAACTCTACTGGGATCTACTGAATTGAAGAGCAAAAATCAAAATCCTCTGCTATTACTGTTGCTTTTTTCATAGTTTCTTCAAATCCTTCATTTGAACGTCAATTTTGAAGGATATTGATGATAATACCACATAAATTGTGGTTTTCTTGTGATCGCCAATTTTTTTCAAATACCAGCCTTTTTTACAGTTCCTTGCTTGTTTCACAAGGTGTAATTGCCCCCCTCGCATCCTCAGCTAACATATTTTAAAATTACAATATATTATACAGCATGCATGTTTACATTTATATTAAAATTAAAGTAAATATACCAGAATACATACAGTGCTAACCCAATAATTCTTGTGAGGTTCTCCAACAAATCTGCCTTGTTATTTTAACATGTTTCAGCTGAGGGTGCAACGGGAGTATAAATGAATTTTCCCGCCAGCCATTCAAAGACCAAATTCCATGAGTGAACATTATTTTCTCAGACATTGCCAGCATTGGACTTTGCCGGTGGTATTGAATTACTGTATGTCCACAACTGTTGTAGTAGTTTCTTCTTGAAGTTCGACTCGTGCAAAGCACTCGTAATATCATAGGTGTTAAAGTTTCGCTGAGTCTAATCGACGTAATTGAAGCTGTTTTGTTATTCTGTTGTAAAAGCCGAAACCCGAAACAATAGTAGTGTTAAGAGGAAATGCCTCCTAACAGCTGACAAGTGCTCCTAGTTAGTGTCATGGTGTGTATCCCTGCCTATCATTGGGAGACGGGTAGCTTTTTTAAACTCAGATTCCAATCTTCAATGCTTTGTGTGAGAGCTTACATAACTTTCCTTTTCTCACTTTTTCTGACGACTATTCCAAAGGGGCACCCTGTCAATTCCGAATACTTTTCAAAAATCTGCCTGCATGTTTGATTATTGTCATTTCATTTCGAAAAAGTTCAAATAATGATCACGAACAAAAAAGGGATAAAGATGCGAGTCAATCTTGAATCAGAGCTGGGTGACACGGTCTTCTGTTCTGGTTGTACGAGAAACAGGAGGAATCGCCAATCTCCTATAGAACATGAGTTGAATCAGGAGTGAGACATTTCGTATACTTGTGCATATGTCAACGCCAGACCTACATCGTAAAACTAAATTAAAAACTAACATTAAGTTGTCAGAGACATTCATTTATATACAAACAAGAGACAGACCGAGTAGTAATTTACATTAGTTCAGGTGGGTAAACCTGAACTAAGTAGCTAATAAACCTATTAATAATTCTACATTAACGTGTCCTACACTGATCAGACTAATTGAAATGGTCTGATTCAGAGCCTGTGCAGTTCGTGCTAATTACAACAATGCCAGTTCTGAACCCTCATCACCGAACTGAGCACAAGTTCAGCTGTTCTCCAGCTTTGTTACACATAGTTTTTCATTGCAATTAAGTTCAGAGCAGGAGCTGATCTCCAGACAGTACAGTGTTAAGTTGTCTGCAGCCTCATGCGAATTTCGACAACTTTTCCCAAAGTGTTTTCTATAGCTTTCAGGTGCAGTTCATTTATATAAAAGAATGTAAGTGGTATAAACACAATGAGCCAGACGGCAGTCGAACCTATAATCTTCTGACGCGAGGCCTGACGCGTTATTCATTACGCCACTGACCCTGCTATTGGAGGGCCAAAAAAACACGTTTTCTATATTTTTGTCTGTTTAAAAATCACTCTAAAAAAGACAAAGGGTTTGTGTGTCACGCTAAAATTCCGCTTCATTTCAAATGCAAATAAAAACCGTTTTGTTCCAAGAAATCATAAATTTGTCACATCCTTCATACTATACTTCTCTCTTGTATTAGTAAAGCATTTTAATTTAAACTGAACACACCTAAGTGTATAGGTGTATAGGTTTCATCTATACACTTACACATAATAAGTATACGAATAAGTACTCGGAAGAAGCTGCAGCTCAGGTATTAGAGAGATTTAAAATCGGATCGGAGGATTTAGAGTCCAGACTGCAAACCGACAGCTGACACAGGTCTTCTATAGGACCGTTTTGATTTCCTCTACTTTGTCCCCGTGACGTCAATGTCCTACTCGCAGCCGAGCCCGACACACGTCTGGTTTCTGTCGCTGGGTGCACACCCTGCGGTCCATGCAGGTCCTAATACCCCAGTACAATGACGGGGACACTAAACTGTAAACAGGTGCCGTCCTACCGGGGTAAACTTAGCTTAAAATTCGAAAACGATTTTGGCATGCCTGTAGCGTTTACACGAAACCTCTTAGAATCGTGAGAATACTTGCTTTGTGTATAAAATACATTGTGAATGCTTTCTCAGCCCTTACTTTTTCGTTTATATGACATTTTTTGGACCAAGCACGAATATTCTTTTGTCCATATCTTCGCAACGGAAGCACAGAACGCCTTCAAACCAAATGCATTTTAAAGACCACGACATGTGGATATTTCCACATCCTCTACATCAAAGTATCAGTGAGCTAATTATCTTTTTTTAAACTGCCGGTTTTTCATCGACGCGTAATTACGCACTAACTGGAACCCGGGGGACCGCTGTATACACAAGTTCACAATGCGAGAAATACGGCTTCATGCGAAAAACCCGTATATAACCATAGGCAACAGAATACCGCAGTCTCCAATTACTCAGACTGTAAGCTCGGGAATTCTGCCGTGATCTGGATTCGAACTGGGGTTGTTGTGGCCACAACGCAAAGTACTGATCCCTATACGATCACGGCGAGTTACCGAGACACACATGGGTGGGCGGAAAAGGCTGTGCTCTCTTCGTGTGACATAATTCAGAAAAGTCCTGACATTGCATTTCAACTGAGCCCCAGTATACATCGACCCTTTGACAACTCTCTTGCATGTTTTCTCATATTTATGTAGTTCGCTTGCACGATGCCCGGAACAGGGTGGTTGTGTGCTCCCATATGGTCTCGCGGTTAGGATTCCTGGTTTTCACCCAGGTGGCCCGGGTTCGACTCCTGGTATGGGCACGTGTCAGTTTTGCCTCCTGCTTTCCAAAAGATCAGCACCGTGTACGAAGGAGCCACATTAAAACCACTCGAACGTGCAAAACGTGCGAGAAGAGGGGGAGCTTGTTTCCAACTGAAGACTTCTTGCGTGTGAGACAAACAAACAGTTATACAGTTAATTAAATCATCAAACCAGCTGAGGAGCTGAGAGCTCGGGTGGAAATAAAACCAGAAGATACTCTTCAACCTTCAGGATCAGGTGTCTGATCCTCCTGGCTTCTATTCTGTGGAGATTCGTTTAAAATGCTTAAAAGAGCTCATTACAGGGACTTGTGCCCTTTCTCTTCTGCTCTCCGGGAGTATACTATACAATTATTTTAGTCTGTGAAGTAAACTATTTTTTTTTGGTTTAATGAATTTTATACTTGGTTTGTCGCTCTCCATTGCCAGCTGTTACGAATCGCCTTTATTATTGGAGAGTTTATATCTGTAAGAAAAGCCCCCTGGGCTCCGGACAGGAGTCTCCTCCAGCAGAGACATGTCTGCTCCGTCAGAAAGAGCGCTGTGATGTCATGGACACCAACTAGAGCACCAGGATCAGAGAGCGAGACTGCAGGAGGCGAGCGGAGCGCACGGAGGAGAGTTATTGATCACTTATCTATCGACAATTAATTAATTCAACTGAAGAACCATAGAATAATCGATGAACTTCATGGATTAGTGAGTACTAATTCTTTTCCCGTTTTGACCCTGTTTTTAATATCTAGAAAACAGTCAATACAACCTGTGACGATCAATTACCATAGTGCCTTTAGTGTTAACAATGTTCAATCCGAAATGAAAGAACTATTATTCAAATGATTGTTTAGGAATTGTATGCTAGAGCTTAAAAATTATGTTCCAAGTTGATAAATTTGTGTAGGTAACAGTTTAAATGCATTTTTCCACTGTTTACAAATCATCAGTATGGTAACCACAGCAACAGGCGCCACGTCACTGGCCACGGCTAGGTGTCTCGCCTTCGTCACAAAGAGCGGTGTGACGTCACGGACAGCAACTAATACTAATATTAGTGTCTTCATGTTAAAATTAGTGTGAGTACAATCGGTAGTTTTAATATTAATGATAGTTTTCATGTGAGTATTAATGATGATAGTGCTATTGATTGTTTTAATTCTAGTATTCCTGTTAATATTAGTGATAATTACAGAGATAAGGTTAGATTATTTACACTAGTAGTCATGTTAGTTTTAGTGATAGCATTACTGTTATTATTAGTATTATTAGTGTAGTAGTATTTTGTGTCAGTGTTAGAGAGGATGATAGTGTAAGTCTTAGTGATAGTGTTACTGTTGCAATATTAGTGGTATTTGTATTAGTGTTATTTATAGTGTACTTGTGAGTGCTTCCTGCTTTTACTTCAACGCGTGTCCTTATGTCGAGTCGTGTGCCGTGCAGAGGCTCTGAAAGCGAGAGCAATGAAAAGGTGCACAATCCTGTGAAAGAAGACACAGAGAAGTGAAAGGCAGTCCGATCCTCTAAGGAGGTAGAAGCAGAACTAGCAAATGTAAGACGGCTAAGCCCCCCTCTCTTTAAGCCCAGGTTCGATCTGTCTCCCAGAATCACCAGGGCGCGCGCACACACACACCAGTACCGTTGAAGTGTTCTGCTTCATTTCTAAGGGCTACTCAACATTCACTCTTACCCCGAGAAAAGAAAAGAGAGCGTCTGCAGCAACAACAGCTCGAGTCTAAGCAGCCCCCATCTCCCCTGCTCCGCTCTGCTCTGCTCTGCTCTGCTCTGCGGCTCCTGCGGAGTGGAGTCCTACCTGGAGCCGTGTGGCAGGCGGTGGCTCCCGTCGCTCTGTCTGTGCGTCGTGTCCAAGGGCTCCTGGGAGGAAGAGAGTGCCCTGCCACTCGGAGGTTTTCCACGGTCTGTGTGAGGAGGGGCAGGTGTATCCAGTAGCTTATCGAGCGGAAGCCTGGGGCGTCGGAGAGCTGTGATCGTGCAGACTTTGAAGTGTCACCTCTTTGTCTGCTTTCCCACCCCCCCTCCGCCCAAGTTCTGGTCCAATCTGGCCTGGCAACCCCTCACACCTGCACGTGTCACAACCTAAGGTGTGGTCATGAGACACCCGTGGGGTGTTGTTCTGTTCTTGCTAATTGTTTCCTGCCTGTCGCAGGCAGGAGTCCACATGAGCAAGATGCGCTGGACAGAGCTCAGAGGGCGCAGCTGGGTGGCTTTCCTTCTGAGTGACGTTCCTGCAACACACTCCCGCTCCTCTTGGTGTGCTCATGCCGCAACACAGGAAGGCTGGAGCAGGTGGCTGTGGGCTGTGTGCACCGCTGAAATAGCTCAGTTGGGAGACCAGGTGGAAAAAAACAGCCTCTTTTTGCACGCTCCCGTACTTCACAGAGGACTTGAGCCACCGGTCATTTGTTCCCAATGTATTTCCGGTGCCTTCATGCACTCTTGTACCAAACGCACGTACTTCTGTACGCGGAGCCGATCATTTGCAATTGGGCTGTGCCGACAGACCAGGAAGAGCTCTGTCGGCTCAAAAGCAGCGCAGCACCTGCGAGAACAACAGAAAGATTAGCATCCAGCGGGGGCCTCTTAGTGAGCCAAAAGTCTCATCAAGAATCGGCTCCAGCAACAGGGCTGGGCGCATTGTTCCATTCTCCGACCACTCTCGGTGTAAACAAGTCCCTCCTGGTCTCTGCTTGAAATGCACTTTCCTGCATTTGCTTTGGTGTAACTGGCTTCCCCTGCATGGGCGAATGTGAAGAAGATCCTTAGTAAGTCATTGAAGAAACCCGAGAAGAGGTCGGAGTGGCCTCTGTCATTCATCAACCATCCAGTCAGGCAGTACTCCTCCTATTCTGCCAGGACCCGGAATCAAACCGGGGTTGTTGCGGCCACAACACAAAATACTGGCCACTATATGATCACAGCGAGTTACCGAGACAGAAACAGGGGGGTGGGAAAGGATGTACTCTCTTCGTGTGACACTAGTTGGAAAAGTCCTGACGTTGCATTTCAACTGAGCCCTAGTATACATCGACCCTTCGACACTCTGAGTGCCAACTCTCTTGTGTGTTTTCTCCACCAAGCAGGTCATGAAGGCAGCAATTACAGTTTGCTTACATGACGCACTCACAACATGGCTGTATGCTCCCATATGGTCTAGCGGTTACGATACCTGATCTTCACCCAGGTGGCCTGGTTTCAGCTCCTTGTATGAGAACGTGTCAGTTTTGCCTCCTGCTTTCCAAAAGATCAGCACCGTGTACGAAGGAGCCGTATTTAAACCACTCGATCATGTGCAAAACGTACGAGAAGAGGGGGCGCATGTTTTCAACCGAGGACCTCTCGCGTGTGAGCCGAACTGATCATCGCTGCAGCTCGGAAACCTGCAGGAGGTGGGAGGGGTGACTCTGGTAGACAGTGTTGACCTTCGGCAATAGGATTTATACTCTCTAAGATGATATTTGCACTTTCTGGAGTGGAGATTTTCTCCAGTTCAGTAGCCCGATTTTGTCGATTGTGTGGAGAGGGCTGTAGAATGTGGGGCCGCCTTTCCTGCTCCGTCCATGACAGGCATGCTGGGCTCTGGTGTGAGAGCGCGGTCAATCAGTGCACTCCAACATAAATACTGGAAGCAGCTGAATAGCTTTGGCGAAGCTCAGCGCTTGGCCACTGGGCACGAGTTCCCATCGTTCTCTTTCTCAGCCCAAAACGCAAGCAAGACACCAGCAGCAGCCCCTGCATGTTTCCGTAGTGTAGCAGTTATCACATTCGCTGTGTGACTCTGTTGGTGAAGCTCTTCTGTGCCTAGACCTGTAGGAGGAGCTTCTCCCAGACAGCCCTGTCAGTCTCACAGTGCACATCCTCTCCCTGAGACACTGACACAAGGAGGGTCGGGACCTCAGTTTTCCGCCTCCCCCGAAGGACGGCGCCTGTTTGCGCAGTAGAGTGTCACCATCAGGATGCTGGGGCATAAGAAAGCCACATGGACCGCAGGGTGAGTGCTCCGTACTGGTCCCAGTAACACCTCTTGTAGGAGCAGCAGCAACCTGAACTTTTCCGGGGGGAATCTCCCATCCGGGTGCCGGCTAGGCTCACACCTGCACTTGAAAAGGCCGACAAATGACTCGTTCCCGCCGGAGCTGAATGTACCAACATGTGTCGTGTCGTCTACTTCCCCCGCCCCGCTGTGTTTGCTGTATTGTCTTTGAAGCCGGCCCCCGAGATGAGACAGGCTGTTCCTGTGCCCCAATTAACACTTTACAGGTGCCATTCCCCGGCATTGTGGCCATTGTCGGTGGTCACATGCGATAAGATAAGGTGGAGGAGAGCGGGGCATGCCCAGCGCCAGACATTCAAGGAGGGGGCTGTGTGAGGTGAGGTGAGGTGCGACACGCCGGAGCCCCGACGCTGCTAATGCGGAGCACTTGTTGAACTGGCATTGAAAGGACGTGTGCGCACGGAGCGAGCCTTCCCTGCGGCGGAGCGTGGAAACTTTCTCCCCGCGCTGCAGGAGTTGTGTGCGCTGCAGCGGTGCCGAGAGAACAGCACAGAAGGCAGCAGGCTCTGGAGAGCGGGTAAGAGACAAACCTTGTGGGCAGGCGAGCAGGCCCGTTTTTTGGAAATTGCTGAAAAGGCTCCGGTGTTTGTTCGGTGTGTGGCAGGCGCACGACGCGAGCTTGCGTAGCGATCTGCCGGTCTGGTACAGCTCATACAGATGCAGCCATTCAAAGTGCGCGTCACAGACACGTACCGCAGGTGACGTCGGTCAGTATGACGCAAGATGACGCGTGGCACCGCAGTAAGTGATTGGTTGACCGACAGGGGCACTCGTGGTCCGTTGGTCTGTCGTAGAAAGACTTACAGTAAAAACGTCTTTGCTGTGCCCGTTGTAGATATTGAATTTTACCACTGAAGGGAAATCTTAGTAGCTGAGCATAAAAAGAATAGGAGCATACTGTAACGCGTGTGAAAGCCATAAACGATATTAATTTTGGAACATAAACATACAGTATATAGCTGGTCTTGGTACTTTAAAGAAAAAAATACACACCGGTATTCCATTTCTCCCTAAACATTGTAAGCTTCGAAGTCTTTAACTAACGTGATACCGGAGTCAACAAGCATACTTTTAGAATTTGATTAAAAGGGAATATAATATGGAATCGCGTATCTCAAGAATTTAATAACGGTATGATTATATCCGTGTACTGCGGCAGGGCTATGTAGGGCTGTTTCGCCTGCCTGCTCATGCGAGCTGTCTTGTAGCCGACTGGTCTAGGTGCATGCTTGCCAACGGGCAGGGTGTGTGCTCAAATCCAGCTGGACCTTCCAGTTTTATTTATTTATTTTTTAATCGCGTAACATCATAAACATATTACCGTATGCAAACTGTACTGTATACAGTATGTATATGTATATTTAATGTCTTAACTGTGCCCGTTTAATTGAATTTAAAAAAATTATTTAACACGAACATTAAGCTGTTTACATCTTCCGCCTGAGAACAGTCACCCGTTGCTACCCAACGCAGAATGGTGATTGGCTGACACCATCTGACACCCCTCTGATTGGAGAAAAAAGACGTGCTGGTTTGCTATACATACTGTAACAGGAAGAGGATTTCTTTCTATTCAAAACGTGTATTTTAAAAGTTTAAGAAGTAAAAACCTTACAGCGTACACAGATTTCTAAACTGATCAGGATCGTTATCTTTGTCTTATGCATAATAATATTCACCGCTCTGTGCAGCAAATTAATAATAAACTTTATTTTATATAGAGTTTTAAACGAATAAGTAATTAGATTGCTCATAAACCTAATCACTTGCTTTTTCTTTTTATTTAGGCTCAGATTTCAACTATAGATCGTATTATTAATAACCATAATAACAACCAACCAACAAAAACAACCATATAAACATAATACCAACCAAAAACATAGATAACAACCACAATACAAAATCAAATATATCAAACCATTTTACTCTCGCAAAGTCCTCCAATTATCATAATCCCGCCCCTTATGCAAAACCAAACCTTCCTCCCATCCCAGTTTATCCTGTTTATCATAAACAAAATCCACCTCAATTTTCAACATAAAGCATTACACAAAATCAATACCTCAACACTCCATACTCAACAACGATAATTCACAAACAGCCAGAACATGTAACTACACATTCCCAAACAGACCTAATTTCCATAGCCCCGCCCCTTATGCAAAACCAACATCCCTCCCCTGTTCTCTCTCTCCCCTGGCGGTTGTAATTGTTTTTATTTTCAAATAAATTTTAGCAAAGTCATGCATTTTAAAAATCTTAAGATTTTTATATTTATGTCTTTATTTAGTGGTTTCATTAGTGACAAAGGCTAAACTTTCTTGGAAAAATGTCTTTTATGTAAACCATGTTTGCTATTTATTCATTCAGGGCTAAAATATGTTCATTGTATTCTAATGAAAGAAGGGTTCCTTTCGCCGTAGTCGGGAGCCTAGCCTTTAACTAGTAAGTACTGTACTTACTGGGTTTTTGAGGGGGGGGGGGAGTGTCTTTCGCTGGAAATCTCGCCTCCTACTTTGAAAATACCCGTGAGACGGTTCAATTCGTCGCAGCCAGCACTCCTGCAGAGAGGGGGGTTGTACTTGCAGTGTATGCAGTACACGCGTTATGCTCTTCGTTAATGTCTAAGCCGGAACATATCATTATATCTCATTTTGTATTTCTTAAAAAAAATTGTTTTCCCAGCCTAACAGTATTGTTTTTAACCTGTAAATTTGCTGGACAGAGAGGTGAACATTATTACACAGAAGACAAAGATAGCGATTTACGTTGCATTGTGTATCGTGCTGCTTTAATACAGTTTTAAATAATTGGAAGTCTAAACAGTATCAGCTTTATTTATGGGTTTTAAATAAAGGTGATTTAAACGCGATTTAAATCAATATAAATGTTTATATTGTAACGCATAGGTGACTATTCATTGTTATTAAAATGACTTAAATTCGATCATGTTGTGATATTTAGAAATATACATTTGTTTGGTGCGAGTGAAGTTTTATTTAATCTCTGAGCCATACTGATTCTTCTGGAAGCCAGTTTCCGCCAGGGAGTAAAAAAAAAACACACTATGGTATTCTCTCCAATGCAGTGCAGTTAAAAACATACCTCTGATGCTGCTCCTAAATGAATATCGTTTATGACCATCAGAAGCTTTATGCTCCTTTTCTTTTTTCCAGTGGATTGAACAGGGAGAGGCATTTCATGATGTACTTTTCACTGATGAAACAACAGTGGCTCTGGAACAGTTTTCAACCATGTCGTTTTATAAAAAGGGGAGATATGTACACGTTACTGAAGCTAAAAGTTTAGCCTTTGTCACTAATGTAAACACTAAATAAAGACGTATAGAAATCCCTACGTTACAGACTGTATATGGCTGGTATTGGTAGTTTAAAGAAAAAATACACACCAGTATTCCACTTTCTCCCTAAACATTTTAAGCATCAGAGTCTTACATGTGGTTATTTATTGCATAATTTAATTTTGAAAGCCACTGAGACATCAGGTACTACTGTTGTATTTATGAAAAAGAAACAAAACAAAAAACATACTAACAACTGTGCCATCCTACTCCTTAGTTAATACATTTTATTATTCATAAACAGTTAACATTGTTAGCAAAATATTTTGAATTATATTTAACCCTATTTTTTCTTTAGTTTTGTATTTAACTTATTATATGATAGTCAGACTTAATGTATATTTGAACAATGAAATGAAAATATATTTTTACAAGATTTTACATTAAGCACTTAAAATTAATATGGTTAATAAAAGTAAACTGTAACATGCTGTAACAAGATCGGTTAAACTGCGAAGAAAATGCTTTCAGAGAAAATGTTTCAGGTGTGAAGAACATAGATCTCTAATGCAATTTCAACCAAACCTGTTCCCACACACCCTGCCCCCACTACCATTAGAATATACACAAACATTTTAGCGTTTCATTCTGAGCAGAAGACCCTCACACCTGAAGAGTGCTGGCTGTGACGAATTAAACCGGTCTAACTGGCTTCAATCACAGACCATGTGACATGGGACTCAGTAAACTAACAGCGCCACTGGATTTGATAATACCTAACCAAAATCCGCAATATGGAAACAGAACCTGTGTGATTGTTGATAGATGATGTACTCGTAACATTTTTTCAAGACGAACTACAACATTTAAAAAATGACTTGTATGTACTTGATATCTCTAATCAATCCACGGGTCCCAGCACAAAACGAAAGTAAAATGCATACCGTTTCGCGCTTCTTATTAGTTGCTCAAAAGTAATTTGACCGTATGAAATGCATAATATAAACCTAGAAACATATACGTGAGCAGTACTTAAGCACTGTAGTATCGGTGTTAAGACATACCTCTCAAATACTGTAAATCAAGTTAAAAATATCTCAAGACCGATTCTGGTCGTAATGAAACCATGTTTCGTGTATGTTTTCTTTTTCATCTTGAAATAACTCATTTCTAAATACCTTTTTCACTGTTAACATCTTGCAGCAACTTTGCGAGCAAAATATACACTCTGACAGTTCATCCTGCTACCAACATTAAATAAAACAAATCTTAAGATTTCTATATTTATGTCTTTATTAAGTGGTTTCATTAGTGACAAAGGCTAAACTTTCTTGGAAAAATGTATTTTATGTGTTGCAGAAAAAACTGACTTACTTTAACAAAATATGTTTACAAATCCTTTCACCTGGCATTTTCGTAGTTAGAAATTATGGAACGCTCTGTTAAAAGCAAGGGAGTTTTTATGTCCGTTGCAGTTCTTTTGCAACATGAATATAATTATATCGTTATTAATTTCTTGAGATACGCGATTCCATATTATATTCCCTTTTAATCAAATTCTAAAAGTATGCTTGTTGACTCCGGTATCACGTTAGTTAAAGACTTCGAAGCTTACAATGTTTAGGGAGAAATGGAATACTGGTGTGTATGTTTTCTTTAAAGTACCGAGACCAGCCATATATTGTATGTTTATGTTAAGATTTCCCTTCAGTGGTAAAATTAGATATGAATATTCAATACTTAAACGGGCACAGTTAAGACATTAAATATACATATACATACTGTATACAGTACAGTTTGCATACGGTAATATGTTACGCGATTAAAAAATAAATAAATGAAACTGGAAGGTCCAGCACCTTCCACCTGGATTCGAGCACACAACCTGCCCGTTGGCAGGCACGCACCTAGACCAGTCGGCTACAAGACAGCTCGCGTGAGCAGGCAGGCGAAACAGCCCTACACAGCCCTGCCGCAGTACACGGATATAATCATACCGTTATTAAATTCTTGAGACACGCGATTCCATATTATATTCCCTTTTAATCAAATTCTAAAAGTATGCTTGTTGACTCCGGTATAACGTGAGAAATGGAATACCGGTGTGTATTTTTCCTTGTGATATTTTAAGCTCTAGTTGAATGATAGGTGTCGCATTTTAAATCATTTTCGTAGTTAGAAATTATGAAACGCCCTGTTAAAAGCAAGGAAGTTTTTATGCCCGTTGAAGTAAAACAAAATGCCTGACAAAGTATGGCTTGGACAGATTCCAAGTGCTTGTACAAATGTGCTAAAGAAATTATACTTTGAGTATACAGCTTGTCCAAAGTCATCCATTATTAATACTATTAGTAATATCTTCGGTAAAGGCTTTGATGCATAAATATTTCTGATAAAGGTAGGTTGTGTACTTTTGTCCAACTGAGCAATCTTGCTTTCATAAAATATACCAACATTTTAATGACTGAAGATTAACATGCTGTAATACACTGTTCAAAATTAAAGGCTCAAATGCTGTACATGAGAGGTTAAGCTCCCCCTGGCGGTTTTACAAAGTGACGCCGGATAGTTTCCGGCAGAGCGTCAAATGACGCGCGATTAACCGCGTGACACTGCGTGATACCGCGACACGCCCACCGGGGTATGCCGCAAAATAACGCACCCATTTTGAATGGCTGCATCTGTACTTACCTGGCAGGGGAGATACCTTGATCAAGAAGGAGGTTCACCCAGAGCGAGGCTCGGCCATTGCACTCCGGCTGTGCTGACCCCTGCGAATTCCCTAAATGTGGGAATCTCAACTGCATAATTTCTGGTAGTGGGGGACTGCGTTCGCGCTCTCCCCTGATGTGCTTGGTCCAATATCAGATACGGAAGAGTTATGACACCACGAGCTGCGATAGGATCCCAGTTCGAAAGGAGTCGATGCCACTGCTGGTTCCCGGTTTCTTTTAGTTAGAGATCCGGAGAAGCATTTCAAGCTGGTTACGCTACTCCTTCCGGATATTCATTCCCTTTTCAAAGTCAGTCATTTTGCTGTAGTCTGCATTATTAGGCTGATTATCGAGGTTAGCCTTTATTTGGTCATGGGAGCCTCGGTACTGTATGCTAATTCTCAAGACAGTTTCACCCGTTTTCTGATTGCTAGGTTCTGTACCAGTGCAGACATGTCAAACAGTGAATGGCTGTACCTCTATTGTATCCGTGCTCAATGAATGAAATCAGTACTAAATGAATATATGTATAGTTATACGAAAAACAAGTGATTTATCGACTCATCTTCATTTGCAGATTTAGAGGCAGCTTCGATATTCATTTTACAAATGGGTTTTTTTTAAATGGGTCACACACATGCCATAGCAACAAAACATCTCTAGAGATGAGGCTATAGATCACCTTTCCATCCTCCAGGTTTTCCTCCCAAAACCTACGGTACCAACGGCGACCCCTGCTGGCCGAGAGAGCAAAAGCTTGCAGCACCTGGTATTCCCAGGCCCAACGCTGCTTAGCTTCCAAGATCAGAAACATTCAGGGTGGTGTGGCCGCAAGCAAAAGCCTTGCCGCCTGACTCGCTACTGGAAGCTGTGTGTGGCTGGGGCTCCGCGCCCCCCGAGCGGGACTGAAGGATCGTTCGTGTGCAGCTCTTTGGAAAGGAGCTTCTTTCCAAATCGCATTGTGTACCTGGATGTTGGCGAATGTGCTCCCTTGTGTTGACTTGTCCCGCACTGGAGGAGAACAAACAAACTGCTCGGAGGAGCACAAGGCAAGTCTTCACAAGACAAAAACCTCCAATGCACAGCACTCAAAACATTTCTGGGCTGTCGCGTGTTTATTTCAGCACATAAAGCGCACCAGTCCAATACGTTGGCCGGACGCGTGGCGCCTCCGCCCTCTTGTGGCTTTGCGGCGTCAGAGCAAGAGGCTCCTTCTCGCTGCCTTTCCGCTGTGTTGCAGAGCCCTGAGAGGGAACCTGGAGCGCACACTTTGTGGGGGGCGGAAGACCGCGTTCGCGCTCTGCCCCCGATCTCTTGCGCGAGTGCTAAATCTCACGGCGCCAGCCAGCGGCCAGGAGACAAGTGCAATATCGCGGGACAGGGGGGCCTCGTCATTGATTGTTACATATGAGACAGGGATTAGGAGGAGACCCCGACTGATTGGTAAAGGGGAACACTAACACCAGAGTGACACTCGTGGCGTCTCATTTTGAGAGACGCCCTGGGATTTCTTAATGGCCAAGGAGGGTCGGGACCTCGGTTTTACGCCTCCCCCGAAGGACGGCGCCTGTTTGTGCAGCAGAGTGTCGCCATCAGGATGCTGGGGCATAAGAAAGCCACACAGACCGCAGGGTGAGCGCTCCCTACTGGTCCCAGTCACACGTCTTGCAGGAGCAGCAGCAACCTGAGCTTTTCCGGGGGGAATCTCCCATCCGGGTGCCGGCTAGGCTCACACCTGCTGGGCTGCCGTGGGTAAGCCCAGTCGAGAGTCGCAGGTTGAGATCTAGTCACCGGGGAGAAACGATACAAGCGAAGGATTACTCGGCTCCCAGCACTTGAAAAGGCCGACAAATGACTCGTTCCCGCCGGAGCTGAATGTACCTGCATGTGTCGTGTCGTCTACTTCCCCCGCCCCGCTGTGTTTGCTGTATTGTCTTTGAAGCCGGCCCCCGAGACGAGACGGGCTGTTTCTGTGCCCCAATTAACACTTTACAGGTGCCATTCCCCGGCATGGTGGCCATTATCGGTGGTCACACGCGATAAGATAAGGTGGGGGAGGGCGGGGCATGCCCAGCGCCAGACATTCAAGGAGGGGGCTGTGCGAGGTGAGGTGAGGTGCGACACGCCGGAGCCCCGACGCTGCTAATGCGGAGCACTTGTTGAACTGGCATTGAAAGGACGTGTGCGCACGGAGCGAGCCTTCCCTGCGGCGGAGCGTGGAAACTTTCTCCCCGCGCTGCAGGAGTTGTGTGCGCTGCAGCGGTGCCGAGAGAACAGCACAGAAGGCAGCAGGCTCCGGAGAGCGGGTAAGAGACAAACCGTGTGGGCAGGCGAGCAGGCCCGTTTTTTGGAAATTGCTGAAAAGGCTCCGGTGTTTGTTCGGTGTGTGGCAGGCGCACGACGCGAGCTTGCGTAGCGATCTGCCGGTCTGGTGTTATGCAAATGAGGCCGAATTGCGTCCCGGGACATGCTGCGAATGCGCATTGGCGACTGCAGATGTGTAGGAAACGGCGCGCTCGTTTTCTCGTTTTGCCCACCCTTTTGAGTGTTAGTGTGGCGTGTGAGTGTGCGAAAGAGTGGGCCCAGCAGGAGGCGGTGGTGTGCAGGGCGAGGAGCTGGCCTAGGCTGCGCGCTTTGTGCTGTGGGTGCGGGCCGCTTGCAGGGGCTTGTACAGCTCATACTTACCTGGCAGGGGAGATACCTTGATCAAGAAGGAGGTTCACCCAGAGCAAGGCTCGGCCATTGCACTCCGGCTGTGCTGACCCCTGCGAATTCCCCAAATGTGGGAATCTCGACTGCATAATTTCTGGTAGTGGGGGACTGCGTTCGCGCTCTCCCCTGATGTGCTTGGTCCAACATCAGATACGGAAGAGTTATGACACCACGAGCTGCGATCGGATCCCAGTTCGAAAGGAGTCGATGCCACTGCTGGTTCCCGGTTTCTTTTAGTTAGATGTCCGGAGAAGCATTTCAAGCTGGTTACGCTACTCCTTCCGGACATTCGTTCCCTTTTCAAAGTCAGTCATTTTGCTGTAGTCTGCATTATTTAGGCTGATTATCGAGGTTAGCCTTTATTTGGTCATGGGAGCCTCGGTACTGTATGCTAATTCTCAAGACAGTTTCACCCGTTTTCTGATTGCTAAGTTCTGTACCAGTGCAGACATGTCAAACAGTGAATGGCTGTACCTCTATTGTATCCGTGCTCAATGAATGAAATCAGTACTAAATGAATATATGTATAGTTATACGAAAAACAAGTGGTTTATCGACTCATCTTCATTTGCAGATTTAGAGGCAGCTTCGATATTCGTTTTACAAATGGGTTTTTTTTATATGGGTCACACACATGCCATAGCAACAAAACATCTCTAGAGATGAGGCTATAGATCACCTTTCCATCCTCCAGGTTTTCCTCCCAAAACCTACGGTACCAACAGCGACCCCTGCTGGCCGAGAGAGCAACAGCTTGCAGCACCTGGTACTCCCAGGCAGTCTCCCATCCAAGTACTAACCAGGCCCAACCCTGCTTAGCTTCCAAGATCAGATGAGATCGGGAACATTCAGGGTGGTGTGGCCGCAAGCGAAAGCCATCGCGCCTGACTCGCTACTGGAAGCTGTGTGTGGCTGGGGCTCCGCGCCCCCCGAGCGGGACTGAAGGATCGTTCGTGTGCAGCTCTTTGGAAAGGAGCTTCTTTCCAAATCGCATTGTGTACCTGGATGTTGGCGAATGTGCTCCCTTGTGTTGACTTGTCCCGCACTGGAGGAGAACAAACAAACTGCTCGGAGGAGCACAAGGCAAGTCTTCACAAGACAAAAACCTCCAATGCACAGCACTCAAAACATTTCTGGGCTGTCGCGTGTTTATTTCAGCACATAAAGCGCACCAGTCCAACACGTCGGCCGGGCGCGCGGCACCTCCGCCCTCTTGTGGCCTTGCGGCGTCAGAGCAAGAGGCTCCTTCTCGCTGCCTTTCCGCTGTGTTGCAGAGCCCTGAGAGGGAACCTGGAGCGCACACTTTGTGGGGGGCAGGAGACCGCGTTCGCGCTCTGCCCCCGATCTCTTGCGCGAGTGCTAAATCTCACGGCGCCAGCCAGCGGCCAGAAGACAAGTGCAATATCGCGGGACAGGGGGGCCTCGTCATTGATTGTTACATATGAGACGGGGATTAGGAGGAGACCCCGACTGATTGGTAAAGGGGAACACTAACACCAGAGTGACACCCGCGGTGTCTCATTTTGAGAGATGCCCTGGGATTTCTTAATGGCCAAGGAGGGTCGGGACCTCGCTTTTACGCCTCCCCAGAAGGACGGCGCCTGTTTGTGCAGCAGAGTGTCGCCATCAGGATGCTGGGGCATAAGAAAGCCACACAGACCGCAGGGTGAGCGCTCTCTACTGGTCCCAGTCACACGTCTTGCAGGAGCAGCAGCAACCTGAGCTTTTCCGGGGGGAATCTCCCATCCGGGTGCCGGCTAGGCTCACACCTGCTGGGCTGCCGTGGGTGAGCCCAGTCGAGAGTCGCAGGGTGAGATCTAGTCACCGGGGAGAAACGATACAAGCGAAGGATTACTCGGCTCCCAGCACTTGAAAAGGCCGACAAATGACTCGTTCCCGCCGGAGCTGAATGTACCTGCATGTGTCGTGTCGTCTACTTCCCCCGCCCCGCTGTGTTTGCTGTATTGTCTTTGAAGCCGGCCCCCGAGACGAGACGGGCTGTTCCTGTGCCCCAATTAACACTTTACAGGTGCCATTCCCCGGCATTGTGGCCATTGTCGGTGGTCACACGCGATAAGATAAGGTGGAGGAGGGCGGGGCATGCCCAGCGCCAGACATTCAAGGAGGGGGCTGTGCGAGGTGAGGTGATAATGCTGCTAATGCGGAGCACTTGTTGAACTGGCATTGAAAGGACGTGTGCGCACGGAGCGAGCCTTCCCTGCGGCGGAGCGTGGAAACTTTCTCCCCGCGCTGCAGGAGTTGTGTGCGCTGCAGCGGTGCCGAGAGAACAGCACAGAGGGCAGCAGGCTCTGGAGAGCGGGTAAGAGACAAACCTTGTGGGCAGGCGAGCAGGCCCGTTTTTTGGAAATTGCTGAAAAGGCTCCGGTGTTTGTTCGGTGTGTGGCAGGCGCACGACGCGAGCTTGCGTAGCGATCTGCCGGTCTGGTGTTATGCAAATGAGGCCGAATTGCGTCCCGGGACATGCTGCGAATGCACATTGGCGACTGCAGATGTGTAGGAAACGGCGCGCTCGTTTTCTCGTTTTGCCCACCCTTTTGAGTGTTAGTGTGGCGTGTGAGTGTGCGAAAGAGTGGGCCCAGCAGGAGGCGGTGGTGTGCGGGGCGAGGAGCTGGCCTAGGCTGCGCGCTTTGTGCTGTGGGTGCGGGCCGCTTGCAGGGGCTTGTACAGCTCATACTTACCTGGCAGGGGAGATACCTTGATCAGCCTGTAGGTGGAGTTGTTGGATTGTTTTCTTGTTTTGTGGAAGCAGTGTTTGTTTTGCAGTTTACGAAATGGCAACTTTTGGGTCCCGCAAGAATGCTGTGCGTTTTGAGCTTTTGGATGATCTCTTCATGGATCGTATGCAGTTCAGCAGAAAAGTGTTGCAGAAGGAACTTGGCTTTGAACCTCGGCACTTGGATTTCATCTTCGCTCTCCCAGGTCAGAAAGCATTTGAGGTTGTATTTGCTACCTATCCTCTGTTTGAACAATGTATGGATGTGTTTGAGGCAAAAAGAGGGAAAGTTCCTGCTCTTGAGAAGATCAACTTGCAGCCTTTGACACAGAGAGAGAGGAAAACCGTGCATGTTGTTATGTTCTCGGAACTGGCAAAGACGGAGGACATTCACACCTGGCTTAACCAGTACTGCACCGTCCACCATGGAACTGAGGTTAGAGATGTTGACGGTATAAAAACAGGAGCAAGGAAATTCGAGGTTCGCTTGCTACCGGACAATGTAAATGGAGGCTTAAGGCACCTGCCCTCTACAATCCGGCTGGGCGCCTGCAATGGCTATGTTTTTTATGTGGGACAACCAAAGGTGTGTCGGCGCTGTGGTGCTGTGGGACACCTGGCATCGTCCTGCACTGTGAAATGCTGCAAGACCTGTGGCAAACAGGGACATTTAGCCTCTGACTGTTCAATGCTGCCAAAGTGCAATTTATGTGGCTCGGAAGGACACGTTTTTAAGAACTGCCCTCACGCCTACGCCAATAAACTCAAAATGAGAAAGGATGAGGCAGTGCTTGTTTCAGCCAAACCGGCCCGAAAAGCCAAAGCAAACAACAAGTCAAACAAAGAACCCTTGTTGGACAAAGACTCTCAGCCTCCAGCCAGGATCAGTCCTGCTGTGGCTCTGGGGCCGGTGGAAGAGAGATCCACTACGCCCCCACAACCGCAGACTGCACCAGACAAGCACGAGGGTTTGAAAACCCCCGAGAACAGCGAGGACCCCTCCCCCACTCCTGCTCCTCAGAACGAGGGCCAGTGTGGGGCCCCCCGGTGGAGCGGGTCCAGCGAGGATACCCAGGATTCAGCGGAGCTGCTTTTCCCAGACTCTGCAAGTGCTACAGACGCCCTCCTCTCCTCCATCCAGTCCATCACAGAGGATCTGCAGCAGCTGGTGGGTGAGGGGGAAGAGGAGACTGGTGCATCGGCTGCACCCCTTTCCCCTCAGTGCTCCCAGGAGCTGGACGTGAGGAAAAGGAAAAATGACTCTGTTTTCTCCCCGAGCGAGGAGGAAGGAGAGCATGGTGATGGGGACAGCTGGAACCCCTCCACCCCTCCCTCTACCCCCTTCCTTGAAACGGACTCCGTGAACGCTTTTACTGCTGCCACCCTGATGAAGGCTCTTTCAGAGGATGGCTGGCAGGAAATTGGTAAGAAGAAAAAGAAAAAGAAGAAGGTAATAGGTGAGACAGAAGAGAAATGTGTTTTGTAAAGACTGGTTCCACTTTCTTATGTAATATGGCTCTAAACATAATTTCTCTTAACACCAGAGGTATCAATGACAGAGTTAAATGTCAGTCTGTCTTTGATTACCTCCAGCAGAGAGAGGGAGATGTGTTGATGTTGCAGGAGTGTGCTTTAGCCTATCAAGAGAGGTATAAAAGCTTTGAAGATAGGTGGGATAAAGGGCCTTCTGTTTGGTCAGGGGACAATAACAACAGAGCCTCTGGCGGGGCCATTCTTTTCAAAGGATGGGCTTTCAAATTGAAAAGTATTCAAAGGGTCATAGATGGCAGGTTGCTGTGTGTGGATGTGGAATGGGGGACCGTTAACCTGCGGCTAATCAATGTGTATTGTCCTACTGACGTGGGAGGAAGGGTGGAGCTACTCAAGGCACTCTCTCCCCTATTGTTATGTAGCACAGACGTGATAGTGGGAGGGGATTTTAATTGTATCTTAGAGCACACAGACAGGCAGTCTAGCTCTCCGATAAAATTGGATTCCAGCTCACTGGCCCTGCAAAACTTAGTTCAAGACTTTAAACTCTCAGACACATATAGATGTATATATCCCACAACAGCAGGATATACATGGTCAGGGAGGAATAGCAGCTCCAGAATTGACTATTGCTTTGTCTCAGCGAGAGTGAAAGTTGTTGGGGTCACTCTTCAGCCTGTCTTCTTCTCAGATCATCAGGCTTTAGGGTGTAGAGTGGAACTCCAGGGCGGGACTGTCTTTGGCCCAGGCCTCTGGAAACTCAACACAAAGCTGCTAGAGAACGAGGGGGTAGTATCCCGCTACAAGGAGAAACTATCACAGTGGCTGTCCTTGCAGTGTCTGTACGGGTCAGTAGGAGAGTGGTGGGAGGAGGTGAAGGTGAGGACAAAGGCCTTTTTCATGGCTGAGGGAAGGAAGGCTGCTGCCAGACGGAGAGGAGTGCTAGCCAGGAAACAGAGGCAGCTGCAGCGTCTCTACACGATGCTGCACAGTGGCCTCGATGTGCTCGAGGATATCACCCTTTTAAAAAAGGACATCCGGAGCATAGCCGAAGAAAGTAGTCGAGGAGTGCTGTTAAGAAGCAGAGTGCAGTTCTTAGAAGAAAATGAGAAGTGTACTCGCTTCTTTTTCAGGAAAGTGGTAGGCTCCAAGTCTGTCATGGAAAGTGTAGTTGATGAGGAGGGACGAGAGAGAACAGAGCCGAGTGCTATCCTCTCCTGCACAGAGGCCTTCTACTCAAGACTGTACAGCTCTACAGAGGTAAAGGATGAAGAAATTCATTTTTTCACCTCAAAGCTAGAAAACGTTTTGAGTGAAGAAGACAGGGAAGTACTAGAGAGGGATTTGACAGTAGAAGAGCTGAGACAGGCTATGGAGAGCTTACAGAAGGGGAAAACTCCGGGTGCTGACGGGCTCCCTAAAGAATTTTATTGCACCTTTTGGGATCTGCTTCAGGATCCGCTACTGCTCCTATTCGAGGAAAGCTATAAGACAGAATTGCTGCCTGACTCCTTAAGAGAAGGCACTATCTCTCTCTTGTTTAAGAAAGGAGCAAAGAATGACATAAAGAACTGGAGACCCCTCAGCCTGTTAGGCGTGGACACTAAGATCCTGTCCAAAGCCCTTTTCCTGCGCCTACAAAATGTAGTGGCCTCACTGGTAGGGAAAGAACAGACTTATGGGATAGCAGGACGCCTGATGAGCGACAACCTGGCCTTGTTGAGGGATGTCTGTCTGTACTCGGAGGATCGCTCCCTCCCTCTGTGCATTTTAGGTGTAGACCTAGAAAAGGCCTTTGACCGCCTAAACCGGCAGTACTTAACATCGATACTTGAGCACATGAAGTTTGGCCCCATCATGAGAAAGTGGATTAACCTGCTGTACACAGGTAGCAACAGCAGAGTAATGGTTAATGGCAATAGATCACGCCCCTTTTAAGTCTGTTCAGGGGTGAGGCAGGGCTGCCCATTATCCCCCTTGTTATTCGTTTTGGCTATGGAGCCCTTAGCCTGTGCCTTGTGCCAGGATCAGGCCATTAATGGGATACCAGTGCCTGGAAGTGGGGGAGGAGAGGTAAAGACATCTCTATACATGGATGACGTCACCCTGCTCCTCTCTGACAATGCCTCAATTAGCAGAGCTCTGCAGTGCTGTGATCGTTTCTCTTTGGCTTCCTCTGCAAAAATTAACAAATCTAAGAGTGAGATTTTTTATCAGAACTGGAGGGAGCCAAAAGAAGGACATGATCTCAGGCTGCAAGAGAAGAGAATTAAGGTCCTGGGGGTGTATTTTGGAGAAGAGATGGGAACAGTAAATTGGCAGAACAAATTGCCAATCTTAAACAGAAAACTGATGCAATGGAAGGACCGAGACCTCACCATGACAGGGAAGGTGCTGGTCATCAAAGCTGAGCTCTTGCCTGTCTTGAATTTTCTGGCTTCTACCTTACCAATCCCACACCGTGTTGCGGCGGTGCTGAGGAGATTGATGTTTCAATTTCTATGGGGTGGGAAGCAGGAAAGACTCAGAAGGGAAATAATGTACAGGCCGCTACCCTCAGGGGGGAAGTCTGTCCCAGATATTGCTACGAAGCTGCTGTGCATTTTCCTGGCCTCTGTGCTGAGAGGCTTTGCAACAGCACCTGCAGCGTGTACCTGGACTTATTTTTCCAGGCTCTGGATAGGTAGGGAGGTGTTCAGAGTGTGGGGTGTCAGACCCAAGCTGGATGTCCCACTCTCTGACACATGCCCTGCAATTTATGGGACAGTTAAAAGTTTTCTAAGATCTCACCCAATTGGCCATATTCCCCTCTGAGATGTCAGCGTCCAAAAACTGGAAGATTTCGTTGCATCCCAGAACAATAGGCAGACCCCTGTGGGCAATTTACCATCAGTCCAAACAAGGAAGGTGTGGAAACACACATCCTCTAAGTTTCTGTGCAACATTCACAGAAATTTAGCCTGGAGTGTCGTCCACCAGTGCTTACCGGTACGAACTTTCTTGTACCGTAGGGGCCTCACCCCCAGCCCTCGCTGCGTTAGGGTTGGGCTGCGGCGAGGAGGAGACTGTGACCCATCTCCTGTGGTCCTGCTTTTTTGCTAAGGCCTTCTGGGCACAGTTTGAAGATTGGTTGCAAGCTCTCTCGCCCCAATTTACCCTGACCGCTGCTTTCGTCATATACGGCATCTCTCCTGTCAAACACGTTAGGGGGAAGTTTGACAGGACCTGGGCCGTGGTGAACAGGGGGAAAGACGCCCTGTGGAGAGTGAGGAACATGGGGCTGTTCAAAGGCATCGAGGTCCCAGTCAAGGCAGCAGGTAGCCTGGCCCTGTTCATCACCCGAGAGAACTATTACCTCAGAGATCTGTGGAGAGAAGGGAGGGAGGAAGCAGAAAATCTGTGGGAAATAGAGAGCATAGGTCAATATCTCAAGAAACTGTGAAAAACATTATCATGTTTAAGTAAAGAATGTGATTTGCACCAGAAAAAAAGAAATTGTTGCTATGTAACTGGTACCGTGTCAAAATGTAATGAGATGTGATCATTTATACTGTTTTAAATATGTATATTAATGTAAAGCTTTCTAAATTGTGATGTCCTGTACTTTTTTGTGAAAAGAAAATAAAGTTCTTAAAAATCGAATCGGTTCACCCAGAGCGAGGCTCGGCCATTGCACTCCGGCTGTGCTGACCCCTGCGAATTCCCCAAATGTGGGAATCTCGACTGCATAATTTCTGGTAGTGGGGGACTGCGTTCGCGCTCTCCCCTGATGTGCTTGGTCCAATATCAGATACGGAAGAGTTATGACACCACGAGCTGCGATAGGATCCCAGTTCGAAAGGAGTCGATGGTTCCCGGTTTCTTTTAGTTAGAGGTCTGGAGAAACATTTCAAGCTGGTTACGCTACTCCTTCCGGACATTCGTTCCCTTTTCAAAGTCAGTCATTTTGCTGTAGTCTGCATTATTTAGGCTGATTATCGAGGTTAGCCTTTATTTGGTCATGGGAGCCTCGGTACTGTATGCTAATTCTCCGTTTTCTGATTGCTAGGTTCTGTACCAGTGCAGACATGTCAAACAGTGAATGGCTGTACCTCTATTGTATCCGTGCTCAATTAATGAAATCAGTAATAAATGAATATATGTATAGTTATACGAAAAACAAGTGGTTTATAGACTCATCTTCATTTGCAGATTTAGAGGCAGCTTCGATATTCGTTTTACAAATGGGTTTTTTTTATATGGGTCACACACATGCCATAGCAACAAAACATCTCTAGAGATGAGGCTATAGATCACCTTTCCATCCTCCAGGTTTTCCTCCCAAAACCTACGGTACCAACGGCGACCCCTGCTGGCCGAGAGAGCAAAAGCTTGCAGCACCTGGTATTAACAGGCAGTCTCCCATCCAGGCCCAACCCTGCTTAGCTTCCAAGATCAGACGAGATCGGGAACATTCAGGGTGGTGCGGCCGCAAGCGAAAGCCTTGGCGCCTGACTCGCTACTGGAAGTTGTGTGTGGCTGGGGCTCCGCGCCCCCCGAGCGGGACTGAAGGATCGTTCGTGTGCAGCTCTTTGGAAAGGAGCTTCTTTCCAAATCGCATTGTGTACCTGGATGTTGGCGAATGTGCTCCCTTGTGTTGACTTGTCCCGCACTGGAGGAGAACAAACAAACTGCTCGGAGGAGCACAAGGCAAGTCTTCACAAGACAAAAACCTCCAATGCACAGCACTCACAACATTTCTGGGCTGTCGCGTGTTTATTTCAGCACATAAAGCGCACCAGTCCAACACGTCGGCCGGGCGCGCGGCGCCTCCGCCCTCTTGTGGCCTTGCGGCGTCAGAGCAAGAGGGTCCTTCTCGCTGCCTTTCCGCTGTGTTGCAGAGCCCTGAGAGGGAACCTGGAGCGCACACTTTGTGGAGGGCGGGAGACCGCGTTCGCGCTCTGCCCCCGATCTCTTGCGCGAGTGCTAAATCTCACGGCGCCAGCCAGCGGCCAGGAGACAAGTGCAATATCGCGGGACAGGGGGGCCTCTTCATTGATTGTTACATATGAGACGGGGATTAGGAGGAGACCCCGACTGATTGGTAAAGGGGAACACTAACACCAGAGTGACACCCGCGGCGTCTCATTTTGAGAGATGCCCTGGGATTTCTTAATGGCCAAGGAGGGTCGGGACCTCGGTTTTACGCCTCCCCCGAAGGACGGCGCCTGTTTGTGCAGCAGAGTGTCGCCATCAGGATGCTGGGGCATAAGAAAGCCACACAGACCGCAGGGTGAGCGCTCCCTACTGGTCCCAGTCACACGTCTTGCAGGAGCAGCAGCAACCTGAGCTTTTCCGGGGGGAATCTCCCATCCGGGTGCCGGCTAGGCTCACACCTGCTGGGCTGCCGTGGGTGAGCCCAGTCGAGAGACGCAGGGTGAGATCTAGTCACCGGGGAGAAACGATACAAGCGAAGGATTACTCGGCTCCCAGCACTTGAAAAGTCCAACAAATGACTCGTTCCCGCCGGAGCTGAATGTACCTGCATGTGTCGTGTCGTCTACTTCCCCCGCCCCGCTGTGTTTGCTGTATTGTCTTTGAAGCCGGCCCCCGAGACGAGACGGGCTGTTCCTGTGCACCAATTAACACTTTACAGGTGCCATTCCCCGGCATTGTGGCCATTGTCGGTGGTCACACGCGATAAGATAAGGTGGAGGAGGGCGGGGCATGCCCAGCGCCACACATTCAAGGAGGGGGCTGTGCGAGGTGAGGTGAGGTGCGACACGCCGGAGCCCCGACGCTGCTAATGCGGAGCACTTGTTGAACTGGCATTGAAAGGACGTGTGCGCATGGAGCGAGCCTTCCCTGCGGCGGAGCGTGGAAACTTTCTCCCCGCGCTGCAGGAGTTGTGTGCTCTGCAGCGGTGCCGAGAGAACAGCACAGAAGGCAGCAGGCTCTGGAGAGCGGGTAAGAGACAAACCTTGTGGGCAGGCGAGCAGGCCTGTTTTTTGGAAATTGCTGAAAAGGCTCCGGTGTTTGTTCGGTGTGTGGCAGGCGCACGACGCGAGCTTGCGTAGCGATCTGCCGGTCTGGTGTTATGCAAATGAGGCCGAATTGCGTCCCGGGACATGCTGCGAATGCGCATTGGCGACTGCAGATGTGTAGGAAACGGCGCGCTCGTTTTCTCGTTTTGCCCACCCTTTTGAGTGTTACTGTGGCGTGTGAGTCTGCGAAAGAGTGGGCCCAGCAGGAGGCGGTGGTGTGAGGGGCGAGGAGCTGGCCTAGGCTACGCGCTTTGTGCTGTGGGTGCGGGCCGCTTGCAGGGGCTTGTACAGCTTATACTTACCTGGCAGGGGAGATACCTTGATCAAGAAGGAGGTTCACCCAGAGTGAGGCTCGGCCATTGCACTCCGGCTGTGCTGACCTCTGCGAATTCCCCAAATGTGGGAATCTTTACTGCATAATTTCTGGTAGTGGGGGACTGCGTTCGCGCTCTCCCCTGATGTGCTTGGTCCAATATCAGATACGGAAGAGTTATGACACCACGAGCTGCGATTGGATCCCAGTTCGAAAGGAGTTGATGCCACTGCTGGTTCCCGGTTTCTTTTAGTTAGAGGTCCGGAGAAGCATTTCAAGCTGGTTACGCTACTCCTTCCGGACATTCATTCTCTTTTCAAAGTCAGTCATTTTGCTGTAGTCTGCATTATTTAGGCTGATTATCGAGGTTAGCCTTTATTTGGTCATGGGAGCCTCGGTACTGTATGCTAATTCTCAAGACAGTTTCACCCGTTTTCTGAATGCTAGGTTCTGTACCAGTGCAGACATGTCAAACAGTGAATGGCTGTACCTCTATTGTATCCGTGCTCAATGAATGAAATCAGTAATAAATGAATATATGTATAGTCATACGAAAAACAAGTGGTTTATCGACTCATCTTCATTTGCAGATTTAGAGGCAGCTTCGATATTCGTTTTACAAATGGGTTTTTTTTTATATGGGTCACACACATGCCATAGCAACAAAACATCTCTAGAGATGAGGCTATAGATCACCTTTCCATCCTCCAGGTTTTCCTCCCAAAACCTACGGTACCAACGGCGACCCCTGCTGGCCGAGAGAGCAAAAGCTTGCAGCACCTGGTATTCCCAGGCAGTCTCCCACCCAAGTACTAACCAGGCCCAACGCTGCTTAGCTTCCAAGATCAGACGAGATCAGGAACATTCAGGGTGGTGTGGCCACAAGCAAAAGCCATGGCGCCTGACTCGCTACTTGAAGCTGTGTGTGGCTGGGGCTCCGCGCCCCCCGAGCGGGACTGAAGGATCGTTCGTGTGCAGCTCTTTGGAAAGGAGCTTCTTTCCAAATCGCATTGTGTACCTGGATGTTGGCGAATGTGCTCCCTTGTGTTGACTTGTCCCGCACTGGAGGAGAACAAACAAACTGCTCAGAGGAGCACAAGGCAAGTCTTCACAAGACAAAAACCTCCAATGCACAGCACTCAAAACATTTCTGGGCTGTCGCGTGTTTATTTCAGCACATAAAGCGCACCAGTCCAACACGTCGTCGGGCGCGCGGCACCTCCGCCCTCTTGTGGCCTTGCGGCGTCAGAGCAAGAGGCTCCTTCTCGCTGCCTTTCCGCTGTGTTGCAGAGCCCTGAGAGGGAACCTGGAGCGCACACTTTGTGGGGGGCGGGAGACCGCGTTCGCGCTCTGCCCCCGATCTCTTGCGCGAGTGCTAAATCTCACGGCGCCAGCCAGCGGCCAGGAGACAAGTGCATTATCGCGGGACAGGGGGGCCTCGTCATTGATTGTTACATATGAGACGGGGATTAGGAGGAGACCCCGAGTGATTGGTAAAGGGGAACACTAACACCAGAGTGACACCCGTGGCGTCTCATTTTGAGAGACGCCCTGGGATTTCTTAATGGCCAAGGAGGGTCGGGACCTCGGTTTTACGCCTCCCCCGAAGGACGGCGCCTGTTTGTGCAGCAGAGTTTCGCCATCAGGATGCTGGGGCATAAGAAATCCACACAGACCGCAGAGTGAGCGCTCCCTACTGGTCCCAGTCACACGTCTTGCAGGAGCAGCAGCAACCTGAGCTTTTCCGGGGGGAATCTCCCATCCGGGTGCCGGCTAGGCTCACACCTGCTGGGCTGCCGTGGGTGAGCCCAGTCGAGAGTCGCAGGGTGAGATCTAGTCACCGGGGAGAAACGATACAAGCGAAGGATTACTCGGCTCCCAGCACTTGAAAAGGCCGACAAATGACTCGTTCCCGCCGGAGCTGAATGTACCTGCATGTGTCGTGTCGTCTACTTCCCCCGCCCCGCTGTGTTTGCTGTATTGTCTTTGAAGCCGGCCCCCGAGACGAGACAGGCTGTTCCTGTGCCCCAATTAACACTTTACAGGTGCCATTCCCCGGCATTGTGGCCATTGTCGGTGGTCAATTGGAAATTGGAAGTTGGAAATTGCTGAAAAGGCTCCGGTGTTTGTTCGGTGTGTGGCAGGCGCACGACGCGAGCATGCGTAGCGATCTGCCGGTCTGGTGTTATGCAAATGAGGCCGAATTGCGTCCCGGGATATGCTGCGAATGCGCATTGGCGACTGCAGATGTGTAGGAAACGGCGCGCTCGTTTTCTCGTTTTGCCCACCCTTTTGAGTGTTAGTGTGGCGTGTGAGTGTGCGAAAGAGTGGGCCCAGCAGGAGGCGGTGGTGTGCGGGGCGAGGAGCTGGCCTAGGCTGCGCGCTTTGTGCTGTGGGTGCGGGCCGCTTGCAGGGGCTTGTACAGCTCATACTTACCTGGCAGGGGAGATACCTTGATCAGCTTGTAGGTGGAGTTGTTGGATTGTTTTCTTGTTTTGTGGAAGCAGTGTTTGTTTTGCAGTTTATGAAATGGCAACTTTTGGATCCTGCAAGAATGCTGTGCGTTTTGAGCTTTTGGATGACCTCTTCATGGATCGTATGCAGTTCAGCAGAAAAGTGTTGCAGAAGGAACTTGGCTTTGAACCTCGGCACTTGGATTTCATCTTCGCTCTCCCAGGTCAGAAAGCATTTGAGGTTGTATTTGCTACCTATCCTCTGTTTGAACAATGTGTGGATGTGTTTGAGGCAAAAAGAGGGAAAGTTCCTGCTCTTGAGAAGATCAACTTGCAGCCTTTGACACAGAGAGAGAGGAAAACCGTGCATGTTGTTATGTTCTCGGAACTGGCAAAGACGGAGGACATTCACACCTGGCTTAACCAGTACTGCACCGTCCACCATGGAACTGAGGTTAGAGATGTTGACGGTATAAAAACAGGAGCAAGGAAATTCGAGGTTCGCTTGCTACCGGACAATGTAAATGGAGGCTTAAGGCACCTGCCCTCTACAATCCGGCTGGGCGCCTGCAATGGCTATGTTTTTTATGTGGGACAACCAAAGGTGTGTCGGCGCTGTGGTGCTGTGGGACACCTGGCATCGTCCTGCACTGTGAAATGCTGCAAGACCTGTGGCAAACAGGGACATTTAGCCTCTGACTGTTCAATGCTGCCAAAGTGCAATTTATGTGGCTCGGAAGGACACGTTTTTAAGAACTGCCCTCACGTCTACGCCAATAAACTCAAAATGAGAAAGGATGAGGCAGTGCTTGTTTCAGCCAAACCGGCCCGAAAAGCCAAAGCAAACAACAAGTCAAACAAAGAACCCTTGTTGGACAAAGACTCTCAGCCTCCAGCCAGGATCAGTCCTGCTGTGGCTCCGGGGCCAGTGGAAGAAAGATCCACTACGCCCCCACAACCGCAGACTGCACCAGACAAGCACGAGGGTTTGAAAACCCCCGAGAACAGCGAGGACCCCTCCCCCACTCCTGCTCCTCAGAACGAGGGCCAGTGTGGGGCCCCCCGGTGGAGCGGGTCCAGCGAGGATACCCAGGATTCAGTGGAGCTGCTTTTCCCAGACTCTGCAAGTGCTACAGATGCCCTCCTCTCCTCCATCCAGTCCATCACGGAGGATCTGCAGCAGCTGGTGGGTGAGGGGGAAGAGGAGACTGGTGCATCGGCTGCACCCTTTTCCCCTCAGTGCTCCTAGGAGCTGGACGTGAGGAAAAGGAAAAATGACTCTGTTTTCTCCCCGAGCGAGGAGGAAGGAGAGCATGGTGATGGGGACAGCTGGAACCCCTCCACCCCTCCCTCTACCCCCTTCCTTGAAAGGGACTCCGTGAACGCTTTTACTGCTGCCACCCTGATGAAGGCTCATTCAGAGGATGGCTGGCAGGAAATTGGTAAGAAGAAAAAGAAAAAGAAGAAGGTAACAGGTGAGACAGAAGAGAAATGTGTTTTGTAAAGACTGGTTCCACTTTCTTATGTAATATGGCTCTAAACATAATTTCTCTTAACACCAGAGGTATCAATGACAGAGTTAAATGTCAGTCTGTCTTTGATTACCTCCAGCAGAGAGAGGGAGATGTGTTGATGTTGCAGGAGTGTGCTTTAGCCTATCAAGAGAGGTATAAAAGCTTTGAAGATAGGTGGGATAAAGGGCCTTCTGTTTGGTCAGGGGACAATAACAACAGAGCCTCTGGCGTGGCCATTCTTTTCAAAGGATGGGCTTTCAAATTGAAAAGTATTCAGAGGGTCATAGATGGCAGGTTGCTGTGTGTGGATGTGGAATGGGGGACCGTTAACCTGCGGCTAATCAATGTGTATTGTCCTACTGACGTGGGAGGAAGGGTGGAGCTACTCAAGGCACTCTCTCCCCTATTGTTATGTAGCACAGACGTGATAGTGGGAGGGGATTTTAATTGTATCTTAGAGCACACAGACACGCAGTCTAGCTCTCCGATAAAATTGGATTCCAGCTCACTGGCCCTGCAAAACTTAGTTCAAGACTTTAAACTCTCAGACACATATAGATGTATATATCCCACAACAGCAGGATATACATGGTCAGGGAGGAATAGCAGCTCCAGAATTGACTATTGCTTTGTCTCAGCGAGAGTGAAAGTTGTTGGGGTCACTCTTCAGCCTGTCTTCTTCTCAGATCATCAGGCTTTAGGGTGTAGAGTGGAACTCCAGGGCGGGACTGTCTTTGGCCCAGGCCTCTGGAAACTCAACACAAAGCTGCTAGAGAACGAGGGGGTAGTATCCCGCTACAAGGAGAAACTATCACAGTGGCTGTCCTTGCAGTGTCTGTACGGGTCAGTAGGAGAGTGGTGGGAGGAGGTGAAGGTGAGGACAAAGGCCTTTTTCATGGCTGAGGGAAGGAAGGCTGCTGCCAGACGGAGAGGAGTGCTAGCCAGGAAACAGAGGCAGCTGCAGCGTCTCTACACGATGCTGCACAGTGGCCTCGATGTGCTCGAGGATATCACCCTTTTAAAAAAGGACATCCGGAGCATAGCCGAAGAAAGTAGTCGAGGAGTGCTGTTAAGAAGCAGAGTGCAGTTCTTAGAAGAAAATGAGAAGTGTACTCGCTTCTTTTTCAGGAAAGTGGTAGGCTCCAAGTCTTTCATGGAAAGTGTAGTTGATGAGGAGGGACGAGAGAGAACAGAGCCGAGTGCTATCCTCTCCTGCACCGAGGCCTTCTACTCAAGACTGTACAGCTCTACAGAGGTAAAGGATGAAGAAATTCATTTTTTCACCTCAAAGCTAGAAAACGTTTTGAGTGAAGAAGACAGGGAAGTACTAGAGAGGGATTTGACAGTAGAAGAGCTGAGACAGGCTATGGAGAGCTTACAGAAGGGGAAAACTCCGGGTGCTGACGGGCTCCCTAAAGAATTTTATTGCACCTTTTGGGATCTGCTTCAGGATCCGCTACTGCTCCTATTCGAGGAAAGCTATAAGACAGAATTGCTGCCTGACTCCTTAAGAGAAGGCACTATCTCTCTCTTGTTCAAGAAAGGAGCAAAGAATGACATAAAGAACTGGAGACCCCTCAGCCTGTTAGGCGTGGACACTAAGATCCTGTCCAAAGCCCTTTTCCTGCGCCTACAAAATGTAGTGGCCTCACTGGTAGGGAAAGAACAGACTTGTGGGATAGCAGGACGCCTGATGAGCGACAACCTGGCCTTGTTGAGGGATGTCTGTCTGTACTCGGAGGATCGCTCCCTCCCTCTGTGCATTTTAGGTGTAGACCTAGAAAAGGCCTTTGACCGCCTAAACCGGCAGTACTTAACATCGATACTTGAGCACATGAAGTTTGGCCCCATCATGAGAAAGTGGATTAACCTGCTGTACACAGGTAGCAACAGCAGAGTAATGGTTAATGGCAATAGATCACGCCCCTTTGAAGTCTGTTCAGGGGTGAGGCAGGGCTGCCCATTATCCCCCTTGTTATTCGTTTTGGCTATGGAGCCCTTAGCCTGTGCCTTGTGCCAGGATCAGGCCATTAATGGGATACCAGTGCCTGGAAGTGGGGGAGGAGAGGTAAAGACATCTCTATACATGGATGACGTCACCCTGCTCCTCTCTGACAATGCCTCAATTAGCAGAGCTCTGCAGTGCTGTGATCGTTTCTCTTTGGCTTCCTCTGCAAAAATTAACAAATCTAAGAGTGAGATTTTTTATCAGAACTGGAGGGAGCCAAAAGAAGGACATGATCTCAGGCTGCAAGAGAAGAGAATTAAGGTCCTGGGGGTGTATTTTGGAGAAGAGATGGGAACAGTAAATTGGCAGAACAAATTGCCAATCTTAAACAGAAAACTGATGCAATGGAAGGACCGAGACCTCACCATGACAGGGAAGGTGCTGGTCATCAAAGCTGAGCTCTTGCCTGTCTTGAATTTTCTGGCTTCTACCTTCCCAATCCCACACCGTGTTGTGGCGGTGCTGAGGAGATTGATGTTTCAATTTCTATGGGGTGGGAAGCAGGAAAGACTCAGAAGGGAAATAATGTACAGGCCGCTACCCTCAGGGGGGAAGTCTGTCCCAGATATTGCTACGAAGCTGCTGTGCATTTTCCTGGCCTCTGTGCTGAGAGGCTTTGCAACAGCACCTGCAGCGCGTACCTGCGCTTATTTTTCCAGGCTCTGGATAGGTAGGGAGGTGTTCAGAGTGTGGGGTGTCAGACCCAAGCTGGATGTCCCAGTCTCTGACACATGCCCTGCAATTTATGGGACAGTTAAAAGTTTTCTAAGATCTCACCCAATTGGCCATATTCCCCTCCGAGATGTCAGCGTCCAAAAACTGGAAGATTTCGTTGCACCCCAGAACAATAGGCAGACCCCTGTGGGCATTTTAACATCAGCCCAAACAAGGAAAGTGTGGAAACACACATCCTCTAAGTTTCTGTGCAACATTCACAGATATTTAGCCTGGAGTGTCGTCCACCAGTGCTTACCGGTACGAACTTTCTTGTGCCGTAGGGGCCTCACCCCCAGCCCTCGCTGCGTTAGGGTGGGCTGCGGCGAGGAGGAGACTGTGACCCATCTCCTGTGGTCCTGCTTTTTTGCTAAGGCCTTCTGGGCACAGTTTGAAGATTGGTTGCAAGCTCTCTCGCCCCAATTTACCCTGACCGCTGCTTTCGTCATATACGGCATCTCTCCTGTCAAACACGTCAGGAGGAAGTTTGACAGGATCTGGGCCGTGGTGAACAGTGGGAAAGACGCCCTGTGGAGAGTGAGGAACATGGGGCTGTTCAAAGGCATCGAGGTCCCAGTCAAGGCAGCAGGTAGCCTGGCCCTGTTCATCACCCGAGAGAACTATTACCTCAGAGATCTGTGGAGAGAAGGGAGGGAGGAAGCAGAAAATCTGTGGGAAATAGAGAGCATAGGTCAATATCTCAAGAAACTGTGAAAAACATTATCATGTTTAAGTAAAGAATGTGATTTGCACCAGAAAAAAAGAAATTGTTGCTATGTAACTGGTACCGTGTCAAAATGTAATGAGATGTGATCATTTATACTGTTTTAAATATGTATATTAATGTAAAGCTTTCTAAATTGTGATGTCCTGTACTTTTTTGTGAAAAGAAAATAAAGTTCTTAAAAATCGAATCGGTTCACCCAGAGCGAGGCTCGGCCATTGCACTCCGGCTGTGCTGACCCCTGCGAATTCCCCAAATGTGGGAATCTCGACTGCATAATTTCTGGTAGTGGGGGACTGCGTTCGCGCTCTCCCCTGATGTGCTTGGTCCAATATCAGATACGGAAGAGTTATGACACCACGAGCTGACTCGTTACATGAAGCTGTGTGTGGCTGGGGCTCCGCGCCCCCCGAGCGGGACTGAAGGATCGTTCGTGTGCAGGTCTTTGGAAAGGAGCTTCTTTCCAAATCGCATTGTGTACCTGGATGTTGGCGAATGTGCTCCCTTGTGTTGACTTGTCCCGCACTGGAGGAGAACAAACAAACTGCTCGGAAGAACACAAGGCAAGTCTTCACAAGACAAAAACCTCCAATGCACAGCACTCAAAACATTTCTGGGCTGTCGCGTGTTTATTTCAGCACATAAAGCGCACCAGTCCAACACGTCGGCTGGGCGCGCGGCACCTCCGCCCTCTTGTGGCCTTGCGGCGTCAGAGCAAGAGGCTCCTTCTTGCTGCCTTTCCGCTGTGTTGCAGAGCCCTGAGAGGGAACCTGGAGCGCACACTTTGTGGGGGGTGGGAGACCGCGTTCGCGCTCTGCCCCCGATCTCTTGCGCGAGTGCTAAATCTCACGGCGCCAGCCAGCGGCCAGGAGACAAGTGCAATATCGCGGGACAGGGGGGCCTCGTCATTGATTGTTACATATGAGACGGGGATTAGGAGGAGACCCCGACTGATTGGTAAAGGGGAACACTAACACCAGAGTGACACCCGCGGCGTCTCACTTTGTGAAACGCCCTGGGATTTCTTAAAGGCTAAGGAGGGTCGGGACTTCGGTTTTACGCCTCCCCCGAAGGACGGCGCCTGTTTGTGCAGCAGAGTGTCGCCATCAGGATGCTGGGGCATAAGAAAGCCACACAGACCGCAGGGTGAGCGCTCCCTACTGGTCCCAGTCACACGTCTTGCAGGAGCAGCAGCAACCTGAGCTTTTCCGGGGGGAATCTCCCATCCGGGTGCCGGCTAGGCTCACACCTGCTGGGCTGCCGTGGGTGAGCCCAGTCGAGAGTCGCAGGGTGAGATCTAGTCACCGGGGAGAAACAATACAAGCGAAGGATTACTCGGCTCCCAGCACTTGAAAAGGCCGACAAATGACTCGTTCCCGCCGGAGCTGAATGTACCTGCATGTGTCGTGTCGTCTACTTCCCCCGCCCCGCTGTGTTTGCTGTATTGTCTTTGAAGCCGGCCCCCGAGACGAGACGGGCTGTTCCTGTGCCCCAGTTAACACTTTACAGGTGCCATTCCCCGGCATTGTGGCCATTGTCGGTGGTCACACGCGATAAGATAAGGTGGAGGAGGGCGGGGCATGCCCAGCGCCAGACATTCAAGGAGGGGGCTGTGCGAGGTGAGGTGAGGTGCGACACGCCGGAGCCCCGACGCTGCTAATGCGGAGCACTTGTTGAACTGGCATTGAGAGGACGTGTGCGCACGGAGCGAGCCTTCCCTGCGGCGGAGCGTGGAAACTTTCTCCCCGCGCTGCAGGAGTTGTGTGCGCTGCAGCGGTGCCGAGAGAACAGCACAGAAGGCAGCAGGCTCTGGAGAGCGGGTAAGAGACAAACCTTGTGGGTAGGCGAGCAGGCCCGTTTTTTGGAAATTGCTGAAAAGGCTCCGGTGTTTGTTCGGTGTGTGGCAGGCGCACGACGCGAGCTTGCGTAGTGATCTGCCGGTCTGGTGTTATGCAAATGAGGCCGAATTGCGTCCCGGGACATACTGCGAATGCGCATTGGCGACTGCAGATGTGTAGGAAACGGCACGCTTGTTTTCTCGTTTTGCCCACCCAAATTGAGCACGGATACAATAGACTATACATATATTCATTTATTACTGATTTCATTCATTGAGCACGGATACAATAGAGGTACAGCCATTCACTGTTTGACATGTCTGCACTGGTACAGAACCTAGCAATCAGAAAACGGGTGAAACTGTCTTGAGAATTAGCATACAGTACCGAGGCCCCCATGACCAAATAAAGGCTAACCTCGATAATCAGCCTAAATAATGCAGACTACAGCAAGACGACTGACTTTGAAAAGGGAATTAATGTCTGGAAGGAGTAGTGGAACCAGCTTGAAATGCTTCCCTGGACCTCTAACTAAAAGAAACCGGGAACCAGCAGTGGCATCGACTCCTTTCGAACTGGGATCCTATCGCAGCTCGTGGTGTCGTAACTTTCCCTTATCCGATATTGGACCAAGCACATCAGGGGAGAGCGTGAACGCAGTCCCCCACTACCAGAAATTATGCAGTCGAGATTCCCACATTTGGGGAATTCGCAGGGGTCAGCACAGCCGGAGTGCAATGGCCGAGCCTCCCCCTGGGTGAACCGATTTTTTAAGAACTTTATTTTCTTTTCATAAAAAAATTCAGGACATCACAAATTAGAAAGGTTTACATTAATATACATACTTAAAACAGTATATATCATCACATCTCATTACATTTTGACATGGTACCAGTTACATAGCAACAATTTTCTTTTTTTCTGGTGCAAATCACATACTTTACTTAAACTTGATAATGTTTTTCACAGTTTCTTGAGATATTGACCTATGCTCTCTATTTCCCACAGATTTTCTGCTTCCTCCCTCCCTTCTCTCCACAGATCTCTGAAGTAATAGTTCTCTCGGGTGATGAACAGGGCCAGGCTACCTGCTGCCTTGACTGGGACCTCGATGCCTTTAAAGAGCCCCATGTTCCTCATTCTCCACAGGGCGTCTTTCCCACTGTTCACCACGGCCCAGATCCTGTCAAACACGTCAGGAGGAAGTTTGACAGGAGAGATGCCGTATATGACGAAAGCAGCGGTCATTGTAAATTGGAGCGAGAGAGCTTGCAACCAATCTTCAAACTGTGCCCAGAAGGCCTTAGCAAAAAAGCAGGACCACAGGAGATGGGTCACAGTCTCCTCCTCGCCGCAGCCCACCCTAACCCAGCGAGGGCTGGGGGTGAGGCCCCTACGGTACAAGAAAGTTCGTACCGGTAAGCACTGGTGGACGACACTCCAGGCTAAATCTCTGTGAATGTTGCACAGAAACTTAGAGGATGTGTGTTTTCACACCTTCCTTGTTTGGGCTGATGTTAAAATGCCCACAGGGGTCTGCCTATTCTTCTGCGGTGCAACGAAATCTTCCAGTTTTTGGACGTTAGAGGATGTGTGTTTCCACACCTTCCTTGTTTGGGCTGATGTTAAAATGCCCACAGGGGTCTGCCTATTCTTCTGCGGTGCAACGAAATCTTCCAGTTTTTGGATGCTGACATCTCGGAGGGGAATATGGCCAATTGGGTGAGATCTTAGAAAACTTTTAACTGTCCCATAAATTGCAGGGCATGTGTCAGAGAGTGGGACATCCAGCTTGGGTCTGACACCCCACACTCTAAACACCTCGCTACCTACCCAGGGCCTGGCAAAAAAAGTCCAGGTACGCGCTTCAGGTGCTGTTGCAAAGCCTCTCAGCACAATGGCCAGGAAAATGCACATCAGCTTCATGGCAATATCTGGGACAGACTTCCCCCCTGAGAATAGCGGCCTGTACATTATTTCCCTTCTGAGTCTTTCCTGCTTCCCACCCCATACAAAATGAAACATCCATCTCCTCAGCACCGCTGCAACACGGTGTGCGATTGGGAAGATAGAAACCAGAAAATTCAATACAGGCAAGAGCTGGGCTTTTATGACCAGCACCTTCCCTGTCATGGTGAGGTTTCGGTCCTTCCATTGCATCAGTTTTTTGTTTAAGATTGGCAATTTGATCTGCCAATTTACTGTTCCCATCTCTTCTCCAAAATACACCCCCAGGACCTTAATTCTCTTCTCTTGCAGCCTGAGATCATGTCCTTCTTTTGGCTCCCTCCAGTTCTGATAAAAAATCTCACTCTTAGATTTGTTAATTTTTGCAGAGGAAGCCAAAGAGAAACGATCACAGCACTGCAGAGCTCTGCTAATTGAGACATTGTCAGAGAGGAGCAGGGTGACGTCATCCATTTATAGAGATGTCTTTACCTCTCCCCCCCCACTTCCAGGCACTGGTATCCCATTAATGGCCTGATCCTGGCGCAAGGCACAGGCTAAGGGCTCCATAGCCAAAACGAATAACAAGGGGGATAATGGGCAGCCCTGCCTCACCCCTGAACAGACTTCAAAGGGGCATGATCTATTGCCATTAACCATTACTCTGCTGTTGCTACCTGTGTACAGCAGGTTAATCCACTTTCTCATGATGGGGCCAAACTTCCTGTGCTCAAGTACTGATGTTAAGTACTGCCGGTTTAGGCGGTCAAAGGCCTTTTCTAGGTCTACACCTAAAATGCACAGAGGGAGGGAGCGGTCCTCTGAGTACAGACAGACATCCCTCAACAAGGCCAGGTTGTCGCTCATCAAGGCATCCTGCTATCCCACAAGTCTGTTCTTTCCCTACCAGTGAGGTCACTACATTTTGTAGGTACAGGAAAAGGGCTTTGGACAGGATCTTAGTGTCCACGCCTAACAGGCTGAGGGGTCTCCAGTTCTTTATGTCATTCTTTGCTCCTTTCTTAAACAAGAGAGAGATAGTGCCTTCTCTTAAGGAGTCAGGCAGCAATTCTGTCTTATAGCTTTCCTTGTAAAGGAGCTTTAGCGGATCCTGAAGCAGATCCCAAAAGGTGCAATAAAATTCCTTAGGGAGCCCGTCAGCACCCGGAGTTTTCCCCTTCTGTAAGCTCTCCATAGCCTGTCTCAGCTCTTCTACTGTCAAATCCCTCTCAAGTACTTCCCTGTCTTCTTCACTCAAAACGTTTTCTAGCTTTGAGGTAAAAAAATGAATTTCTTCATCCTTTACCTCTGTACAGTCTTAAGTAGAAGGCCTCGATGCAGGAGAGGATAGCACTCGGCTCTGTTCTCTCTCTTCCCTCCTCATCAACTACACTTTCCATGAAAGACTTGGAGCCTACCACTTTCCTGAAAAAGAAGCGAGTACACTTCTCATTTTCTTCCAAGAACTGCACTCAGCTTCTTAACAGCACTCCTCGACTACTTTCTTCCGCTATGCTCCGGATGTCCTTTTTTAAAAGGGTGATATCCTCGAGCACATTGAAGCCACTGTGCAGCATCATGTAGAGACGCTGCAGCTGCCTCTGTTTCCTGGCTAACACTCCTCTCCGTCTGGCAGCCTTCCTTCCCTCAGCCATGAAAGAAGCCCTTGTCCTCACCTTCACCTCCTCCCACCACTCTCCTACTGACCCATACAGACACTGCAAGGACAGCCACTGTGATAGTTTCTCCTTGTAGCGGGATACTACCCCCTCGTTCTCTAGCAGCTTTGTGTTGAGTTTCCAGAGGCCTGGGCCAAAGACAGTCCCGCCCTGGAGTTCCTCTCTACACCCTAAAGCTTGGTGATATGAGAAGAAGACAGGCTGAAGAGTGACCCCAACAACTTTCACTCTCGCTGAGACAAAGCAATAGTCAATTCTGGAGCTGCTATTCCTCCCTGACCATGTATATCCTGCTGTTGTGGGATATATACATCTATATGTGTCTGAGAGTTTAAAGTCTTGAACTAAGTTTTGCAGGGCCAGTGAGCTGGAATCCAATTTTATCGGCCTTTTGGCTAAGATCAAGTTCAAGTGGCATGCCCGCAGTTCCTGTCTTTCCAAAGTTCTAGAAGGCGATCGAAGATCCTGAAGAATGCTTGAGCTGGTATCGCCCTAGGTTGAGCCTAGGGGGTTAAGGCCAAGGAGCAGCTGAGCTGGGTGGGATCCGGCAGCAACGTTCTCTCTCTCTCCTCTATCCTCTCCCCTCCCCCTTTCTCTTGCTCCGCCTCCTTGGCCTCTTGGCTGGGAGTAGGTACTCGTGGCCTGCCCGCAGTGCTTGCTTTCTTCCTCGACACTCGGAAGCGCTATACGCTCCCTCTCTCTCTCTCTCTCTGCCTTCTTGGCCTCTAGGCGGGGAGTAGGTACTCGTGACCTGCCCGCAGTTCTTACTTTCTTCCTTGCGACTCGGAAGGACTATCCGCTCCCTCTCTCTCTCTCCTCCTGCGCCTGCACCTAGCTGGGCTTTGCACACAAGGACAAAGGCCAGGGCTCCCTTGCTGCTCCTTTAGCAGCTAAACCCTCCTCTCCACAGGACCTTGCTCTCTCTCTTTCTTTCCTTTTTTCTTTTTTATCCTTTCCAGATGGCAGACAAGAAGACACTGATCCGGTTCCACTGGACCAAGAAAACAGAGACGATGACAACTGCGAAATCCTTTTTCATTACCTTCCTGAAAGGGATCCTGCAGTTGGTGGCCGGAGATCTCTACTGCCTGCAAGACAACAAGGCAGAGAGATACATGGAGGCCTACATGGCCACGGACGCCTCATATGAAAAGGCAACGAAAATGATCAGAGAAAAAGGTAAGCACCCCCTTCACCAATGCAAGGTAAGCAAACCTTCGTTTGCGCAGGTGGTGGAAGCCGGCCGGCAGAAACCGGTCTCAAGACAAAGGGAGAGAGGTGAGAACAAAGAACCCGCACCTCCCCCGCAGAGAACCGAAACTGCCGAGGCCACACCCCCAGCCGCACCAGTGCCACAAGATGGCTGCCAGGACGACAGACAAAATGGCTGACCAGAGAAAGGGCCCTAATAACTCCCAGCAAGAAGGGAAAGAGAAAGCGGGAGAAGAGATGCAGGGCGGATCCACCTTCGGAAGGACAAAAGAAAAGAGTGGTAAGGGAGAACCGTTTCCTCATCCTAGAGGAAACGGAACTTTCTTCCCCCGAGGCCCAGGAACAACCGGAGGAGGCAGCCCAGGAAATGGAAACCCTCCCCCCTGAGGCCCAAAGACGACAGGAAGTGACAGCCCAGGAAACAGAACCCCCCTCCCCCGAGTCCCACGGACAACAGGAGGAGGCAGCCCAGGAAGAGGTAACCCCCTCCCCCGAGGCCCAGGGACAACAGGAAGAGGCAGCCCAGGAAGTCGGAACCCCCTCCCCCGAGGCCCATGAACAACACGAAGAGGCAGCCCAGGAAGTGGAGCCCCCCTCCCCCAAGGCCCAGGAGCAACTAGAGGTCCCCGAAACTCCTGGAGAAAGGGAAGAAAAAAGCCTTCCCGAAACGGTGGTGGAGAGTACCCTCAAGGAAGACGAGGATTACTTTGAAGCCGCCCTGGAGCCGGGACTGATGGTAGGACTGGACCTGTCCAGCATGTTTACCTTTCAGTCCCCAGCGAGACCTGGAGGGAGCCCAGCATATTCCCCCCAGGACCCGAACAAGAGGAGTTACATCTAGGCTAAACAGTGCCCAGAAGTAGACTCCCAAGTTTTCCACTGTAAGCACAAAGAGAGGAGGTTCAACTTTCACTTGTTTAATCATGATTGTGAAACTTACCTTTCTAACAACTAACGTGAGAGGGCTGATAGACCCGTTGAAAAGACGAGGAGTCTTTCATGATCTGGCCTCAAAGTCTTTCTCAGTTTGTTTCTTACAGGAGGTCCACCTGAAGGATGAAAGCGACAAGCTGACATTCACCAGGGAATGGACGAAGGGAGAATCATGCTGGAGCGTAGGAGGGGTCCACTCTTCCGGAGTGGGAATCCTCCTCGGAAACCCAGAGATGACGCTGGTTTCCTCCTTCTCGGTGGTGCAGGGCCGGATCCTGGTCGCAGACATCAACTGGAGGGGGCAGAAGTTGAGAGCAATTAACGTCTATGCTCCAACAGAACCCTCTATCCTGAAGGAAGTGTTTGCTGACCTGGCCAGCTGCTGCACCACCAACAGACAGGTGGTGCTTGGCGGGGACTTCAACGTTGACCGGGAGAAGGGGAGCGACGCTAGCTCGGCAGAGCTGGAGTCGCTACTCAAGAAGTTCTCCCTGGTAGACAGTTTCAGACGGTGCCGCCCTAACGACACCGGAACGACATGGAAAAACTCCCGGGGAGTGTGCAGCCGCCTAGACTACATCTTTCTGCACACAACCTGCTCCCTGGAGTTGGCGACGGTGTCCCCGGAGTGGTATTCCAACCACGAGCGCTTGACGGTGGTGGCTAACACCAACCTGCCAGCATTCAGTAGTGGGTACTGGAAGCTGAACCAGGAGATACTGGAGAAAGACGACTTCAAGGCACTGTTTCGTAAAGACTACGCGAGCTAGGTTGATCTGAGAGACGGCTACAGCTCCATGGTGGAATGGTGGGAGTCGGTGAAAGACAGGACCCGAACCCTGGCACAGACGTACTGCAGATGGAAGGCGGCCAGGGAGAGGAAGGAAGCTGCACGACTCCAGAGACAACTAGAGGAGGAGTACAGCTCGGCTAACGGGGGAGGAGCCTTCAATTCAGCCCGGGCACGGGACCTGAAGGAGAGGCTCCGCAAACTCAATCAGGTCCGAGGAGCCCAGAAAAAGAGGGTGATCCACGGCCTGAGACGGGGAGATGGAGAGGAAGTGCTGGACGAGAGCGACAAGGTAGAAGCGGCCACCGCTTTCTACACGGAGCTCTTTTCAGAAAAGCAGACGGAGGTGGAGGCAGGCGAAGGCACGAGTACCGGAGGAGGTGAGGGAGGACTTGGAGGGTCCGATCGCGGCCGAGGAGCTAAAGGCAGCACTCTTGTCCATGGAGAAAGGCAAGGTGCCAGAGCCCTTAGCAGAGACGGTGAGACGGGACCCTGGAGATACCGGGAGGCGCGGGGGAAACCCTGAAGATCTCCCAGTACGCCGACGACACGACGCTGTTCCTGAGGTCAGACAGGGGGTTGAGGAGGGCCCTGCAGGTCATGGAGCAAAACTCCAGAGCCTCGGGGTCGAAACTCAACCGCCGAAAGAGCAAACTGAAGTTCTTCGGGCCCTGGAAGCACAGGACGACGGCGCCGGAGGGTCTCGAGCTCTGCACAGAGCCCCTCAAAATACTGGGGGTTTCCTTCCAGAGCCAGGACAACGAGACCAACAACTAGACCAAGAGGATCGCCAAGGTGAACGCGAAGCTGGGTCTGTGGAAAACGCGGTCGCTGTCCTACACAGGGAAAGTGATGGTGTTGAAAGCAGACATCCTGCCGGCTTTGGTTTACCCGGCGGTGGTGTACCCGCTGCCGGCCAGACTCAGACGAGCGCTGCAAGGGATGATCTTCGGCTTCGTCTGGGGCGGCAAGTACGAGTACATCACGGATGTGTCAGCCGGTCGAGGAAGGGGGTCGAGATGTCCCACATTTCCCCATGAAACTCGACTGCATCTTCTACTGCAACCTCTGTCGGGCGCTGCGGGAGCCCATCGGACCTCAGGAGGAGGACGAAGCGCCTAGTCGCCAAATGGGGTTTCCCCACGGCGAGGGAGCGCTGGAAAGGACTTTGGGCCCTATACAGGGATTAAAGGAAAATAGCAAGTGCTAGGTTTGGAGGAACTCTGTTAAATGCTCAAATTCGCCCCCACTTGCAAAGATTGATAACGGACAATCAATCTCCGTTACGTCGTTGTTTTTTATTACATGGAGTGTTAATATGTGTGAGATGTTCCTTTTGAGATGTTTTTTTTTTTGCGGAATAAAGTATATTTTGTAGAACAAAAAAAATCTTATGACAAGGTTTTCAAGTTATCTGTTGAACTACATTCTAATAGGTGAGGTCACATTCCAGGTCATTTCTTTACGTTTTTTGTTTCTGGAGCAACTGTTAGATGAAATGTGCTAATATGTAACCTAACTCCAGTGTGAATAACTAGAAGAGGGGAGCAGCTCCATTCCAGACCAAGGGAGCTTTGAGATTGGCTGGGCCAGATCTCTCATTTGCATATCTGATTTGGAAATATAACACTAAACCCCTTCTTGCATGGATTTAACTTGCACCCAAGAGTCACCTACTGTGTATTGCTACTTATTTTTTTATGATAAGTGGTGATTACCAGTTGACAGGTTTTATTTGTTGAATTATAAATGGTTTTGTATTATCACCCTGAATGGCCTGTACTCGAGGTTTGGTAGGGTATGTGTTTTCATTTCATTTACCAAATGGAATTTTTGCTCTTTTAGTATTTGTCTAGAAGGCTTTCTGAAGTCAGGAAGCCCATTTATTTGGTGAAAAAAGATTCTGTATTAATATTAATATTTCTCATACAACATAAATAGGGTCTTCTATTAATAAAAAGATCTTGCACTTGGAAATCTTGATAAAGCTGTGTGCTTCCATACACTCGAGCAGTTTTGATTCCTAATATTCAACCTTAGGTGAGGGAACGTGTCTTTTTCGCCTTTTGGTTTCCAATTGATCAGCACAGTATAGAAAATAGATTCATAAAGCAACGTCAGCAGTGACAAATGTGCGAAAAGTGATCACTTGTTTTCGCCCGCTTTCAAACTGAAACCCTTTGGTGTGTTAAGAGAATGTGATAACCACTACCCTGCGCAAGGTGGGAATGGGTAACTTGCAGAGAGTGTTGAACTTCGAGAAAGGACTTCTCTCAGGAATATATTTCCACATTCTGAAGAGGAGATTTTCTCCATTTCTGTAGTCTGAGTTCCTCTATTGCTAGAGAGCTGTAGAATGTGGAGTCACCTATCCAGCTCTGGGAACAGTGTGTAGATAACAGGTTTGTTACTGCCTGATGAGCACAGTAAATTAATACAGCAGAATAAACACACTGTGAGTATTTGAAGGGAATTAACAATCTTTTACGTCTCGCCACGTTCAGTGCTGCTGTCATTTCTGCAATATTGTGATTATCATGTTCATCACACATGCACAAGATCCCCTGTTTGAAATCGGGCAGAAACAGGTGTCTTTTTATCCTCTCACATTTTGCACTTCTGCCAGTGTTTTATGGATCTTGTTTTGTCTTATTGCAAGAATTCGCATTTCCTGTGTCATTCATGATCAAGTCAAACAGCCAGCAGATCATGTCACCTTTCAGATAGTCATTCTTCTGCTTCCTAAATTTCCTAGAGACAGGTCATTTCAGCAGAACTGACAAACTTGGCAAAGCAACCTGATAAGACCAGGTCCTAGAAGTCACTACTCAGTCAGTTACTGCTGCCGAAATGCAAGCCCTTCCTCGAGCCTGAAGAAGTTGATCCTACATTACTCATGAAGAAGATGTATCTACCAAACATCAGAGAGCTGAGCTGGATCACTTTCCTTCTGAATGACGTTGCAGTAACACTCTACCACTCCTCTTCGTGCACTCATGCTGGAACTTTGGGAGGCTACTGCAGACAGCAGAGGTTGGATCATACACAGAGGTTGAAATAGCTCAGCTGAGAAAGCCTTAGACTGATGCTCTAAAGGTTTCTGGTTCAATCTGGGGTTTTGGTGTTTTGTTTCGTTGCGCCATTTGTTCCTCTCTGCAATGCCCTGTGTCCAAAGTCACACTTCCCTTCATCAGCCTGATTCCCAAACTAGAATCTTTGTGTCCTTGAGTCCCTCTTTTACCAACACTGATGAAGTACAGAAATAACTTAACATGTTTTGCACTCCTTATGGTGTTTTATGGTGGGACCTGTATTTCTCTATGAATTTCCTTAGTGACAGCCCATTTGTTTTCAATATATTTCTGGTGAAGTTATTACATCGGTCTCCCCTGGTGGCTTGTTTTCATATCCCACTTCTGACAACGACTTTTCTTATGTCACTTTGATGGGAGTACAATTGGAAAAAAAAAAACTAAAATGTGTGTAGTTGTTTCCATATCAAACCCATCTTCCATTTTATACAGTATTCCACAGGAGTGAATCAATTCCTTGTTTAATTTTGCAAATGACCGTGCTGTCAAAAAAACTAAATTCCTATGTAACCAAGGAGTTGCTGAAAAGCAACTTCACTTTGATGTTTTGTGTTGTTATAACTAATTCATCTCCTTTTTAAAAAAATAGATTTCTGTAGAAGAAAGGTGTCTCACACTAAAGTTTAAATTGTAAATAGGTCATAGAAAAAGCTCCTTAGCTCCCTGTCAGGAATCAAACCCTACTCTCCTGTATGACAGGCAGGGATTCTCACCATGGTTAAATTGCAACCGTAATAATATTGACAACATTAATAAATGCATATATAATTGAAATTGAAAACATATCTAACACAGCATCTTTTCTGATTATATACCACAATGCATTGCTGATATTTGTTGTTTGCCATTTAGGTTAAATACTGTCATGTTTTTCTCAGCAATCGTCTTTTGATGCGTAAGTATAAATAATGATAATACTATTTGAATACATACAGGTCTTAATATTATTTTGATTAAAAATAGTACGTTAATAAGAAATAAATGGCATATAAAATAGTGTGAAGGTGAAGATCACACAAAATCAACTACAAATGTGGGAATTTTACATTTTTAAGATTATAAATTGCATGTAGCACATTAGCAACACTACAGTAATGCTAATATAACAATAGTGTTAAAAACTCCTGACCTAATTCCTTACAAATGCTGATACAAAATGTGAATGATTTCAGAGTTTCGGGTATTGGGTCTCCTGATAGAGATCAGAGATGAACTGAGGCATGCGGGAAAGTGTACAGAACTGGTGAACTCACAATTCTACTTCAAGAGGCTGAGCACAATGGAAGAGTCCTGTACACACAAGTGAGTCCTTGACAACATGGACAATCAAAACCTACTGGTATGATATTATATTATCTCTGTGGTGTAGAAAATATTCACTACTAGTATTCTAGGTTACAGATAGGTCATTATTATATTATATCAGCTTACATCTGATTAATAGGATCCATCTCTGGCATACATTCTTATTTTTAGTTTATAATGTATAATCTTGCTAATCTTTTAATGCCAAAACAAAGTGTTTTATAAAAAGCTTCATGTTCTAAAAAATTACTACAACTTTTGAACTTTGAAATATGGCCACTTTGTATTCTAGGACTAAGCAAATACTGCAGAAAAGTGGAGTTAAAATGTGAAAATGTGTAATGGGTATGTCTGATTAGTTGATTAGTGAAGATCCAGTAGTAAAAATAACTTCTAATATTATTTCTAATATAATATTATTTCCAGATAAACCAACTTTGGAGAGTAGGCAACAGTGATGTCAGAGAGAGTGTGTTCACAGTGTTGTCAAGGTATTGCTTATAGATTTTTTAAATGTTTTTACATTACATTTTTACTTTGATCAAGTTAAAATATAAACAAAATTTAGCTTAAAGATACCTTGTTAACCACTGAATTTGCAAGGTGTAAAACTGCTAAATTGTCTCTTAAAATATAAGGATTACAGTAGTACATTTGATACTAAATATTTGAGTAAATAAACAATGAGTGAAAACTCGCTTGAGAAATGTCTAAGCTCAGTCATAATTTGGTTTTCAGACTTAATACAAATGAACTGATGGTGGAATTCAACTTTGCTGGCACAAACCAGAAAGATCAAAGACAAAAGAGGTGCCTGGGAGACACAAATCTTTTTAGAGCAATTAAAGGTACTCTTATTCTATGTTGTACTTTCAAACTTTGGGTACTCTTTAATTAGGACAGACTTTATTGCTCAATTACTATGATGCAAGCTAAACTTAATACATTGATTAAGCTTTGAGCTTAGTAAACCTTAATGGTTCTTTTTTTAGATTATGTTCAAGAAGAGATTAATCATCATTTATCTGAGTACTAATATTATAACATTTTTCCTAGCTGTGGTGCTGAAACCCCACCCAACAGCAACAGAAAAATAAATAAAGGAGCACACAATGCGTTATTTGAAGAATGCGTATGCAAGGCAGTGGGCCTGGAAGTCTGGACACTGAAAATGATAAGTTGCTGGTCCTAACTGTTAGGACAATTGGACAGGGCTTTGCAAATGGTGAACAGTAAAAATCATCTTAACTTCACATTGTAATAAGATTTTCTTGGAGATATACAAGTTGTAAATTTTGAAACTTATATTTGAATCAAAATGTGGTTTTGAGTTAAATATTAGCATGTTCACGTAGTTAGTTTGTGTTTGTAAATATATTGCCATGTTACAAGAATTTGTAGCTGAAGTTTACTAGTTGTGTTTTTTTTATTTTTGATGATTAGCCATATGTTGATTACAATATTGTATATAATGTATAATTTGAACTCAATATTTTTCAGGAGTGAATGATTGTATATTTTCAGAATACATTTGGAAACCAAATTATTGGCTTGATTTACTAATTTCGATGCCTATAAAACCTATCTTTGATGTATAATAGACCTTTAACCATATATGTATTATAGTCCTCTAAAGTTATCCGTATAATAGAACTCCAACAATTTATGTATAATGGACATATAATCATAGATTTATAATTGGTGTATAACAATATACGTATATTAGAATTTCATTCTAGACTAATTACGGACCACATTTATACGTCTAAGGTATGTGTTTAATAGACGTTTATTCTACATCTTTTGCCCACTGGGATTGACCTTCTTGAGACTTGGTGGGAATACAAATACTTTGCATGTATCGAATTATAGCACGTAACAACCGAGTACCTGAGTTGATATCACCGGGCAATTTCCAATAATGACCAACATCATTAACTTCAAGGAAAATAAGAATCACACATGGAGTTTTATCTTGGAATGGAGGGCGGGAGAATTCGTTTATACTCCCGTTGCATCTTGAGCTAAACTATTTTTAAAATTTTGCAGATTTGCTCAAGACACTTGTAAGAGAGTTTTCATGAAGACGTACGTCGGCTAGCTCTCCACTGTTAATTGACAGGACTTTTGAAGAAACTGTTCTTATACAACCAACATACAAATTACACATCTTAATGAACATGAAGGGAAATCTGTGTTGTGAATAATATAAAACTGTCACTACACATGATTGAGTCCTTGAGTCTGCCACCTAAGACCACTCGGCCATCCTGACAAGCAGTGGAGGCTGGGGTGTTGAATGTGCCCGTTGTTTTGTCGAAGGATTATTAACTACTACTGACAGTTCTTTTCTTGTTATTACAGAGATTTCTACATTGCAAGACAATTGACGATTTAGATAAAGGAAAGTCTTGGTAAACAAAACAGGAACGGAGGGGATTCAAACGCGTGATCTTTTGTTTACAAGACCAACACCTTACCACATGGCCACCGCACCTCCCATGTCACTTGTTTTTCCCATCAAGGCTAACACGTTTTTAAAATAAATAAATTAAATCTTTGTGCACAAATTGCAATATAGGAGGAGTAAAACAAATATGATTATTATATGATTGTTCAAATTAATTCTACTGAAACTGATTAAATCACATGGAAGCAACAACAACAAAACCGTTATTCTTAACAAGGAGATACTGGGCAGCAGTGGGATTCCAACTCACGCCCCCGAAGAGACTGGAGCTTTAATCCAGCTCCTTATAGCGCTCGGCCGGGTTACCCTTGAGAGTAGTTTTTCAGCAGTTTTAGTCTGACTATGTGGTGTTATGATGTGTAGAAGTGACTGCACCTCCTTTTTCTAAGATGCTTCCTCTCACTTGGTGAAATATTCAATTCTTTTGCCCTCTGAATATAGTTCTTCTGTGGAGCAGGCTTCAGACTTTGCGTATAGCGTAGATACATGCAGATATTTTATTTTTACAGGAAGACGCATTCCGAAACATATCTCTCCAGTTTTAGAAACATTTTGAATAGCGTATTTTTTAAAAGGCACAAACCGTATTTTAATTGCAGACTGTAGATCTGTGCAAATCGTACTCGATTTGATTGTGATTCTGAAATACTTTTAGCAAAGATATTCAGGTTCCCATGAACCTTTGTTAAAAAAAAAACTGCTTTGCGTCCAATCTCTGATGTCAATATAAACTCGGACGTGATGTTCTGTAGATGTGTAGTGTGCCTTTCCTCTTGTCGTATTCAAGAGTATTCACTGCGTGAGCTCCTCACTGCGTGTCTTGTACTCTACTGTGATTTCATTTAGATTATCTCCGTGGAGTGCAGTGACAAGATCGTCTTGAACATTTTCGGTTTGTGAAAGGAAACACTAAAGAAAATGCAAGTGATGAACATTTAAAATAACCACAGTACAGCTAGAAGAGTGAAAGATACAAGACGATTTATAATGACATTCACAATAGATTTAAGGAAAGCACAACCGCCCGAACAGGGACTTGAACGCTGGACCCTCAGATTAAAAGTCTGATGTTCTACCAAGCAGTTTCATCTGTGTTTTCAGCTACAGAAGCTCCCTGTTGAATTTATGTTGGTTCTTGTGTTACGAACCCAAGCGTGCAGCATTTGTGTCAGCAGTACTATACAGGTAAGTCGAATACACTTTCTGCGGCTGCATCTGTAGCACTTCATCTAAGAGGATTGTTAGAGCACAGTTACATTCACCCACCCAACTTATTCTTTGATCATCTAAGAGGATTTTTTTACTTTCGCACACGGTTACATTCGCCCACACAACATATAATCTCTGAATGTCCAATGGCTCAATACCCACTTTTTCCCCTGGGAACCACCAGTGTACAGTCCCATCCCATTCAAAAATATAACAGATATACTCAATTGATATATTCAATTAACAAGTATAAAAAGATATTATGAACAAGAGAACTCTTGATTATACAGATCCAGGTTTACACAATTAATTTCATGCCTACTCGAAGTGCCTGAAGCCTTGCTCTGCTGTTTTAAATATACCTCCAAAGCATTTAGTTGTGTTAACTACCAAATTATTTGAACTAATTTAACGTTATATTCAGGAAATTCAGAGAAAGTCTTCAGACTTGTCGTGGCTGTAGAAGAAGCCACCTGTTGAATCTCACCAGGGATTTCTTGAGAGATCATTCAGCGAGCGAGTCCTCCTTCTGCACTCCACACTGAGCTGAAAGCTGCACGAACTCCTCACTGCGTGTCCTGTACTGTTGCAAGTGCTCTCGTCTAGATGTGGAGCACAGCGACAAGAACACCTTGAACTTTTTCCATAAGTGAAGGAAAATTCAAAAGAGCATGAAAAGTATGGATTGTATAAAATATCCATTGGACAACTCAAGAAAAAACTGAAGGACTAAACAACGACTTTTGATGATTACAAGAGATTCAAGAAACACAACCGTCCGCACACGGGCTTGGATCCTGAACGCTTAAGTTAAAAGACAAAGACTTTCTTAATAATTTCTTATTATTACATACCCACACATACACTTACAAATATACAACTACACACTGACAGACACCACACACTCACAGACACACACCATACAAACACTTTCACAGACATGCATTCACAGAAACAAAGAAACGCTACAAATACTCACAGACACACTTATAGACACCACACACTCAGAGACCCCACATGCTTACACACTAACAAACACCACACACTTACAGACACACATGCACAGACACCACATACACAGGTATCTACAGATACACGATAACTAACATTAACACAAATAACTCCTCATATTACAACAGTAACACTATCACTAAGACATACATATAACAATATCAATAACATTGACACAAACTACTTATAATAACAGTTAAGCTATCATTAAAACAAACACTACTACTACTGTTAATACTCTAACAGTAACACTATAATTATAATTAATATTAACATGAATATGAACATTAAAACTAAAACTATCAGTATCGCTATCATCATTAATACTCACATGAACACTAACATGAAAACTACCAGTTGTACTCTCTAATATTAACATGAATACACTAGTATTAGAATTAGTTGCTACCCATGACGTCACATCGCTCTTTGTGACGAAGGCGAGACACCTAGACGCGCACAGTGACGTGGCGCCTATCGCCGTGGTTACCATACTTATGATTTATAAACACTAGAAAAAATGCATTTAAACTGTTACTTACATACATTTATCAACTTGGAATATAATTTTCTAAGCTCTAGGATACAGTTACCTAAATAATAATATGAATAATCATTGTTTAATTTCAGATTGAACATTATTAACATTAAACGCACTATGGTAATTGATCGATACAGTCTTTATTGACTGTTTTCTAGATATTTAAAACAGGGTCAAGAACCGGAAAAGAATCAGTACTCACCAATCGGTGAAGTTAATCATTCTACGGTTCTTCAGTTGAATTAATTGGTTGTCGATAGATAAGTGATCAATAACACTCCTCTGTGCGCTCAGCGCACCTCCCGCGGTCTCGCTCTCTGATACCGGCGCTCTGGCTGGTGTCTGTGACGTCACAGCGCTCTTTCTGACAGAGCAGAGCGCGTCTCCGCTGGAGGAGACTCCTGTCTGGGGCCTGGGGTGGCTTTTCTTACAGATATAACATCTCTAAATGAAAACACACCGGGCTGTGAAGAGAAGCGAATCATAACAGTTGGAGAAGGAGGAGAGCGACAAAACAAGGAATGAAATTCATTAAAAAGAAAAAAATAGTTTACCTCGCAGATTAATGCGTTACAAAGCGTTCCCGTGTGGAGCAGCAGAGAACAAGCACGAGTCCCTGAAATGAGCGCTTTTAAGGGTTTTACACGAATCTTCAGAGTATAAGAGCCAGGAAGATCAGACTCCTGATTCTGGAGGTTAAAATGTGTATACTGGTTTTATTTCCACCCAGCTCTCACTTCTATAGGTGGTCTGATGATTTAAATTAACTGTATAACTGTTACAAGCCTTAATCTAATTGTAAATTTATAAGACTGTCTGTGAGACACTTCTGAGAGCAGCTGAATCCCAGGGCTGGTGTGGAATCACACACAGACAGGTCTTCTGTGTGATCTGAGTCCCACTGCTCAGAGCTACAGACTGGTCAACTGGTCACTATTGTAGACATGACCTTTAGACCATTGGCTACTGATAATCAATATACTGATCACAGTGTCACTGCTGGTGTTTATTACATAAATACTAAGATAACTCCACACTCACTTGTGTTATAAAATATTTATAAAACATGTTTGGAGGCTGACATACAGTAAAGACAGTAATACTGAAGGGATGGAAGTCCTGGAAAGGGTTAATAGAAACTTCTTGCTTCTGACCTGGAACAGAGCCCACAGCTGCCAGATCAGTGAGCCCTGAGCCCAGTTCACAGAGGAGAACCAGGAGAATATTGATTTTTTATTCTGCCTCTGAGAATTTTTCTTCTTTGCCAAGTGGTGTTACATTCCCTTCAGATACTCTACACAGACTGCCAGAGAGAAGAGGAGAGAGGTGAACAGATAAGAGCAGACAGAGCGAGAGAGACATACAGTACATCTTGATTTACTTTGAAGCAAGTGTTCATTTCCTTTCTGGAACAAGCTATTTCTGAACTTCAAGAAATTCATACAACTTCCGAAAGATAAAATACAAATCTTGCTTATCCACTTTCTCCACTTAAAAGTGGAGAAAAACAACGGCAGTGCATCTCCGTCGGCTTGATTTAGCTTAATACAAGTATTCACTTCCTTTTCTGGAAATTACAGCCTGCGAAAGATGAAATAAAGTTCTTTATTAATCTTCTTCAGTGCAGAAGAAATACTGCCGGCTGGCAGGAAAATGCCAGTATTTTATTTTCTTTAACTACAAACATATGAATGGTGAAAATGTGTCCCTGTGCAGCTATTAAACAGAGAGCTGGTGGTTCAACCCCACTCAGGTTTGGAGATTTAAAACGGTATTTCGGTTTAGCGAAGGTGAAAGTTTACCCACCCAGACGTTTGTACTTTCCAGTTCTTCCAACCAAAATTGACAAAAAACTGTTTTTCACACTGTGTCGTACGTGTGCTGAAACAAAACAGACCACCCCCTGCGAGCACAGTGATGAAGATCGCGTCTTGACTGGTGTCTGGTGCACCCCGGAATTACAGATGGCCTTAGATCTGGGGTATAGAGCGTGTAAAATTTACTAAATTTGACATTTCGAAAAGGCCTCCCACGATCTTTTTTCCAACTACAACAAACTGCATCTGAAAGGGAAACAGGAAGCTTCGGGGTTTTCAGAGTGGTGTACAGATGTCGGGAAACAACAAAGATATATCAGCGAATATTATGAAAAAGAGGGTGTCTGGCTGGACCCCGGCAACATTAAAAAGAATCCGGCCAAAAGACAGCTTTCAAAAATTGCCTTGAACAGTTTGTGGGGCAAGTATGGGCAAAGAGACAATTTACCACAGACCACCATTGTGAGAAAGCCCGATGAATTATTCAGGTACTTATTTACGCCATATCATGAGGTGTCAGCCTGTGAGTTTATCGATGAAAACACAGCCTGTGTTACGTGGAAACACACTAAACACCACTATACAGGCTGTTCAAACACTAACATTTTCATCGCTAGCTTTAAAACCGCCTATGCCCGCTTGGAGTTATACAATCTGCTAAACGCTTTGCAAGGCTGCTGTCTGTACCACGACACAGATTCCGTTATCTTTGTGAGCCGGGAGGGTGAGTGGAATCCGGGGCTGGGTGACTACTTGGGTGAGCTGACCAGCGAAATCGCTGCTGGACAACACATCACCGAGTTTGTGTCAACAGGACCCAAGTCGTACGGGTACAAGCTGTCTGGTGGGAAAGCCTGTTTAAAGGTAAAAGGCATTACGCTCAATGTGAACATCTGTGAAAAAGTTAACATTGAGAGTCTGCGGGACTTGGTTTTTGACTATGGCGTTAACCCTTATGCAGAGTGCCGGGAATTTAAACACATTTCTATTCAACAGCCGATGATCGTGCGTGTTAAAAAGGATTGGCGCATTGAGACCTGGACCTTAAAGAAAACCCAGAAGGTGGTGTACGACAAGCGGGTGCTGCAAGAAAATTTGACATTGTTGCCCTACGGATATTAACACGATGGATGTCAGGTTAAAACACCCTTTTTCATGCATTTTGTCCGGACCCTCGAATTGCGGTAAAAGTTATTTTATAAAACAGCTCTTGGAGAACGGTGATACCGTTATGACTCGTAAACCCGAAAACATAGTCTGGTGTTACAGCTGCTGGCAACCTCTATACGCTGAGTTGCTTGTGAAATTTCCATACATTCAGTTTATAGAAGGACTACCGACGTCGTTTTCCGGCGACCAGCTACTGCCGCCGGGTAGAGTAAATTTGATAATAGTTGATGATTTGATGGAGTCTGCGTGTGAAAATAATGAGATAGAAAAAGCTTTTACCAAATACGTACACCACCGAAACCTCAGCATCATGTATATCGTCCAAAATGTGTTTTGTCAAGGCTGGAAAAGTAGAACCATTGCGTTAGATACAAAGTACATGGTGCTGTTTAAAAACCCTAGAGATAAACTACAGATTACAACCCTGTCCCGGCAGATGTACCCCGGTTAAGCCACATTTTTTTTTGAAGCGTTCGATGACGCTACTAAAAAAACCTTTCGGTTACTTGTTGGTGGATTTAAATGCCGACACCCCAGATGACTATCGCTTGCGAAGAGGTCTTTTCCCCCCAGATGTACCCACGGCTTATGTATTTAAAAAATCTAAAAGTCGGTGATCTTGCAACCACAGACTCAGTCGAAAAAACACGTTCAGGGCATTGTCATGTTGTTCGGAGAAACCTGACTCTTACATTTTCTGGTGAAAGCCAGCCCCAGTCAGCGGAAAGCTATTCTCTGCGGGGCTACAAATGATCTTGTACAGGCCATAGCTGAAATTGCCTTGAATTGAAAGGGAACATACCGTTATCTGCTAAGCAGTTTGGGACCCTGAAGAGAAAGCGTAAGCTTATAAAGACTTTGAGTCAAAAGGGTCTTTCTCTTAAAAGAAAGAGACTCTTGGTGAACCAGTCTGGTGGTTTTATCGGGACCCTGTTGAGTATTGCAGTACCATTGATTACGGGGCTTGTACAACGTCAATAATGGAGCACGCTGAAAAATGTACCTGGTACCTCAGAAACAGCTCGATCGACTCCGAGAGCAGTCTGGGCTTGAGGGCGATGTAAGAAAAAGAACAACCCGTCAGTTGGATGATGAAATGAGAGACATTCTTCAGAACTCACATCTGGCCGAATATGAAAAAGTGAAATTGTACAGTGAGGTGTTACAACCGTATTTGACATTAGTACGCCAGGGGACTTCCAAAAAGGGGACTTTAACTGTTGTACTACCGGAAAATGCACCCGCCGAGCTATCACGCAAGTTAGCACAACCGCCGTCATCGAGCGACGCTGACTTTGGGTATATTTTGGACAGCGTGTCTCAGCGGTTCCGGAGAAATGCCGAGATATTGTTAAAGACTATGGCCCGCAATGAACCATTAATAGCCTGGAATGAAAAGGGGGAATTTGTGTACAAGGGGGCACCCGTTGAGGGCTCTCACATGATTGGTCTTGTCAGGGCTGTCACGCAGCAGCAAGCAGTTGTGGTCGGTAAGAAGCCAAAAGGTTGGGATGTGTTCATGGAGGCTATGGCAGAAATCAACATGCCGGGCACCTTGCTAGCCAACGCTGGTAACCGAGAGCTACTTGAAAACTCAAGGCTACCCAGTTGGGTTGTGCAGCATCGGTCAAAACTTTAAAACAACTGGTAGAGATGTCGACGGCCGACCCGGTCTCTAAGATAACCGCAGAAAGGAGATGATCATTAATACCTAGACCCACATGGTTGACTTTGTAACATTTTTTCTGTGGGTATGTGTGTTTGTGATAAATGACTTGAAATGTATATTAAAAAGCGTGAGCAATGTAGTTAAAAATGTTTGTAATAAAATGGCTTGAACGTAACATGTATTATAAAAAGCTTGAGCGCTATAACAGCGAATGTATAATAAAAATATTGTGTTGATTTTAATTCATGTTTTGTGTTCTTTTTAAATAATAACCACACAGATGTCGAAATGGTTCGATTTCATTTTTATTTTAGACGGTCGATTAACATTTATGACATGTTTTAAATTGGCGTAAACAGCCGCATAATTGAACATTCCCAGTGGGCAGTGATTCGTCGAATATACAGATGCAGCCATTCAAAGTGCGCGTTACAGACACGTACCGGAGGTAATTGGCTACAGCGTCGCGCATTGTGACGCAAGATGACGCGCGGTACCACGGTACGTGATTGGTTGATCGACATGGGCACTCGTGGTCCGTTGGTCTGTCGTAGAAAGACTTACAGTAAACGTCTTTGCTGTGCCCGTTGTAGATATTGAATTTTACCACTAAAGGGAAATCTTAGTAGCTGAGCATAAAAAGAATAGGAGCATACTGTAACGCGTGTGAAGGCCATAAACGATATTAATTTTGGAACATAAACATACAGTATATGGCTGGTCTTGGTACTTTAAAGAAAACATACACACCAGTATTCCATTTCTCCCTAAACATTTTAAGCTTCGAAGTCTTTAACTAACGTGATACCGGAGTCAACAAGCATACTTTTATAATTTGATTAATAGGGAATATAATATGGAATCACATATCTAAAGAATTTAATAACGGTATGATTATATTCGTGTACTGCGACAGAGCTGTGTAGGGCTGTTTCGCCTCTCTGTTCATGCGAGTTGTCTTGTAGCCTACTGGTCTACATGCGTGACTAACAACGCACAGGTTGTGTGTTCAAATCCAGCTTGTGCTGGACCTTACTGATCTGCATTAATTATGGAAATCGAGTTCCTGCTCTGTGCAGACAACCTGGTCCCACTGTCGCCCACAGAACAGAGGCTGCGCCAGAACCTGGCACTGCTGGAGCTGGACAAGACCAGAGTTATGGTTTTCCAGAAAAAAAGCCAGACCTCAGGGAAACAGGTACAAATTCACACTTAACAACACATTAACACCTAACAACGGGAGCAGGGACGAATTAGGCCAGTACCCACTATTGTTAAACATACAGAAAAGGATATTAAAGTATTGAATATTAGTATTGGATTTAGTATTAGCCATACAGAACATTAAAGTGCCCCTTTTCCATTCAGTGGGTGCCTGAGCCGCTGTGTCCTATCTTCTGACAGTCGCCGTTGTGAACAAACATTTCTTTGAAAAAATTAGACGTTTCCCTTGGTCAGAGATATAAATATATAATATATTAATAAATTTAATTTAACTAACGTGAGATAGCGTGTGAAAAAGTGGTAGTTTAAGCTTTTCTGCTAATATAATATGGAATCGCGTATCTAAAGAATTTAATAACGATATGATTATATTTGTGTACTGCGACAGGGCTGTGTAGGGCTGTTTCGCCTCTCTCTTCATGCGACTGTACCAGGAAGAGGATTTCTTTCTATTCGAAACGTGTATTTTAAAAGTTTAAGAAGTAAAAACCTTACAGCGTACACAGATTTCTAAACTGATCAGGATCGTTATCTTTGTCTTATGCATAATAATGTTCACCGCTCTGTCCAGCAAATTAATAATAAATTTTATTTTATATAGCGTTTTAAACGAATAAGTAATTAGATTGCTCATAAACCTAATCACTTGCTTTTTCTTTTTATTTAGGCTCAGATTTCAACTATAGATCGTATTATTAATAACCATAATAACAGCCAACCAACAAAAACAACCATATAAACATAATACCAACCAAAAACATAGATAAAAAACCACAATACAAAATCAAATATATCAAACCATTATACTCTCGCAAATTCCTCCAATTACCATAATCCCGCCCCTTATGCAAAACCAAACCCTCCCCCCATCCCAGTTTATCCTCTTTATGATAAACAAAATCCACCTCAATTTTCAACATAAAGCTTTACACAAAATCAATACCTCAACACTCCATACTCAACAACGATAATTCACTAACAGCCAGAACATGTAACTCCACATTCCCAAACAGACCTCATTTCCATAGCCCCGCCCCTTATGCAAAACCAACATCCCTCCCCTGTTCTCTCTCTCCCCTGGCGTTTGTAATCGTTTTTATTTTCAAATAAATTTTAGCAAAGTCATGTATTTTAAAAATCTTAAGATTTTTATATTTATGTCTTAATTTAGTGGTTTCATTAGTGACAAAGGCTAAACTTTCTTGGAAAAATGTCTTTTATGTAAACCATGTTTGCTATTAATTCATTCATGGCTAAAATATGTTCATTGTCTTCAAATGAAAGAAGGGTTCCTTTCGCCGTGGTCAGGTTGAAATTAGAAGCTTGCCATGCCCGGACTGTTACACCAACGTATTAGCATGTTAAAGCGATTTCATTAAGGAGCCTAGCCTTTCTTAACTAGTACTGTACTTACTGGGTTTTTGAGGGGGGGGGAGGTGTCTTTCGCTGTGAAACCAGTTTAATTCATCACAGCCAGCACTCCTGCAGAGAGGGGGGTTGTACTTGCAGTGTATACAGTAGATGGGAAAGCCAGAGCCGACCTCTACGCCGCCCACGTGTTAAGCTCTTCCTTAATGTCTAAGCCGGAACACATCATTATATCTCATTTTGTATTTCTAAAAAAAAAAATCGTTTGCCCAGCCTAACAGTATTGTTGTTATTGTTTTTAACCTGTAAAGTGCTTTGAGGAGCCACCTTTAAAGGCGCCATATACGATAAAGTTTATTATTATTACTATGGTTAATTTGCTGGGCAGAGAGGTGAACATTATTACACAGAAGACAAAGAAAGCGATTTACGTTGCATTGTGCATTGTGCTGCTGTAATACAGTTTTAAATAATTAAAAGTCTAAACAGTATCAGCTTTGTTTATGGGTTTTAAATAAAGGCGATTTAAACGCGATTTAAATCAATATAAATGTTTATACTGTTACTCCTAGGTGACTATTCATTGTTATTAAAATGACTTAAATTAGAACATGTTGTGATATTTAGAAATATAAATTTGTTTGGTGCGAGTGAGGTTTTTTTCCCCCAACAACTTTCCAGAGGAGCTATAAATATTTTAAATAAATACACACAGTATTGCTCATAAGGTCTGCTATTTGAGGTCCAGTTATTTAGATGCATACATCTTATTTTATCTCAGCTTTTCAGTTGAGATACACAGATCATACATAAACAATGCAGTAAAAAAATGTCTCATCAAGTATTTAATCATTAGGTATAACAGTTTCCCTTTAGGCCTCTGAAAACACCACCTTCTACCTTGTGAATACCAGTACCTCCTAATTGTCTAAAGGGTTTATTTAAAATTTTTTTTAAAAAAACTGATGTGCTGAAACAGTACAATTAAACACGCTCTGCAGAAAAGGGGATGGTTGTTAGGTCAGCTTCAGTTTTACACGTACAGTACACATTTGATTTCATTAAAATTATGAGGTACCCTGTATCTGCAGGACTCAAAAGGCTCTCAGTCATGTCACTTTGCAGTTGATGTCTCCTAGAGGTTCCTAGATTCTTATTGTAAATAAAAGGAACAGCATACAGTGGGACTTTTTCAAAAACGGGGAACAAATTTCAACATCCGACTGCACCGAGCACACAAATATTGGTTCTAGGCTCCTGAATCACCTTTGGTCCCTGGATCATTGCTTTTAACCATTTACACAAGGTTTTTACTGTAAAGCACTTTCACAGCTCAACATAAATGGACCTTCTGGAGCACAGGCTTTAAAGGAGCTTTTTAAAAAAAACAGACTTTGCCTTTCCTGTTATAAGCTATTCTTTTAGCATATGACAAGCATGCCCTTATTATGGCGATATCCTCCTAAACATTGGAGAAATAACTCTAGAAGTTCAATTAAAACAGAAATGCTTCAAATCACTTGGGAAACAACAAAAAAGGGGTGTATTATAAAGTGTGTTAAAAATGTAGCTAGTTTGTTTTCATACCTTAGATTATAATATAACCTCACCATTTAATACCAACAGGTGTTTCCTTGAAGTCTGCTAGCTTCAAAGTTTATGGTTTGGCTTTTGTGTATAATGATAGTGAACTGCATTGGAAATGTAGGAAAGTAAGCATTAATAAGCAGGAAAATTAAACCAAGAAACACCTAAAGTACTGGACTATATTGCAGATAAACTACCGATCTACCTTTTAAGCCTGTACAACCTGCAGAACTCCAGCTTTAATTGATTGGACTCAACAGCCTAAGTTTTAAGGTTATCCTTACAAGTGTGGAAAAGCATGGGCGTAATGTTGCAGCTTTCACTGTTTAAGAAGTTGTTTTTTCCAGCTGTACATGAACATTTCTGTCTTGAGTCTTTCTTAACAATATGGTGTAAACAGTGTCTGGTTTCTACTGTGATCATTATTTCATTACTGAAGTAGCCTTTTGATATTTGCACAGTATTTTTTGTTGCTATGGCTGTTTTCATATTCGTAGTTTTCTTCTGTTAAAACTTAAAATCTCTCACATTAAATTGGCTACAAATGCAAGAATTCAACCAAATATTCTTACTTGTAAAATGTCTACTGTTGCATTGCAGTTAGTTAATGTAGTTAGTCCATAGTCGGCAATCTAAACTTTATTGTTAAGCTTTAATGATTGATGTTGTACCAGTAACCTTTAGTAATACTATAGTACTTCACAAATGCTTTGTGTGTTTGGAAATCTTTTGAGTAAAAGCCTTATAAAAATAGGTTTAGTTTTTACAGGACATCACAAAGAAATAGGATGGTATAATTCTTATAATAGGTTTATTCCATGCTGAAAAAAAGAAGAAAGAGAACACAACGTTTCGGCCGTGGAGCCTTCTTCAGGTGCTCCACGGCCGAAACGTTGTGTTCTCTTTCTTCTTTTTTTCAGCATGGAATAAACCTATTACTTGTTCCTTTGCAGCCTACGCATGCTGACGCAGCTACCCACCTAATTCTTATAATTGCTTATTGATTGTATTTGGAAGATTATGGACTAAACAGACTTCAGGGATGCCAGTGAATCATTGTGCTATTTGGAATTATTCCAAAAATCAAGTGACCTCTTTGCTGTAGTATCTTTAGTATTATTTATTTAGTATTAATAAAGAATAGATTTATTAAAGTCGTGCGATGTGTAAGCGGGATATGTAAAATAATGTAAAATAAAGTTTTTTATTATTGTTATAGAGAAACATGATCAGATTTTCCCTGGTTCAGAAAAAAGACGATTAAAATCTGTAATCTTTCCACTTGTATGTCATCGGACATTAACAAGTACAACCCCCCTCTCTGCCGGAGTGCTGGCTGTGACGAATTAAACCGGTTTCACAGGTATTTTCAAAGTAGGAAGTACAGTGTTAACTAGTAGCTAGGCTCCTCAATGAAATCGCTTTAACATGCTAATGCGTTGGTGTAACAGTCCGGGCGTGGCAAGCTTCCAATGTCAACTCGACTCAATTGGAAGACAATGAACGTATTTTAGCCCTAAATGAATTAATAGCAAACATGGTTTACATAAAAGACATTTTTCCAAGAAAGTTTATAATAATACGATCTATAGTTGAAATCTGAGCCTAAATATAAAGGAAAAGCATTTTCAGAGAGCAATCACGCTGTGTTTATGTAGAAAAAGCGATTAGGTTTATGAGCAATCTAATTACCTATTCGCTTAAAATGCTATATAAAATAAAGTTTATTTAAAGATGAATGATAAGTGACGCAGTTTAAATAATTTTCGTTGTAGGGCTTGGACAGATTCCAAGTGCATTTTTGCAATTTACGTTGCATTGTCCAATGTGCTGTTGTAATACAGTTTAGAATACAGTAAGTCTAAACTATTATGGGTTGCAATTTAGAAAAAGTAAAAAACTGCACTCAAAATGCAATTTAGAGCTTTCTGGCAAGAGGAGACACCCAAATTATAATGTAACATGCCACTGTTTCAAATTTTTTGAATCCCCGGCGGAACACATTCCATAAGAATCAGCGCTTTTATACAGTATATCGCCTTTAAACACATATTTAAACACGCATTTAGGATTTAAATCAAAACGTGATTCAAATCAATATAAATGTTTATTTTGTAACGCATAGGTGACTATTCATTGTTATTAAAAAGACTTACATTCGATCATGTTGTGATATTTAGAAATATAAATTTGTTTGGTGCGAGTGAGGTTTTATTTAATCTCTGACCAAGGGAAACGTTTCATTTTTTCAAAGAAATGTTTGTTAAAAAATAGTCATAGTTCCATGGGATTCAATCACACACCGTGTGACATGGGAGTCAGGAAACTAACCCACAGCGCCACCAGCACAGTCACATGCTGTGGGCTGAAAAAGCACTACAGAAACATCATCGACAGACAATGTACAGATTTGATAAAGCTATAAAATAATGTAATTAGGCACAGAACAAGTTTACAGCACAGTACAATAATAAATTCTGACCATGACTTTAGAAGCATTAATTACCTTACACTCAATTTAAACACAAGCTGTCTTTAGCCCTCAAAGCTGGTTCATACAGAAATGTAGAGAACCAGGCTCAGAACACACAGCTTCATTAGCGAATACATATGCAGGACAACTAGAGAAGACGTTTCACAGAGGATGGATTTTTAGAAACATCCCATCAGTGACATCACTGAAGTCAACTCCTAGGTACTGAAACTGTTGTGTGGATAGTTTCACAAGAATCAGACAAAGGTTTAAGCATCGCTTGTTCTAGATAAAACTGCAAAAAAAAACAACAAACCATAATGTACTTCTTTGCGGCTCTGTTTGCCCAAATCATATATTCACAACGTGAAATTAGAAAATAATATTACATAACCAAAATCCGCAATATGGAAACAGAACCTGTGTAATTGTTGACAGATGATGTACTCGTAACATTTTTACAAGACGAACTACAACATTTAAAAAATGACTTGTACGTACTTGATATCTCTAATCAATCCACGGCGATATAGTTAAAGCAGTCCCGGCACAAAACTAAACTAAAACGCCCTGGGCATACCGTTTCGTGGTTCTTATCAGTTGCTCAAAAGTAATTTGACCGTATGAAATGCATAATATAAACCAAGAAACATATACAGTACGTGAGCAGTATTTACGTAGTATCAGTGTCAAGACATACCTCTCAAATACTGTAAATCAAGTTAAAAATATCTCAAGACCGATTCTGGTCATAATGAAACCATGTTTCGTGTATGTTTTCTTTAAAGTACCGAGACCAGCCATATACTGTATGTTTATGTTCCAAAATTAATATCGTTTATGGCCTTCACACACGTTGCAGTATGCTCCTATTCTTTTTATGCTCAGGCACTATGATTTCCCTTCAGTGGTAAAATTCCATATAAATATTCAATACTTAAACGGGCACAGTTAAGACATTAAATATACATATACATACTGTATACAGTACAGTTTGCATACGGTAATATGTTTATGTTCCTAAATCAATCTCTTTTATGAGCATGTGAAAAAACAGCACGATCAACGGGTCATTGAAAATAAGTATGTAACATGTACCATTAACAACGTCAATGCTAAACAACCCTTAATGTTATAGTACCCCATGGATTTGTAAAGTATGTAATGATAATTTTCTCTGATTCTCCTAAAAATATATGGATATTCTTAGAAATTAGAATTGCCTCAGCAAGATAACGATAAGTTTTTATGGGAAAAAAATAATCGCGGTGTTATACTCCTTTCTGTGTGATTTCTGAAATAATGTTATTGTTCTAAATTTAACTAGGCAATGATACACGGGAAATACCTGTGTAGTGTGACCTTTCTTACTCACCCTTTTAAAGTTAACAACATTTTAATCGCAGTCATTTTGTTCTTTTAATCAAATTAGATTATATAAATGTAAACAGTAGAAAATCTCTGTTAAAATCCCAAAAATAAAACTGATGACAGGAATTGCCGGAAATTACCGAGCATACGGTACGGTCTAAAATGTGCAACAGTGCTGTATGTAATTATTTACACAGCTTTGCATACTGGGTTTCATGAGGGGGTCTTGCCACCTGCCTGAAAAAATGTAATTAAATGTTGATTTCTTTGAATGACAATATTTCTATTTTTATTTTCTTAAGAAAAGATGATACCATTTCCTTTTATATTCCATCGTCCTTATAGTAGCTTACATACAACAGTCACTGTTTATTTACTGTTTACTGTTTATTTACATGTGTTACAATTATCTGTAGGTGCACATCAGCATGCAGGGGGCACACCAAATCAGACTTTATGTCAAAGGACTATTTATCCCGATGGAGGAAGCGACGTGCAGAGCTAAATGCTCTTGTAGAATCCAGCAGTGATGATCAAGATGACAGTTTTCACATAGATGACACCAAGGACGAGAAAGTGGAACAATCGTCTGGTGATATGGGTGCTTGTGTCAGTGATGACATTACACATCAGGATTCAAATGACTATGGGTACACTGAAGAAGTTATTACTTCTGAAGAAGAAATCTTGAATGAGGTTGAAATTTCTGACTCTGATGAATATGATGTAACTGACCCCAGTACTGAATCTACTGACCTTGTAGATGAGGTACAGACTGACCCAGCAAGGCCAAATCTATCTACCGAACTTGTAGCTTGGTCTGCAAAGCATGGTTGTAAAAGACAGTGTTTCAATGATTTATTGGAGATATTGAGACGTCAGGGGCACAAGCTTCCAAAGGATTGCAGGACTCTCCTACAAACACCTAATAAAGTGCAAATCAGTGATAAATGTGGTAGTCAGTACATTTACTTTGGATAAAAGAAAGGAATCCTGAAAAACATATCTTCTTCTAAAACATTCCAAGAAGGCATGCATTCTGTAGACCTGTGTATCAATGTTGATGGAGTTCCTCTCTTCAAATCTACATCTGTGCAATTTTGGCCTATTTTGTGCTCTTTTCACCAATTCCAGCCTTTCATTGTAGCATTATTTTGTGGAGGGTCCAAGCCTGAATCAGTTGATGATTATGTGAGTGACTTTTTAGAGGAGTTAAAGTTACTCACCAATAATGGCATTCACTTTGAAGATAGAGTATTTAATGTTACTGTGAAGGCTTTTATATGTGATGCTCCTGCACGCTCATATCTGAAATGCTGCAAAGGACACAATTTGTACTTTGGCTGCGAAAGATGCAAAATTAAAGGGAGCTGGGAGGGAAGAGCTGTTTTCACAGGGGAAGAGGCATGTAATGATCGTACAGATGAACAATTCAAGAACTTTGAGTACAAGGAACACCAACAAAGACTTTCTCCCTTAGCTGCTGCTGGAACTGGGTGCATAAGCCAATTCTCCCTTGACTACATGCATCTAGCTTGTCTTGGTGTTGGCAAAAGAATTCTTATTTTCTTAAAGCAAGGACCACGTAAATGTCGACTGTCTGTCAGGCAGAGGAAAGAAATTTCTGATAATTTGAAAATTCTTAGCGGAAAGATGCCTGGGGAATTTGCTAGACAGCCAAGATCCCTCTCAGAGCTTGACAGATGGAGGGCTACAGAGTTCCGCCAGTTCCTTTTGTATACAGGCCCCATTGTGCTTCGTAATGTTGTATTAAAGGAACTATACACCCATTTTCTGATGCTAACAGTTGCTTTTTCCATTATGTTGGACTCGGACGAAAGAAAGAGAAATGTCTATTTCAACTATGCCCAAAAACTGTTTGATACCTTTGTTGACAATGCTCAGCATTTGTATAGACCAACATTTGTTTTATATAATGTGCACAGTTTGAGACATCTACATCAGGATGTGGTACAATTTAATTGTTCCTTAAATTCTGTATCTGCATTCCCATTTGAAAACTTTTTACAGTCCTTGATGAAACTAGTGCAGAACAGTCATAACCCTATAGCTCAAGTAGTAAAGAGAATGAAGGAGAAGGAAAGAGTTCAGAGCAACTGTGAAGCATATGGTTCACGGATGTAGATTTCGTCAAGACAAAAAGACTGTTGTTTCCTGTTGGATAATGAGGGCTTTGCATTTGTGAAGGAGAAAAGAGCAGACAGAAGTCTTCTATGTGATGTTGTATGACTCAGACTTGTAACTTCTTCACTGAACCATGTGAGTCAAAACTTCTTAATATTGTATATGTTAATAGTCTGGAGGTGCATGCAAGGGAGAAATTCCTCTCTGTAAAAGAGCTGCACAGAAAAGTAGTGTGTCTCCCATATGGTGCTGGTTATGTCCTTTTCCCTTTTCTACATGGCATAGAACATAATCCTGTTCCATGAAGAAGTTGCAACTTTTATTCACACAGGATGCTTCTGTCTGCTCTTTTCTCATGGTTAAGTTTAAATTTTAAAGTTTGTGAGGAATTGCATGTAGTGAATACCATCTAACTACAAATGTATAAATAAAGCAGAATGTTTATTATTGAATTATGTGTTTCATTGAGTATAATCATTATAAGCGAACACAAGTGTAGTAATCAGCACCGCAATCTGAATTAAGACTCAAAATTAAAATGTGTATGTCTGTTTCAGGTGATGTGGACACGCGCTGTTTGGATAGAGCAAGAGGGGGAGGTTGAGGGAGTCTCAAACTGGGTGGATGCCCGAAGAGAGTATGTGTGGTGGCCGAATGATCCAAAGCAGGCCACAAAACTATACAAAGAGAAGGCCAACCCTAATAAAGATACTTGGGTTACCTTCAAGGTCATTAAAGTTAAACATACATATGGTATAGCTTTCTTTGAAAAAAAGAGCAAATTCCTGTTAATTCTTATAAATTCCGATTGAATATTTACAGTAACTGTCTATGTACATGTATTAGTGCAACAATACCTTTTTCATATTTGATCATACATAATGTAAATATAATTATTTGTAGACAAGAAATCAGAGTGTGATAACTTTGATTTAACCACCTCTGTTACAGATGGTGAAGACGAGGATGAGACACCCAATCCAAAACGCAAAAGTAAGAAGCGGGTGTTCTCCGATTACATTGATGGTATGTAAAAGTAACAATCTCAATAGCTATATTTTTAACCAGTTATTAATATCAACTGATGCCTCATTTAGCTTGTACCTTGTTATTGATTTTTTTTACAACCCTTTAAAATAAGTCATTTTGAAAGGTGTTCTGTATGAAAATGTTAAAAATCTTATCAGATTTGTTGATCATGGAAATTGCTAAGACTTTTGGTTAGCTATGTTAAACTAGTTTTCAGTATTATATTGAAATATTATAATTTTCTATTATATTACAGACTTTGATTCTGATCCTGGTACTCCAAGTATGTCCATTTCTCTGCCTTCAAAGTTCCCAAAATAAAGGAAATTAATTTATTGTAAAAAGTTACAGATCAAGTTGATTAAATAATTTAATTTGATATGAAATATTTTACTGCCATATCTTTTCTGTTTAGAAAAGAAGAAGCCACTGAAGCTGCCAGTGCTACCCCCCAAACTGAGGTTCTCTCCTAGGAAGAGAGTCTCCCAAACCTCACTCAGCTGTTCAAGTATGCTTAAAGGTAGGTTATTGCAATCAAAGTTAAAATGTTTTCTTAATGTCCTTAGAAGATAACCATCATCAATCATATTTAAAGACAAGTTAACACCATTCTTTATGTTATTGAAGCCCAACCATCAAAGGTGAGAACTTCCCCAAGGAAGAAAACGGTGCTGAGTTCTGGCTTCAACATTCCTGAAGTTATTACTACATTTTTTGCCTACATCTAATTACTCTATGAAATTGAGATGAAATTCACAAGTTAATTTTTTTTTATTACGTCTGAGGTTATGTCACTGTACTTTCCTAAGTCTGGAGAACTGTCTACCATAAGCGAATTATATTCAAAGATTATTGGACTGGTGAACATTTTACGTCCATGCTTAAATATTAAATTAATCTGCAATATTATATTAACAGCCCAGGTAGTCCAAACTGGGACCTCACCACGCAAAGTTCGAAGCCCTAAGCAAGTTATGAGACCAAAGTCTTCAACCGAACCCCAGAGTCACCATGCCTCCTCAGTACTTAGTTCATTACTTGTATCATATTAATTAAATTATTAAATTTAAGAATAGTTTATGATCCCTCTGCAAATGATAGATTTGTTTAGTATGAGATTATTGTTAACTTTTTAATTTCTAGTATCCAACCAGGATTGGCCAGATGGCAGAAATGATCCTGGAAGACTGTCAAAAAGTATGTCTAAATACTTTTTTATAAGTATGTATAAATTGCATGTAGCACATTAGCAACACTACAGTTATGCTAATGTGACAATAGTGTAAGAAAATCCTAACCTAATTCCTTTTAAATGCTGATATAAATGTAAATAATTTCAGGAGTTTCAGAAGTGGGTATTGGGCCTCCTGATAGAGATGAGGGATGAATTGAGGCATTTGGGTATGTCCACAGAACCGGTAGACTCCCAATTCCACATCAGGAGGCTACCCACAATGGAAGAGTTCTGTGCATACGAGCAAGCACTTGACAGCATGGACAATCAAAACCTGCTGGTATGATATTATATTCTCACTGTGGTGTAGAAAATATTCACTACTAATGTTCTAGGTTTCAGATAGGTCATAATTTTATAGCCTACATCTGATTAATGATCCATCTATGGCATACGTTCATATTTTTAGTTTATAATGTATAATCTTGCTTATCCTTTAATGGCAAAATAAAGTGTTTTCATGTTCTAAAAAGTTACTACAATTTTTTTTACTTTGAAAATGGTCACTTTGTATTTATAGACTGAGAAAATACTGCAAAAAAAGTGCAGTTAATACGTGAAAATGTGTTTGTTCCATTGAATGTGTAAATGGGTATGTCTGATTAGTTGATTAATGAAGATCTAGTAGCTTCTAATATTATTTTTAATATAATATTATTTCCAGATAAACCAACTTCGGAGAGTAGGTGGCAGTGATGTCAGAGAGTGTGTTCACAGTCTTGTAAAGGTATTGCTTATTGATTTTTTAAAAATGTTTTTACATTACATTTTTACTTTGATCGAGTTAAAATGTCCACAGAATTGAGCTTATAGATACCTATGTGTTAACCACTGAATGTGCAAGGTGTAAAACTGCAAAATTGTCTTTTAAAATATAAGGGTTACAGTACTACATTTGATCCTTAATATTTGAGTAAATAAATGTTGAATGGAAACTCACTTGAAAAAATGTCTAAACTCAGTGAGAATTTGGTTTTCAGACTTATGACAAATGAACTGATGACAGAATTCACTTTCCCTGGCACAAACCGAAAAGATAAACAGCAAAAGAGTGGCCTGGGAGACACAAATCTTTATACAGTAATTAAAGGTACTCCTATTCTATGTTGTACTTTCAAACTTTGGGTACTCTTTAATTAGGACAGACTTTATTGCTCAACTGCTATGATGCAGGCCAAATTTTATCAGTTTATTTCAGCTTTGAGCTTAGTAAACCTTAATGGTTCATTTTTGAGATTATACTCAAGAAGATATAATCATCATTTATTTGAATAGTAATATTATATAATTTTCTCCTAGCTGCGGTGCTGAAGTCCCACCCTACATCAACAGAAAAAGAAATAAAGGAGCACGCAATGCGTTACTTGAAGAATGCATATGCAAGGCAGGGAATCAGGAGATCTGGACACTGAAAATAATAGGTTTCTGGTTCTGTTAGGACAATTAGACAGGGTTTGCAAATGGTGGAAAAAAATCGTCTTAACTTCCATTGTAATATTTTTTTTTCCTGGAAATATACAAGTTTTACATTTTAAAATTTATATTTGAATCAAAATGTGGTTTTGAGTTAGTGTGTTAATGTAATTAGTTTGTGTTTGTCATTACTATACTGTATATTGATGTTACCAGAATTTGTAGCTGAAGTTTAAGACTAGTTGTGTTTTTTTATGATTATTGCCCATATGTTGATTGTTGATTGATTGTATACAATGTATAATTTGAAATACATATTTTTCAGGTGTGAATGTGTATTTTCAGAATAAGTTTCTAAACCAAATCGTTTCTTGGTTTACTAGTTTCTACACCTATAAAACCTATCTCTGATGTATAATAGTCCTCTAAATTTATCCGTATAATAGAACTCCAACCATTTATATATAATGAACATATAATCATAGATGTATAATTGACGTATAACAATATACGTATATTAGAATTTCAGAATTAGAAGCCACCGCCCTTAACATTAAGCATGAGAGAGCCGAGTCCCCTCGCGAATATTACGAGAGACTTAGATGAAATTATTTTGCAGGGCGAAATGATGAGGGTTGTGAGGAGAACACAAATTTCAGTTATTCATTGCAAATCTCCATCCGTCAGTCAGAAAGATGATCGTAATGCATACAGATGCACAGACCATGAAAATGACTGATATTAGGAGATTTGCACAGAAAGCCTGGGAATATGATGTCCAAAGTCGCTCCAAGCAAAAAGCTGTTAAAGCGACTGTGTTCGCCGTCAGAGGCAGCAGGGTGAATCCCCTCCTGCTCGAAGGAGCACAGGCTCCTGAGCTGGTTAAGCCCCGTTCCAAAGCAGGCACACAGGACCGCACCCAGCGTCTTAAATGCCATGAGATAACCAGGGGAGGGAAAGAGCTAGAAAAGGTTGAACAAAAAGATTCAGTAGCCGCCCGCCTGGCCAGGCTTGAACAAGCTTTATTAGGACAGGGACAACCGCTCCCCAAGGCTGCCGGAAGCGTGAATGAGCTGATACTCTCCACTGGAGGAGGCGGAGACCCGCCCCCTCGCCCTCCCTCAGTCTGTCTGATTGAGCGGAAGGGTTCCTGCCTGGATGAGGTCAGCCACTCCCAAGTGAGTGCTGACTCCACCACTGAAGTCACAGAGTAGGCAGTAAAACAGAGAGGAAAAGCAAGAAGCTTTTACCTCAAGACTGCCATGGGAGATGTCTTACACAGGGATACACTGATTGACACTGAGGTTGAAAGGTGTTTGATGTCACACGGCAAGCTCAAACGGGTAGAAAAAGAAAAGGGCATGCGACTCAGAGTGGAACCTTTGGTGGATCACCAGAAAGGCAAAGTGTGGAAACAGGTCAATGCTCCTAAGCCTTCTGTACAGAAGGAAAGGGGGGCCAAGAGGCAGACTGTGCTCACACAGTGCCCACCGAACACAGAAGCCCATGTGAAGATTCCTTCTGTTCACTCTCGACAAGAAATAAAAATATTTTATAATAGACCTCTTAAGTTATCTGTATAATGGACCTCTTACCATATACGTATAATAGACCTCTAAAGTTATCCGTATAATAGACCTCTAACCATATACGTATAATAGACCTCTTAAGTTATCCGTATAATGGACCTCTTACCATATACGTATAATAGACCTCTAAAGTTATCCGTATAATAGACCTCTAACCATATACGTATAATAGACCTCTAAAGTTATCCGTATACTAGAACTCCAACCATTTACGTATAATGAACATATAATCATAGATGTATAATTGACGTATAACGATAGACGTATATTTAATTCTAGACGAATTGCGAACCACATTTATATGTCTAAGGTATGCGTTTAATAGACGTATATTATACATCTTTTGCCCACTGGGTCGCTCGTATTTAATACAGTCTCATTTTAATAAATTCCCCCGTTTTACTGCTTGTTTCAATGTGTTTTCATTCTTTACATTTCATTAGTGTGAAAGACGCGACCCTGTACTGGATACAGCGCATAGAAACTGGACGGACCTCTGTTCACGACTGAAGACACTCAGGATAAAGAGTTAATTAATTGTAATTAATGTCACGAGCTGTAATGAGTCCCGATGTCGGAGTAACTGTAACTGATAACAACACAGACAGTATTATATTAGTAAGAGTAACAGTCAGGAGATCAAATCTCTTTCTAATAAAATGGGACATCACCCGACTAATCCATTTCTGGAAATTTTAAATAGTTTTCTTGAGATTGAAGTAACGGGACACTTTAATCAGAAAGTGTGGCAATAAAAAGCGAAGTTCCGGTTTTTATAGTCGTCCAGAAACTGTCCCCGCTCTGACCTCTCCTCCACGTCACTTCTAATGTGTCTGTTTTGGCGGGTTTCTGTCTAAAAACACGTTACAGGACTCCCATCTCCTGTGGAGACACATGTAGGGTCGTGTCAGTGCAGAAATCCCACATTGTAAACCAGTTTAAACTGGGACGGGGTATAACTTGGATCAAGACAAGAACTGAGAGATTCATCAATCAGCCTCAGGACTCTCTCCCACTGGTGTCCTTTTCTCTCTCTCTGTGCTGTTTCCTAAAAACCCCTCTAATACCCCGTGTACAAAAGAAGACTCGCTCGTCACTCCTGTTCTGTCCTGGTGTCGCAGTAACTGGGACTGAAGCAGATGAAGAGGAGACGCGCACTTCCATAACTTTCTTTCCCGCTCGGTTCTTCCAGCTGAGCCCCAGACGGACTTTTCCCCTCCTGAGGAAAGAGCATCTTCCCACACAAACAGCCCGTTTCTCTCGGAAACACCAGCAGCCCCCAACTCACACAGCACAGGGAGCGTTTTTACCAGCTGCGCCGCCACACGGACACCAGAACTCCCCTCGTCTGTGTCAGGGAACCTATAGGTAAAGAACTGGAGGATCCTTATGCGTGACCGGAATCCCACAGAACACAAAGTAGCAAAGGGACGATCCAAAGACGAAATCCAAAGGCTGGGTCGTTAAGGGAGGCAAAGGGTCCGGTAACGAGAGATATCCAAAAACAATCCAAAAGACAAAATCCAGAAAGCGAGGTCAAAAGGCGGAGCCAGAAGATTCGTAACAGGAGATCAGTCAAAAGGCTTAGAAACACGCACTGGAGAATACTACAAGAGGCTTCTCAATAGTGAGCGTAGGGATGTGTGTGTGAGGGGAGTTTAAATACTGAAAGGAAAGGGGTGTGATTGTATAATTGGTTAGGGAGTGAGAATTTGAGGAATCTGGTGCATGTGAGAATGTGATGGGTTCAATCAGGGATGAGATTATGAAACAGCGGTTCTGGGAATGCAACGGCGTTTGCGAGGGAGAGTGTGGGGTGTGACAGGGATAGAACGGCATTTCCGAGGTAGAGTGTGGGGCATGACACCACAGAAATTAAAGTAATATATTATTCTGCTTACTTCTCATGCAGTCTTCTCAAGTCTTTGGAAGGACTGTGAATTGGCTTTCCCACAGATGAAATGAAAAACTTCTGTCTCCCTTTACAGCTGCTGACCTGGGCATTACAGCTTAGTTTAAGATTAAACATCTGATAAAACACAAATAAAATGCAAGAAAGGTACATTCCAGATTTTCTCAAAATACTGTACAACATGGAAGCTATGGAGGTGGAGGTCTGTTGTTCTGTATTGAAATGGGTTTTAATGGGCTTCTATGAAAATTGGCCATGGTGTGAGTGAGTCCTGTTATGGACTGGTGTCACATGATCTGCGATAGTGCTTTGCACCCACTGCTTGCCAGGACTGTTCCAGTTCCAACACAACCCTGAATCGAGTGGATGGGTATATTAATGTAGCCATCAACTTACATGTTCCTCTTCTTCACTCAATGCAAAGGAAGATAGCTGCTGTTTGAGGTTTTGTGCTCTTTAAAAGCAATTATTACCATTTTTGTGCCCACGTGTTGACACAACACTTTCTTTGCATCCATACCTCGACCTGTAATAGTGAGAAAATAAAAATGAATACACCAAACTGTAAAAATCCCATATATATGTAATTTACTCTTTTTGTTGTTTGAAAGTATTTTTACTGTCATGTTCTTTACCACCCCTGGGTGCTGCAGGTGGACTGGTGTCACATTATGGGCGATACTCTTCTTTGCACCCACTGCTTGTCAGGATTGTTCCAGTTCTACCACAACCCTGAATCGAGTGGATGGGTATATTAATGTATATTAATCATCTTACATGTTCCTGTCCTTCACTCTATAGGCATCCTCTCACGAGGCACTAGAAAATGTAGGGGTTTTGTGCTTAACTGGGACAATTATTAATTGTAGCAGCAAGTCACAAAAATTATTCTTTTGATGGCTATTAGAATCAACCTTGCAGGATAACTCAAACAACGCACACACGCAGATGCTAATACACAACAATACATTTATTAATTCAAAAAATGTGCATAAACATAACAGATCTTATAGAGGGGGTTAGCGGTATACAAAAGGTATATATTCAATCACGAAGAGTTACAAACCAAGAGAGACATACATTCCGTAATACCATTCATTTAGACTGTTTTGTAAATAAACTTTGTTACAACTTGTACATTAGATACTCAAAAGCAAGTACATGACTCATAGGAATTAAATTGCTATCAACTCAGGTTGAGGTAACAATTGAATTCTCGAGCTGTAATGCAGAAAGTTGAATACTCATCCGCTCTATGGGGATTCAGATCTCCCGCGGATACAAAGAAGCAGTGGCAGGCTGTTGCCGTGTCCAATCGGCGCTCTCTGGCCCGGTGCAAGGCAGTGCTGGTTCGACGTGAGAGAAGGAGAAGGAGGGAGAGATTTCTGCTGCAGTGCGCTGCTGATGCTCTCTGAAGACCGGCTAGTTAGTGTTGGCTGAACCTAGCAGAGTTTGCACAATTTTTAGACAGGAAGAAGACCGGTTCGTTCCCAATGTAGCACGAGTCCTGAATACTGATATTCAGCTGTCCACAGTTCCAACCGTAGTTCACTCGTTGATCAGGTGAGCGTTCGTGGTGGGCTCACTAGGCTTGCTGCTGGGCTAACCTCGGGTGGATCCTTTGGTTACATGCTGGCAACCTCCGTTCTCAACTCTTAGAACAAGGAAAAGTCCTGGCACTGGGACATACTGGCCGTTACGTGACTGTCTGAGCTGAGTCTGAGGATGTCCAGGAGGAGCTGGAGTTGTACCTGGAGGAACTACGGTTGCTCATTGGTTGAAAGTTCCATGGGCATTCGAGAATCATTTTGTGACTTACTGCTACAATTAACAATTGTCCCAGTAAATGCACAAACCCCTACAGTTATTGGTGCCTCGTGAGAGGATGCCTACATTTATTGTTGCCCCGTGTGAGGATGAGTAACCATGAACTCTGACCTTGGGGTTGTAAACCACTTGGGATGAGACTCTCCCTTGGAATCTCCCAGAGAGTGAGGCACCAGCGATGACCATTCACGTGTCTCAACTTTGGGAGTTGTTCCTTATCAGAACACTCTTATCAGCTAGAAAAACACCTTAAATGTGAACCAAATGGAATGGCCTCTCTCTATCAAGCACCACTTGAGATGAGGGAGAGAGTAACCTTGCCGCTACAATGGTATCTCTCCTGTGTGAATGCGCTGGTGGGTTATTAAGTCACTTGACCGACTAAAACTCTTCCCACACTGACTGCAGCTGAAAGGTCTCTCTCCTGTGTGAATGCGCTGGTGTGATTGTAAGTGGCTTATTTGACTAAAACTCTTTCCACACTGACTGCAGCTGAACGGTCTGTCTCCTGTGTGAATGCGCTGGTGGGTTACTAAGTCACTTGACCGACTAAAACTCTTCCCACACTGACTGCAGCTGAACGGTCTCTCTCCTGTGTGAATGTGCTGGTGGCTTTTTAAGTGACTTGACTTACTAAAACTCTTCCCACACTGACTGCAACTGAAAGGTCTCTCTCCTGTGTGAATGCACTGGTGGATAATTAAGCTACTTGACTGACTAAAACTCTTCCCACACTGACTGCAGCTGAACGGTCTCTCTCCTATGTGAATGTGCTGGTGGGTTACTAACTTACTTGACTGACTAAAACTCTTCCCACACTGACTGCAGCTGAATGGTCTCTCTCCTGTATGAATGTGCTGGTGGGTTATTAAGGTACTTGACTGACTAAAACTCTTCCCACACTGACTGCAGCTGAACGGTCTCTCTCCTGTGTGAATGCGCTGGTGGATAATTAAGCTACTTAACTGACTAAAACTCTTCCCACACTGACTGCAGCTGAACGGTCTCTCTCCTGTGTGAATGCGCTGGTGGGTTTTTAAGTTAGTTGATAGACTAAAACTCTTCCCACACTGACTGCAGCTGAACGGTCTCTCTCCTGTGTGAATGCGCTGGTGGGTTTTTAAGTTAGTTGATAGACTAAAACTCTTCCCACACTGACTGCAGCTGAACGGTCTTTCTCCTGTGTGAATGTGCTGGTGGATAATTAAGCTACTTGACTGACTAAAACTCTTCCCACACTGACTGCAGCTGAACGGTCTCTCTCCTGTATGAATGCGCTGGTGGGTTATTAAGGTACTTAACTGACTAAAACTCTTCCCACACTGACTGCAGCTGAACGGTCTCTCTCCTGTGTGAATGCGCTGGTGGGTTTTTAAGTTAGTTGATTGACTAAAACTCTTCCCACACTGACTGCAACTGAACGGTCTCTCTCCTGTGTGAATGCGCTGGTGCCTTTTTAAGTCATGTGATAGAATAAAACTCTTCCCACACTGACTACAGCTGAAAGGTCTCTCTCCTGTGTGAAGGTGCTGATAGGATTTTGAAATGCTAGACTGACAGAAACGCTGCTTCTCCCTGTGCCGTAATGGCAGTTTGTCCACTCCATCTGAGCAAGGCCTTGAGTGATTCTTCCTCATCCTGTGATCATGCTGGGGTCTCTTATTCTGCAAATGCTCCATGGAATGGTCTTGCTCTGTGTGCTGAAACTGAGATTTATTTTCTCCATCGTGTCCTTCAGTGTGCTTCTCAGCAGTGTGAATCATCTGGGACTCCATCCCCAGCTCTCTGAGACTAAAACCACCCAGTTCATTCTGCTGTTCCTCTCTTTGCCCAAGAACAGACATACTCTCAAGTTCATTAAAACTTTCAACAATTTTCTCAGTAACCAGATTATTAAACCTGTGTGTAAAGTCGTCAGATACTAAGGGATCATATGATTGTTTTAGACTCTGCAGTGACAGTCTCTCCACTTGAACAGAACAAGGCCTAATTATTATCAAGCCCTGTAGGAGCTGCTGTTGCTCCTCCCTGTACTGACTCTCCTCTCGGTGCTGTAACTCAGTACTGTTCTCTTCACCAGGGACATCAGTCTGCTGCTCTGCAGGGTCAATCAACTTGAGATCCATATCCTGCTCTGTAAGATTTAAAACATCCAGTTCTTCACTGTGCTCTTGTACAGAGACACAGCCCAGTTCATTACAACTTTGTGTAATATTGATTGTGTCCAGATTATTCATCTTCTCTGTAAAATCATCGCATACTAAGAGCCCAGGTGTCTCACTCTCAGGCTCCGTCTTCATCATGGGCACAGAGTCCAGATCCTTCACACTCTGTCTGCTGTCTGTGTGCTGCTCACTAAGTGCCTCTTTCCCTGCTGCGGCAGTGAGCTCTGTCTCCTGCATCAGACTGGAGCCCCACTCCTCCTGCTGTTCAAGGAGAGCCCTTTCCCCAGCGTCGGAAAGAACACTGGCCTCTGAGCCTGTAAACACAGGACAAGAAGACACGACCTTTATAAGAAAAAACTATTTTATAGCTTTATACCTTTAGAGGTGGCTTCTCAAAGCATTTTACAGAATGCCAATTACAAAAAATACAGAAAATTAGCACAATGAGAATACACAGTTAAAGGAGACAGTAGACAGTGGTACTAAGTACAGTAGGAACAGAGGGGTACAGAACAGTTAAATAAAGGCTCTTCTGAAGAAAAAGTCTGGATTTGGAGTTTAGAGAAGGTGACTCTCTGATATCCTTGGGGAGAGAGTTCCAGAGCTTGGGGCTAAACAGGAGAAGGCCATGTCACCCATAGAGTGTAGACAGACTGGGGAACAAATAGTTGAACACAATTAGAAGAGCGAAGATTGCAAGGTAGGGAGTAGGGTGATAATATCAGACCAGTATGGAGGTGCCAAGCCAAGACATGGAGAGTCTTATAGGTGAGCAGGAGGATTTTTAAGTGGATATGAAACTTGACAGGAAGCCAGTGCTAGGACTCCAGGATAGGAGTAATGTGATCATTTGCACTAGACATGGTCAGGGTTCTGGCTGCTGAATTTTGGACATACTGGAGTTTGTTCAATGTGGATTTAGAAACCCCAGAGAGTAGAGCATTATAGCAGTCGATTCAAGATTAGACAACACTTTTCAGCCACAGTTAGTGATAACACAGGGCGTAGTCGAGCAATATTTCTGAGGGGAATGAAAGATGTTTTGACAACACGCTGCACATGTGGGTCGAACGTCAAATATCATCCCCAAGTTTTTCAATTTAGACTGAAGCTCAAGTACAAGACCATCTACAGATAGGGTTTCACACTGATTTTACAAAGTTGATGGGTGTTGCCAATAAGCATGGCTTCAGTCTTGTCACAGTTAAGATAAAGGACATTTTGAGTCATCCAAGTTCTTATGTCAGAGATGCAATTAGAATAGAGACGGCCACATCAGCATAAGGTTTGGTATGGATGTATATATGAGTAACATTAACATAGTAATGATAGCTGAGGCCATGTGATCTTAAAAGCTTCAAGCTAAAGCTGTAAGCCTTAAGCTACACAAACACATGTCTAGTATTCTCGCAATCAATTTGGGTTGTTTAAGCATAGAGGAATAATAGAGTTTAAGTGGGTTTCTGATAATACGTGATTTTAGATATACAAGCTTTGTCAGAAACCTAATTACTGTGTAAAAAGTAAGAATACAGAAATAATAATAATACATTACATTTACATAATACAGACACACTGACTGCACACTACAGTACATTTACACTACACTGAGAGTGAGGGATTCATACAGACACACTGACTGGACACTCCAGTACATTAACATTGCACTGAGAGAGAGAGGGGGGTTCATACAGACACACTGACCAAACGCTACAGTACATTATCACTGCACTGAGAGAGTGGGGTTAATTAGCTCCGTGAAGTTGGCCCCTCTACAGACAGCACAAATGATTAAACTCATCTCATTCATTAGTGTTACGTTTGTGCCGTTAAAAGTAGCATTTGTGCTGCTTTCAATTCCGAGATATAGAGCCTTGTTTTTTCGGGGTCGTGACATCACTCAGCCCCACTACAAGATCATAGCAGAACCAGACCGATCTAGTTTAGTTAGTGCTGCATTTGTGGCGGTTTGTGCCATTGAAAGTAACTTCCCAGCTACTTTCGTTCCTTAGATATAACATCTTCTTTTTCAGGGGGTGACGTCACTCAGCCCCTCTACAACGTTCTAGGGGAATCGGACTGGTCTCAATCGTTAGTGCTGTGTTTGTGCCGTTGAAAGTAGCGTTTGTGCTGCTTTCGTTCCCGAGATATAGCGCCTTGTTTTTCCATTGATCACGTGACCATGCACAGTGACTTTGATCTCGAGTTAATCCGTCAACTGAGTTAAAGCACTCTGTTGCCAGCGCGAGAGTAACAATTCTGCAACTTTGTTCCTCTGTTTGCCCAGGTACGGGGGGGCGGCGGTGGATTTTGCATTTAATATCATTATCTTCTATGCGTTTGTGTGAACAGGAAAATTAAATTTGTCTCCAATATCATACCCGAATTAGAAGAGTTTCAAGTGTAGCCTTAAAAAGCGACATTAGCAAACAATTGTATGTTCTTACAAAGAGGCTTTAACAAACAAGTCTTAATACCTCATAGCGGTGACCTTTTTTAAAAATCTGAAGAAGTAATCAGTTTCGCATTGTCTCCTTCTTAAATAAACAGGCATCAAGGGACGTGTGAAGATTCAACCTGTCTGTCGAGCCACGTATTTAAAAAGATTTGAATTTGGAACATTCTGAACCATTGTTGCTCTTTTTTATGCAAAGCCAAAGTGAAAAGGAACCAGGACTTCAGGACTTTTTAAGGGGCACTATGTACAAAGTTTACACAAGTTCACAACACATCCGAGAAACAAGAGTCTTACCATCTCACACATGAACACCGCGGCAATATTGGAAAATATTTTTATTTTCACAGAACAGAAGTGAACATATATCTAGGTTCTCTGAAAAACTGGCATTATCCACGTGTTTGTATTTACAGGGATCTTATGCGCAAACATGAAACGATTAGCTCACAGTTCTTTTATCTGTGTTTCTAGTCAGTCCTTGGTGTAGAATACAGCATGAGAGCACACCTTGACCTCTGAATACACAAATATGACTACAAGGACATTTACAGGTACCAACACACTCAGTACTGAAATTACTGGATGTGATGAAAACAATGAATGAAATTTGTTTTCCGACTTTGTCTGGTCGGGTGGGGGTGGATGTTTTACATTTTAATATAGCGCCTTCTTTTTCTGGCCGTGACGTCACTCTGTGTCGTCGGCACCATACAAAACCGCAAGTTCAAGACCACCAGATCTTTCAATTGTGATCTCTTGATCAGCTGACCCCAGCCTTTGCAGTTAATGTTTGATTTATTATCTGCATCTCTGGCGAAGACCTCTTCTTCCAAATCGTAAGTTACTTTACAAACTATAAATGCTATACTGTAATTATGATGCAACGTTGACGTTCCCATGAATTTATTTTAAAGTAAAGATATTTGAGAAACTTGTTTATATCGCGGGGAATACCACAAAAATTAGTAAGCTTCATTTGTCGTTATCATGATATTTCTACACATGGAAGTGAAACTTGAAAGGATTTGTCACACTTCTGAATTTAAATTATAATGTTTTGTTTCTGTAAGTGTTACAAGAGAACTGAACCCCAAAAAATCTCTGACATGTTACAAATTGCTGATGTGAAAGCTGAAATGATTAAGTGGTGAATGCAATGCTTTAAAAACATATCATAAATGAAAGAAGTGGTGATGGGCCTTGGTATTGCAGTTAACGTAAGTAGGCGGATCAAAAAATATTAATTTATCAATTTCTATCTACATATACAGAGACTTTTTGATGTGCACTTAAACTGTAATCCATAACAATGTAAAAAACTTAGTTATTTTCATTTACGCGGTGGAGGGAAGTCCCCATTACCTGTAGAGCGCTTTCACTGGGGTTTCCAGAGAAGCACTATGTAACTGAAAGGATATTATTATAAATCACGTAAAAATTGGGAAGAAGCACAGTTTAAGCCAGGTTTGGTGAAATTCATTTTTTGTTACATTTTTGAGTGTTAATCGGACTTCTCTATACTTTGCATTAAACATTTCCCATAATACCCGGGCCATGGGTCTAGCTAGGGATTCGGCCATCACATGAACACTAAGATTAAAGGGTTACATCATGGAGCTAACAAAAGAGAAGTGTAAAGCTCGCCACGATTTGTTGTTTGAGACTTCAGTTCTAAGCAATATACAGTGTTTTGCATTCATCCTTATTTCTTTCTGGGGATTTAAACTACTCATCATTTGCTTGATTTTTTTAAAACCTTGAGCGGTCCGATTCCAGGTAATGCACTACATATTTGTGATTTTTGATTGTTAATTCTTAATTGTGTATGAAAGTAGATATCAGACCTACTGCATGCAATAGCTTATTAAGGAGCTGTTGCCTTTCTATTGTTCGATTACCTGTAGAGAGGGAGAGGGGTTTATAATGCACGTTGAAGTACCTGCCTCTGTGAAGTTCTGAGCATCTTTGGGAATGTTTGCACGGTTTACATTGATTGTATCATGTCCCAGAAGCAGCAGGCACGAAACTGGTGATTCCACTATTGTAGTAAATGTAGTAGAGTTAACCATTTGACAATGGATTAAGGTCTGCCTTCACAGATCATAGAACAGGATAAAATGAGTTTTGTGAGCTTTATTAAGTTATCCCCTCACACAACAGAGTATATTAAGGAAGTATAAAAATGCATCATCTGGTGTGTTACACTGTTACCACACTTAAGAGACCAAGGAAATGTACTGGATTAAAGCTCTGCATTGTTCATTGTTATTCTGACATTGTTAAACATTTTACACACTGTTTGGTTACGAAAGTCGATGTGAGGACAGGATTTGTTTTTTTGTATTTTAAACAATGTATGTTGTTGCACCATAGTACTCATTCTACATATTTGCCCTTCATTCCAGGATTCATCACCCACAGGCATTGTTAGGAGGGTAGGAACTTAACAGTACTAACATTCAGGCTGTGCTGCCAGACATAACCTGACAAAAGAATATACCCAAGTGCTGCAGGGCTGCAAAGGTAAAAAAGAATCAATGTATACATGCATAACAGATCAAATCACACGTAAAACCTCACACTTAGAACAAAAAATAGCACAAGGATACAATGTTTTTCCTTCTGATGAAATTCTAGAAAAAATAGGTGCAACTGGGGACCCTTGATGCATGCCCGACAGCATTGAAAGACTGGAAAACAGAAATCTGTGAAGAATGCAGGTTGCTTGCTGTGGACAGTGGTGATAGACATAACCTGCATTTCCTACCAGAGATTGTTCCTCATCTCACCAGGCTTGCTTGATATCTCACACTCTGGACTGGCTTAATGGTTCCACTTTTCAAAAGTGTGAACATCACTGCAAGTTCAGCCAGTGTGGAGGCGGATTTCAAAATCCTAAAACAATCAGTGCTGAAGCATGAGTTGACAGGTTCCTTATGAAGCACCTAGCACCCATAGAAGGTATGAGAATATCAATGGGTGCTCATGGTGTTTCCCAGCAGTGTGAGAGGGCCATTATCAGTGCTACCACATCCAGCTCTCTAGAACAGCAGAGCGGAACACTTGTTATGAATTCTGAAAAACAGACAGAGCTCAAAAAGGACAAAGAACTGGTGTATCCATCAAATCTGAGTTGTTTGGAAAATTGGAGAGGGCTTGCTGCACCACCTAAAAAACGGAAACCATCTTCTTATCTTGTGCCTCGTTCTGAGTGGTTACAACATAGATTGTTCTATTCCTGTGAAAAAGGCTGTAGTGGCTCTGATGAGGAATGGAAGCAGCAGAGACCTGCCCCCAGTAAAAGTGAGTGGAATGTACTGAACACTTGTGCATTTGATGTCAGTACCTATGCAGTGACTATTGTGATAGCAGGTCTTCTAGCAGCTATGTTAATCAGGCTGTAGATAGCATAGAAATATTTCAACTGGTGAAACATTTGGCACAGAAAGGTGTGCACAAAGATGTTTATGTTCTAAGAGCTAAAATTGTGAGGGACATCTTTGGTGCAATGAAAACAGAGTCAGAGCTACAATAAGTGAGAGCTGAATGTAATATTTCAGAAATCATAGCAAAAGTGTTGTTAACACTTGTTCAAATTACAGATGTGCAGAACACTCTGATAGAAATGCAAGTTTGTGACCCAGCTTTATCAGAACACATCTTGTGTAATGGTACTGTAGAGCACAGCTTGTCAACTGGGCAACATCCTGTCATTGACTGTGACGTGGGAGATTGGCTGAGTCGTGAAGAAAACACTGTCCAGTCTCAAAATATCTTTGAGAGTCAACTTTCAGATTTTCCACATAACCTGGAATTAAATGGGACCTTCAAATTAAGAGGTGTCACTGCATTCTGCCCACCTGTCCTGGGTCATTACATTGCATATTGCAAAAGACACGACTTCACCTGGGAGAAATCTGGCGATCTAACAAAGGCAGTCATATCTGTGTCTTCAGAGCTCAAGGTGTGCCCTCATGCTGTATTCTACACCAAGGACTGACCAGAAATACAGATAAAAGAACTGTGAGCTAATCGTTTCATGTTTGTGCATAAGACCCCTGTTAATACAAACACGTGGATAATGCCAGTTTTTCCAAAGAACCTAGATATGTGTTCACTTCTGTTCTGTGAAAATAAAAATAATTTCCAATATTGCCACGGTCTGCATGTGTGAGATGGTAAGACTCTTGTTTCTCAGATGTGTTATGAACTTGTGTAAACTTTGTACATAGTGCCCCTTTAAAAAAAAGTCCTGAAGTCCTGGTTCCTTTTCACTTTGGCTTTGCATAAAAAAGAGCAACAATGGTTCAGAAAGTTGCAAATTCAAGTCTTTTTAAATATGTGGCTACACAGACAGGTCAAATCTTCACACGTCCCTTGATGCCTATGTTTACTTAAGACGGAGACAATATGAAACTGATTACTTCTTCAGATTTTTAAAAAAGGACAATGCTATGAGGTATTAAGACTTGTTTGTTAAAGCCTCTTTGTAAGAACATACAATTGTTTGCTAATGTCGCTTTTTAAGGCTACACTTGAAACTCTTCTAATTCGGGTATGATATTGGAGACAAATTCAATTTTCCTGTTCACACAAACGCATAGAAGATAATGATATTAAATGCAAAATCCACCGCCGCCCCCCCGTACCTGGGCAAACAGAGGAACAAAGTTGCAGAATTGTTACTCTCGCGCTGGTAACAGAGTGCTTTAACTCAGTTGACGGATTAACTCGAGATCAAAGTCACTGTGCATGGTCACGTGATCAATGGAAAAACAAGGCGCTATATCTCGGGAACGAAAGCAGCACAAACGCTACTTTCAATGGCACAAACCGGCACAATCCCAGCACTAACGAATGAGACCGGTCCGGTTCTCCTAAGACGTTGTAGGGGGGCTGAGTGACGTCACAACCCCCCCCAAAAAGAAGGCACTATATCTCGTGAAAGAAAGTAGCTGGGAAGTTACTTTCAACGGCACAAACACAGCACTAACGATTGAGACCGTTCTGGTTCCCCAACGACGTTGAAGGGGGCTGAGTGACGTCACGACCCCGAAAAAACAAAGCGCTATATCTTGGGAACGAAAGCAGCACAGAAGCTAGGTTCAACGGCACAAACATAGCACTAACAAATCACGTGGGTTTCATTGTTTGTGCTGTCTGTAGGAGGGGCAACTTCACAGAGCATACTATTTAAATGCAGAATCTCTTCCTGCGTGTTTAAGTGTTTAGAGAAAATTCCCACGACACTACTAAAAACTTTGCCCCTCTACTGAGCAAATACTATATTTTCCTGATATAGGAAACAGAGCAAATAAAAGTATCACCATTTAATTACATGCAATACCAGATGCAATCTCTTACCATCTTAAGAGCAAGAGTTCACATGAAAGTACATCAAAACCTGATAGTTTCAACAAAAAAGTGTCTCTTGTGGGACAAATATTCAGGAAGCCGCTACAAATAATCATCTGGTACCAATTTTTCTATGTATATCACCATTCTCTCTTGTGTGTTAGACTTTCAGCGATCCACAACCTTGAATTACAATGGAAAATGGTTATATATATATACTATGTGCCAAGATCTCTCAGTAACAAAAACAAAACCACAATAATATTATAAGAAGAAGGAGACATGTTCTCCTGGTTCTGTGGCTGAACCATATATATACACACAAGAATATGCAAAAACTTTGTTTTAATCTGAAATTTTATATACAAAGATTTTAAAGTCACTACGTACAATAGATATTTATCATTAAAATCTTAAATTCATTCACTGATGATAACTTCTCAGTAATATGTAAATTATATTGACATTTATATTGGTTATATATACATATCACAGCCTGTTAAATATTCACTTTAAATTCATGAGCTCTTAAGCCCGTAGTGGTAGTGAGGACGAATCAGATGTTAAATCGAGGAAGGGAGACAGAAGATTGAGCCCCACCCCCCAGACAGACTGAGAAAGGGGTCATTGTCACACAGATGAGCACATTTGCAAGATAATGCAAGGCTCCGAACCGCAGCAGCCACAAATCCTGCTCCTGTGTCAATGTTAAGAGGGTTTATAAGACATTCAACACACATTTATTGACTCATGGCGTAACTTGTCCTCCCTATTCACTAACATTATAAGACCACGTCCCAATTTCCAAACTGTACCCTAAGCCCTTCCTCCAGGTCCACATCTCCATGACGCAGCGTAAGAAGTGTGGACTTCAGTGCATGTGGACAGAATTTCTTAAATATGTTTCTGTCTTCCTTTCTCCATTCGCAGGCTGATGAAATTGAATCTCATCGCGTCTGTCCCCGAACCAAAAGGGAGTGACACGTTGTGTTCATTCGTCTTTAGCAGACTGAACTCCAAATGGGCGAAGTAAACAAAGGAAAACGTGGTGATACCGCCGTTTTTGCGTAGCTAAATACATTTCAACTCGACTATCCCGGTACACAAATCACAGTCTGGGGAAAATAACTCATTCATTCGCTTTCTTTCAACACAAACTAGGCAGGACCTCAAAGCTTTGTACTACTGAATACGTCTACTATTAAATATTCCATCTACAAAATATACTGCAGGTAAACCAATATTATATTTATCAAAATGGGGTGACAAAATCAAATCTGTACATCAAAACCTAGAACACAAACAGGATGAATCTGAAAGTAACACATAATCTACAGATGTAAATAATATATACAGCATGAATACTTAAAGTAGTTCAGGTGGGGAGCTGCGTCAGCATGCGTAGGCTGCAAAGGAACAAGTAGAGGTTTATTCCTGTGCTGAAAAGAGAAAAAAATAAACATTTCGGCTGTGGAGCCTTCTTCGGGCGTCAAAACCTTCTTCAACAGCTGAAATGTTGTTTTTTCTCTTTCCGGCAGGGAATAAACCTTTACTTGCTCCTGAGCCGAAGGTTGTCCAATTTATGTAATTTTGTTTTACATAAAATATGCACGTATTTAAACCATAAAAAATAATATTTTAGTTTCCAATTGTGGGGGAAAAGCAAGTGCTGTCTTGACATTAGTGGTTCTAAAATAATTAAGCCTGCTTTACTACACCAGCTACATTAGTTCATCATTGGGTATTCCTCAGACTATATTCAGAAGATGGCAAAACAGAGCACAAAGCAATAACTCATCGCAGCAATTAACAGGGTCTAGGAGGGGAAGCTGATCATGTAATCATTTTCTTAAGACTCTTTTGTGCTCAGCAGAAGATTGAAAAGGGCAGCAGAGGACAGTCGGGGATGTAATTTCACGAAAACATTTGTTCTGTCTAAACTGCCAGTATTTAACACACTGACTGGACACTCCAGTACATTAACACTACATTGAGAAAGAGGGGGGTTAATACAGACACACTGACCGGACACTCCAGTACATTAACAGTGCACTGAGAGAGAGGGGTTCATACACACACACTGGCTGACTGGACACTGCTTTAATGTACAATAAGGTACATTAACACTGCACAGAAGAGATAGTTACCGCCACGTCGATAAATAATCTGCCCACAAACATATTTCCAAGACTCCAAAGTCTCCTAAATTGGTTTTCACATAAAGAAAGTGTATCAGTTGATGACAAATTCAATAATACTTAGACAAAACCGAGTTTCTGGCCACATTCAAAGAACAGCAATAACCTTAATGAGAATATAACTAGACCACAACTAGTTTAGTTCGCAGAAAAGAATCCCTCGGCAACATCACAAACCTTTCCTACTTCGCTCTGCATCTCTCCACTACAGATTCAACAGTGAGGAAGTTAAAAACACCGTTTTTAAACACAGACATTACTACATAAGTCATCGCACTTACCCGACAGCTCCGTTTCCTCATTTGTTTCTGCAGTGATTTCACAGGGAGGCATGAGTCCAACATGATCCGTCCCTCCCTGATCTCCTCCTGCTCCCGACTCCTTCTCCCACAGCTGCAGTCGCACTTTAAAGGTCTCGTTTTCCTTCATTCGCGTTATTTCTGTCCCGAAACTGTCCTCCACACACTGTGTGATATTAATCACGGCCCGACTCACCAGGATCTGGGAGACGCTGTGGAGTTTGTCTTGAAACTCGTTCTCAGAGTCAGACATCCTGTTTCGGAAAACTTCTGAAACTTCATACACGAACGATTTGAGCAAAACCTCCACGAAACAGTGAACCTCGTTTTCCTGCTTCATTTGCGCGATTTCGACCCCGAAACCGTTGTCGACAGACGTGATTTTAATCACGACCCGTCTCGCCAGAACCTGAGAGATCCGGCGGAGTTTTTCTTCAATCGACTTCTCGGAATCATCTGTCCGGTTTCGGAAAATTTCCGAAACTTCATGCACGATCGATTTAAGCACAGTCTCCACGAAAGAGTGCGCCTCAGTTTTCAGATTAAGCAACAGATTCTCCATTTTTTCCAGAGTCGATCTGGAAGACACAGACAAGTCCTGCAGCTGCAGCGGCTGTAAACACGTGGGTTTGAGCACAGAAAGCGAAATGTGGTCAAAGAGAGGACTTCCGGGTTATCAGATGAACTTCCTTAGTGACCGTTGCTATAAACCACAAAAATATTATTCGAATAATAAAAATCTGAAAAAAATAGTCCAGAATAGATGTTTGCGTTATATTATTGTGTAACGCATACGGTCGACATTTTTTTATTTTTATTAAATGTGTAAATAATTTACAAATACAACTAGAGGAGCAGAAACAGAATCAAGAGAAAAAAAAACACGAACAGAAAAAAAATTAACTGGCAGAGGTAACGAAGTAAATTATATTTTTTACATATATCAAATGTTTTCCTTGCTTAAGCATTTTTTCATTTTTATAGAATTTAAATAATATTTTAACTCCATCTGAAAAGTACTAAAAAGGGGAGTATTATTGGACCATTTTGATTTATGAATGTGAAATTTACTCAGAATGACTAATAAATTTGCTATAAATAAATTCTTTTTAAAAAAAGTTCTCTTACACAGTACAATATCAAAGTCCTTAAACCTAAAAAAAACACCTTTAAATGCCTACAAACAAAACTCTGCAAGTCCGTCCAAAACAACTTCACAAACACACACCTTACAAGTAAATGTACCAAAGATTCCCTTTCAACCCGACAAAAAACGCACAAATCATCCTGCTCATGCTTAAATTTAGACAGTACTTATTTAACTGGATAAAACCTATGAACAATTTTAAATTATATCTTTTTAGCTTTATTTGTAATACAATATCCATCAGGAGTTATCCAAACTAACTTCCAATTTATATTTTCAAATGGTGCACTCCGAAAAGATCAACTTGACACACACACTTTTCCTGTATAAAATAAAAATCATCTCTCATTTTTTTACAAAACAAATTGCTTTTCTTTTTACAACATTTCGAATACCTTTAATTTAATAGAAACATCTACCTTAATTTCTTATTTATTCTGCACGTCTGCAGTCACTGTTTACATGTCTGCATTGTTTACTTGTACGTTGTCTACTGTTTGTACAGTATATTGTCTTGATGTACTTTGTGTAAAGTATCTATATCTATGTTCTCGCAGTCTCCTTCCTCATCGCTCCTGCTCGCTCGACACTCAGTCTCTATGCCTGGGCTTGTTGAATCTCTGGCCAAGTCTTTTGGATCTTAATGACTATATGAACAAAAAATAATTTCAGGTTTACAAATTTGACAATATTTCACCTATAAGGCTCTGCATGGCTTGGCACCTCATTACCTGTCTGAACTATTATCGCCCTACTCCCCACCTCGCAACCTTCTCTCTTCTAATTCTGCTCTCCTAACTGTTCCCCAAGTCCATCTACATTCTGTGGGTGACAGGGCCTTCTCCTGTTATGCCCCCAGGCCCTGGAACTCTCTCCCCAAGGATATCACAGAGTCACCTTCTCTAAACTCCTTCAAATCCAGACTCAAAACCCTATTCTTTAGAAAAGCCTTTACTGAACTGGTTCCATTCTTCACCCCTCTGCTTTTCTTAGTACCACCATCCACGGTCTCCTCTATATATTGTAATTGTGTTTTATCTTGTGTATTTTTATTTATTGTTGTTGTCATTCTGTAAAGAGCTTTGAGAAGCCTCCCTTTAAGGCGCTATCCCCATGTACCCCATGTATTAAGAAGACTCCCCCCTATTCCAGTATATTACCTGTAGTGTTATATTCAAAAAATCATAAAAAAATAAAGAACACTTTCACAACCCAAAGCAAGGTTGTATAAGGTGAGGGGGGCTGTCTGGTGTGTAAAACACTTGGTTGTAGCATTGTGAATGTTGTGCTTCAAATACTATTGAGTCATGAAGAGGACCTCCCTATCCCAGTGTATTGCATGTCTAATAGGTGCCGTATTGAAAAAATCATAACAAAAACTGAAAGAGGTTTCACAACCCAAAGCAAGGCTGGGAAAGGTCAGAGGACCTGCTTAGTGTGTAAAACACTTACTTGCAGCATTGTGGGTGCTGTGGTTTAAATGCTATTGGCTTGTGAACAGCATCCCCCTATCCTAGTGCACAGTGCCACATTCAATAAAACCATGAGAAAAAGAGATTCACAACCCAAAGCTCTGCCAGTCTTCTGTGTAAACAATCATGGACATCATGATTTGAACATCATGGGTGCTGTTTTTAAAAAGCTGTTGAGTAAAGAATAGGAATTTTCCTGCAGAATGAAAACAGGAAATAAAGAAAGGGTTTCAGAAATAAAACAAAGCTTTATTTATTTATTTATTAAAGCTTTATTGTGCTGACAGTCTGGGTAATTGGAAACTGCTGTTCTGCTTCCTATGGTCATATATGGGTTTTTCGCATGAAACTCTATTGAGCAGTATTTCTGCGTTGTGAACGTATGTATGTATACAGCGGTCCCCCAGTGTTCCAGATGGTGCGTAATTGCGCATCAATCAAAACCCCGACTGTCAGAAAAGGATAATTAGCTCACTGATATGTTTATGGAGGGGTTGTGAGTCGTGGTCTTTAAAATGCATTTGGTTTGAAGGCGTTCCGTGTTATATGATATGTGATATGGACAGAAGAATATTCGTGCGTGGAATAAAAAGACAAACTGAAGGCTGTGAGAACATTCACAATGTACTTTATACACAGAGCAATTGTATATACAAAGCAATTGTTTCATAAAAACGCTACAGGCGTGCCAAAATCGTTTTTGAACTTCAAGCTTACTTTACCCAAAAGTGATGAAGACACAGACATTCAATGAAAACGAATTTGATTCACTCAAGGCTTCGCTCTTTTGTTGTGATGTCATTTTAATTAATGTTAGCTGTGATTAGGTGTCGTTTTTGTCTCTTTTAACTTAAGAGTTAAAGAGTTTAAGAGTCTGCTCCTTTCTTCCTGGTATAGAAATAACATGTTCCATGTTTACAACCACCACTATAAATTATTTGTTCAGCTCTAACGCCTGTCTGCGTTGACAAGGCATCTCAAAATGACATATTAAATAAGAACACGATCCTTCCGGTTACCATTCCTGTGGTTGGAGCGTTGTTTCGCCCTTTTTCGTTCTTCTACAATATTTACAGACAGGGCTTTATCACTGGAGTTGTACAGAAGAAGTGTGCATCGGTCCATGAAAATCATCAGTACTGCTGTTGTTCTATGCGTAGTTTAACCGAGAGCACTTAAAAGATGCAAAAAGCTTTCAAAGAAAACAGAATTGAAAGACAGTAGAGTAAGGAGGTAAAAAGCACTCCCCCGTCGAGGAATTAACCACCGTCGCCCGTGTGACTGGATATAAAAATAACTGATTCGTTTTTGCCCAGTCTCTGGAAGCTTCAATGTGATTATTTTTCCTTCCTTATTTCTTCATTCCCATGAATTTACTCTGTAGTAGAGGAAACACGAAAGTGGGAAATTGCAGGCATTCTCCATGAGCACACACTGTTGGGGATGTAGCTCGGTGGTAGAGCGCATGCTTTGCATGTATGAGGTCCCGGGTTCAATCCCTGGCATCTCCACGTGCTTTATATTATTGTGCTCACATCGCAATCTTCTGTTGAGTGAGAACTCTTTGTTGGTGTTCATAGAGAGCCAGGTTTACACAATTAAGTTCAGTCACACGCGAAGTGCTACAGTGTTGCTCTGCTGTTTTAGATGTACCTCCAAAGCATTTAGTTCTGTTAACTACAACAAATGATTTGAACTAATGTAACGTCATATTCAGGAAATCCAGAGAACGTCTCCACACTTGTCGTGGCTGTTGAAGAAATCACCTGTTAAATCTCACCTGGGATTTCTTGAGAAATCATTCAGCGAGCGAGTCCTCCCTCTGGACTCCGCACTGAGCTGAAAGCTGCGCGAATTCCTCACTGTGTGTCCTGTACTGTTACAGGTGCTCTCGTGTAGATGTGGAGCACAGCGACAAGAACACCTTGAACTTTTTCATAAGTGAAGGAATATTCAAAAGATCATGAAAAGTATGGATCGAATAAAATATCCATGGTACAACTCAAGAAAAAACTGAAGGACTCAAACAACAAACAACAAACAACTACTTTTGACGGCCGAAACGTTGTGTTCTCTTTCTTCTTTTTTTCAGCATGGAATAAACCTATAACTTGTTCCTTTGCAGCCTACGCATGCTGACGCAGCTGCCCACCTGAACTACTTTTGATGATTACAAGAGATTCAAGAAACACAACCGTCCGCTCACGGGCTTGGGTCCTGAACGCTTAAGTTAAAAGACAAATTAAAGGATGCAAACTGTAAACTCTCTTCACATCTTACAGTTTATTAAATAAAACAATTTCTTACTTTCTTAATAATTTCTTACTGCTGATAGACGATTTATTGCATTTTATCAAAATCACAATTACAAACATTTTAGGTTAAACTGTTATTCACACACTCTAACGGAGAGAAACGTTAGTGTCTTCAGGTGTGTGAGCCCATTTCTAAAAAAATAAAAAATAAAAGTTATATGAAATTAATTGTTCTACTTTTTAGCTTGCATAGCCTTATGAATATTTCCGTTAAATCTTTTTTTTTCTGTTGTAATTTCAGTTGATATTAATATTAGTCATGATTTACAACTTTTGGACATGGTTCATCTTAAATAATTTTGTAATTAGTTTCAGTTTTGGAAAATCGCACCCAGGAGCTACCAAAACTGGTAATGTTCATATAATGTGTAATGCAATAGCAGCATTTTGGGTGGGAAAACAAAAAGTATTTCTTGGTATGAATCCCAATACTTCATAAGCGGGGTTCGAATACTTCTCGCTTCAGATAAAGCTGTCAATACATCATAGATTTTTACTCAATCAATAGCAGTGTTATCGCTACCGAGCACTAAATATAGATCCTGGCAATACTTCGTAAGATCTTCAGAAGAAAATCCAAAATACTACAGAAGCAATCAAATGTATACGTTTCTTTTGGATCTAGAATAATCTAGGATAATTATGAGACTCAAAACATGCCCGTCTTTTCTTTTTTCGAGGACAAATGGATTATTGAGGTGTAAAGATGGGTTCAAAACCAAAATCATCTGCTATTGCTGCTGTTTCTTTGATAGTTTCTTCAAATCCTTCAATTGATCATCGATATCGAGGAATAATATTAAACAAATTGTTGTTTTCTGTTAATTGACAATTTTATTGTAATTACATCTTTTTTTACAGATGTCTTGCATGTATCACAAGGTATAATAGTCGCCGTGCGTCCTCAGCTAAAATGTTTTAAAAAGTACGACAAAAGTACAATATGATTAACAACATTCATGGTTATATCTATATTAAAATGAAGGTAAATATACCAAGATATTAAAATAAAATTTTACATTCCTAACCTAATAATGCTTGTGAAGTTTTCCAATAAATCCGAACTGTAATTTTGAGATCAAATTCAATGAGTGAAAATACACAAGTAGTTCACTAAACTGAATTTCTTCCCTGAAATGATTTGCTTGCGAAACACTAAGCAGCTTTGAACGGATCGCGGGAATCAAATATACAGATGGGTTCAGAGTGTGCTTTCCAACTTTTGTGTAACATTTTCCTTTGATAGGGCAGAGTTGTTTTCACAATCTGGGTTAAATAAAAAGGAGTGACATCAGTTTAAAACAGCTTTCCTTCTTGGAGAACAACGGTTGTGTTCAATATTTCTAATTATTTTGGTTTCAAGATCGCAATTTAGTGTGAAATATAAAAGCCAGCTGGATAAATCTGTTACACATCATTTACAATGGTTTTTCAACTAAAGCTCGTGCAGGGATCAAACCCCAACTGTTAGTACGAGTTGCGTAAGGCTCTGCAACATGCAGATGAGAAACTAACCTCCGCTTCTTGAGTATATACACAGTGAGCTATATTTGCGAGCCTACTGCTCCCTACGGGCTCTGTTAACCTTTGGGTTAACAACCGACCCACAGAGACTCATGTACAGCTTAACACTCCTCGGTCTCAGTAAAAGTGATACACTCCGTAAAATTTCCGGAGATTCAATTGTTTTTAAAGGAAAATCATCAACATCTACTGGAGTTTTTCATTCTATACTGTGATTTCTGAAGGGTATCCTGTGAAAATACGAGTTTTTACGAGAAGGGATCGACATATAAGGTCAGCAGGATTGGGGAATTTGACCTTATGATTAAAGCTGTGGGTTCAGCAGTATCAGAACCTGATCAATATCAGTTGACTCCGATATACTTTGAAAATTAACTTCTGGATTTAGAGTCAGGCGTGTTACAGTTGCACCATGGGGTACTTAATTAAAAAAAATAGAAAAACAATCAGTGTTCCTGGATCTGTTATCGAGAACAACACCTGCACAAGAGCTGCGCAGGAAAAATAAAATGTGGTCTGGGAAGAAGAGACTCTCTTCAGAAGAGCGGCGCTCCTCACAGGAGGAAAAAGATAGCTGTTACCTTGTGGCGCAACGGTAGCACGTCTGACTCCCACTCAAAAGGCTGCATGTTCAAATCACGTCGGAGTCAGCTCATAGCTTTTCAGGTTCTGCTGGACCTGAACACAGAATTCGCACCATGCAGTTGAGCTCCCTGTGTACACCACATAGATAATCTAAACAAAATAGAGCTCACACAGCAAATACCTTTGAACAAAAGAGAAAAGGCAGTTCACATCTGCTAAACATCACGTCCGACTTCAGAGACAGCTACATCAGAAAATGAAATGGAATCCTGGAAGTTTCAGGTAACTTTTTTTAATACAGGTTCAAGCAAACCTGCTAGGGAGTTTCAGGACACTTTTGTTTTATTAAAAAGTGTCTGAAGCCTGAAGTAAATGTCATTTGAAAAAAAAACGCTATTGCGCATTAGCTGGTGCTTTTTGTAACGATTTGCTATTTCATGCTGGAAAAAAAGGAAACAGACCCAACGTTTGCTTTCAGGTGCAGTTCATTACATAATAGACATCTATTAATGCGGATCCTGAATAAAGTTTACACGAGCCAGGTAGAAGTCGAACCTACAATCTTATGATTTGAAATCAGACTCGTTATTTATTAAACCTCTGGTATATCACATAACCTGAATTGCACCATAGTGTGCTGCGCTGCTACGAGTAATACACCGCCCCGTTAAAATTTCAAAGTGAGAAACAGGTGTTTTCTACATTTTTATGAGTTTTAAAATATAATCTCTTTAAATCAGACAAAGGGTTTATGTGTCGCACTGAAATTCCCGACTGATTTAGAATTCAAAAAACACTGTTTTCTTCCACAAAATGATCAAATCTTTCACTCTTGTAGTAAAGCAGACCTCGACGGGTGAGCATTTGCTCCAGTAAGTTAGGACACGTATCATGTTAAATCATTTCTTCTCAACACATTTCCTGGTGCACGTTTTCTCTATGAAAAAAAGGACATTTTTCCCTTGCACGAGTTCTCTTTTTTTTATCAAAGCGCACAGAAAGAAAAAAGAAGAAGAAATAGTGTCGCCCTTGGGAGATGTCAAACGCATTGGACACGAAAAATGCCAGATAAAAGCCAGTTCTCTTCGTTTCTCAGTGTCGGGGCTGCTATGTAAGAGGCAATTTGCTCTGAGAGCAGGTTCAGCGCTTACTGAACGCAGATGTCTCAGAGCGGTGTGTCCAAATGGCTATAAAAGGTGATGTTAGTTGGTTAAAGCGCCTGTCTATTAAACAAAAGAATCTAGGTTCAAATCCCAGCCATGTCTTTCTTCCTATCTTGTGGTACAGAACGTACCATTTCGGGCAACCACAAAGGGCTTGATTTTGTTAAATGTATGTGTTCAGTTCCTTTCTGTAAAACTTGTTTTTCAAGAAATTCACAGAGCTTGCGAAAAATGAAATTCAATTCTTGGTTATCAGTGCAGAAGAAATATTACCGGCTGGCAAAAAGTGACTTGGAAAGCAATCAGTGGAATTGTGTTTTGACAGTCGCTTGAGAACCTAAGCTAAGTTTTTAGAGATACTTTGTCAGCTTGACATCAAGGCAGAAAACAAAAGCTTTACTGCGTCCTCTCAACCCAAATGTGCTTTGCCACCTTTAGCGTTATGCAGGGAACAACGTCTGCTGAGATCACTTTCCAGTCAGTGCAAATCGTAGTGTTTTAATGTTGGTTGTGCTGGCGAACTGCTTCTGTCTGTGAAACTTCAATGTTTTGCTTCTTCACGGCGAATCGTTGGCAGGAGTTGAGCTTGTTAAATCTTTGCACACAGCTCCATCAGAAGTAACAAATAGAACATTTTTGGAACAACAATAATAATAATAAAAATCTTTCAATCCCTTGATTGCATAAGAGTGCAAACCCTTTATAAAGGGGGTTGTAACTGTTGAAATGTAACCAGTCACATCCCAAATCATGAACAAAGGTTATTTGCCTTCGCCAGACATCAATTATTATATCGATGATTATTCCTATTTAATATCAGTTCATCTCATATAACGAGCCAGATTTCGGAGAACAAACGTTCAAACTGCACAACAGAACCTGAATCCATCTGCTGATTGTCACCGAAGAATGTCGTTTCAAATTATCCGCTGAGCTGTTTTAAGTGTCCGGCCACCTCTGTCCTTCCTACTTTGCAGTGGGCACAATTCTTTCAGTTTCTTCTCTTGTATTTTCCTTGCTATTTTACTGTCTCTTTCTTCCATGAGGAAATGGATCCAGAGCCAAAACCCTGTGTTTCTGCAGTGTCAGTCAGTGTAGAGAGAAATACTCGCACAGCTCCAGTGCACCACTGCACCAATCGTTCTCAACAGCAGTGTGCAGTGAAGTCATGCCCAGGTTGTGAGTTTCCTGGAGAAGTCTCGCCTGTGTTTTCAGCTGCAGAAGATCGCTGTTGAATTTATGTTGGTTCTTCTGTTACTTTTTCTGCTCGATGGCCTCTATTAAATCAGGCACACCTGCTTCCTCGGCAAGTTACTTTATCCCTTCTCACAAACCAACATACTGCAGGCACCTCTAATACCGTCACTGCTTGTGGGCCACGTGTTCCTGCTGTCAGCCTACTATACCACGTTCATGCACATCTAGAAACATTACTACTCTAGTAGAAGAGCGAAAAATGAAACGAAAACACAACCACTTAAAAAAGGGTAGTGCTTTGCTGTGGCTAAGTTGGTAAAAGTACTTGCCTAATAAACAGGACATCCTGGGATCAAATCCAAGTGATGCCTTTATTCCTGTCTTTTTGCACCATTTATCATTATAGACAACATGCTTCTACATTAAGATTAATGGAGGTGTTCATTTAGTTTTTGGCACAACTTGTTTTTAAAAAAATCCACACATTGTGAAAGATAAAATGCTAATCTTTCTTATCAGTGCAGAAGAATTACTGTCAGCTGGCAAGAAAATGACAATGCATTTTTTTTTGCTTTAGTCAAAAATCTGTGAATGTAGAAAAAATACAACATGTGTCAGTTTCTATGGCACACTCAGTCAGGGTGTGCTTCAGTTAAACACAACGTTGGTAGATCAAATGCACCCAGAAACACACTTTGAATTAAACCGATCTAAACATGACCTTCTCTAAATGTGATTGAGTTTCTTTACACATCCTTAGCCATCCTGATGTTTGCAGAGATTTTAAACTTTTGACACAACTCAAACTACAAGTAAATAGTTGAGTACCTAAGCCAAGATCACCGGGAATGTAGATATAAATGTCTACATGTCTACGTGTACATTATCTACTGTTTGTCTGTATATTGTCTTTAAGCACTGTTTGCACTGTGTTTTTACACTTGTTTTACAATCGTGAGACTTTCTGTAAGTAAGAATTCCATTGTACCAGTACATGTACCGGTTACATATGGCAATAAAGTTCAAGTTCAAGTAAACATCAATATTTCTGCTGTCTCCTGAGAAACACAAGTGTAGAGTCAAAACACAATAAATAATACTATAAATCTATTCAGCTAACACCCAGATGTGACAGAACACATGTAAGACTTACACCCCCTTTAAATATGTATTTCCTTAATATCAGTTATCTTCCATCCCCAGGATACCTGCAAATTCACTATCGCATATTAAAGGCTGTGTGTAAGTCTTTCATGTGTTCTGTCACATCTGGGTGTTAAATTAATAGATGTGTTGTGTTATTTAATATGATTTGACTCCACGCTTGTGTTTCTCAGGAGACAGCAGAAATATTGGGGATTTGCAGCTACAGAAAAATATATGAACTTTACGGGCAAATGTAAGGTTACGTTAAAGAAAAAAAAATTGTCACTGATGAGGATGGGATTCAAACCCACACGTGCAGAGCACAATATATTAGCAGTCAATCACCTTAACCACTTGGCCACCTCACCTAGAAACCCATTCCCTTCAGACATGATTTGGCTCCCTTAAGATGACCATCTTTCTGCATTCTTGAGGGTCATTTTCCTCTTCCACCTGTAATTTCACTATTTTCCTTGGGAGATGTCAAGCCACCAAGCCTGTGCTATGCTTCGGTGGCGGGTGTAGAGGACACCCTGTTGTACACGGAAAGCACATTGATCTCCTTGGACATGAAAAGTGCCAGATAAAAGCCATTTCTCATCCTGTCTCTTAGTATCGGGGCTGCTAGTGCATTAAAGGAGGCAACTTGCTCGGTGAGTAGGCTCAACGCACACCGAATGCAGATGTCTCATGGCGGTGTGTCCAAGCTGCTATAAAAGAAGAGCGCTCTGCCGGCGCCATGACAAAGTTGATTAAAACACCTGTTTCATAAAGAGGAGATCCTGGATCTGAATTCCAGCGGTACCTTTCTTCCTGTCTTGTTTTACAGAACATGTAATTTGGGACACTCACAGAAGTCTTGATTTGGTTTAATGCGTGTATTCATTTCCTTTGCGGAACCCATCTTGCTTTTTTTAACCATATAGCTTACGAAAGATGAAATGCGAGCGAATTTTTTGTTCACCAAAAGCATGTAAATGTAAAAAAAGCAAGGTGCAAGCATTTCTGTGGTGCAATCGGTTTGCGTGTTCGGCTATTAACCCAAAGGTGGGTGTTTTGAAACCACCCAGGGACGCACTTCTTCCTGTAGTAAACATCATCACCGCAAAAATTTTATTTTTCCACAAGACCTTAACTATTTTGATATTTGCAGTAGTAAACAATTGAGAAAAGAGTCAACATTACCGGGAATTTCCAATAATTACCGACATCAGCAACTTCCAAGCAGATAGTATTCATCCATGTTCATTTATGTTCCAATGGGTGGCGGGAGAATTCACTTCTACTCCCGTTGCATCTGCAGCTAAAGTAATTTAAAAAACAATGCAAATTGTTTGAGAACTTGACAAGCAAAAACAACAGATAGCCGGAGTTCTATTTTTATATTTTCGTATATTTACCTTAATTTTAATATAAATGTTAACCGAAGTGCTGTTCAATATAATGTAATGTTGTTGTACTTTTAAAATATTTTAGCTGAGGGTGAGAGGGGGGATATTACGCCTTGCCAAACATCTAAAATAACTGTAAAAGAGGATGGCATTTTAAAAAACTGGCAATCAAAAGAAAGTTACAATTTGTATGGTATTATGCTCAATATCCCTCGATATTGAAGGTCAGATGAGGAATTTGAAGAAACTATCAAAGAAACGGCAATAGCAGAGGGTGTTGATTTTGAACCGGTGTTTGCACCTCAATAATCCATCAGTCTTCGCTTGACAGGCTTCCTCAAGATATTCGGTGTTCTATACAAAAAATCGACAATTAGGCGCAAATGTGGCAAGTGGGGTGGTCCGAGGCAAAGACTGCGGTAGAGGAGGAATAAACTCCACACGATGACTGTATGTATACTGTACATCTGTCTAATATTCGGCCCCTGCAGGGGCATCATATTCGCTGAACTGCCTGCCAGCGTGTGTACGGGTTTATAATTCAAGAATATCAATGGTCAGACGCTTACAACGGGTGTTTGTGTTTGTATTATTTAGAGAATTGAAAAAACATTTTCGAAACTACAGCTCAAATGAAATTAAAAAAAAAGTTTATTTGTCTCTTTGCTGTAACAACTGTGCCAGAACTATTCAGATACATCAGAATGTAACTAGATTGTATTGGATTTTAGGAAATGTATTTTTGCGCATTTCCCTATACGATCAGAATACCTTCCTGTTTTCACCGTGTTTATTGTTTCTGCCTATGATCTCGGAAAGAAAGACCCAGTATCTGTTCACCGAAATATTCCAGGAGTTTGCTGTGGTTTGAGAGGAGTGTATGAAGGTAATGAAGGAGGGAGGACACGCGCATTCCGCACGGGGAGCGCAGAGCAATGAGCCGCGCCTGCAGGTCTCCGAGTCTTTTCTTATACAACCTCTGAGTCCGGACACAGCGTCTCCAGCCAGTGTTGAAGGTTTACAGTTCAGAAAACGGCTGTCTCGAGCAGAAACTGATCTTCCTGCTTTAGTTAAGGTTTGGTTATTGTGGGGGTTTAGCTCTTGTATCTCTCTTCTCTTACTAAACACTATCTACTGTAAAGTATATAAATAGAAGCTAAAATGCAGCTAAAATACTTCAGTAAGGCCGAGCAGATAGGAAAGTTTAATGAAAATGTTCTATGATCTATGTTCTAGTTGCCCATATTTTTTTAACTCTCTGTTTGAGCTCTGATTTAATCCTCTCGGCTCCTGCCGCTGTCACCGGGAGAGTGGCTGCATTCCGTAGGGCTACAGGCTGATTTCACAATGCCACATGTAATGAAATATAGGGGAAACCGCGAGGAAAACAATATGTTTTAATACGTCTTCTTCTGGATTTATATTTCGGTCTTTCACCTTTGAATGCATACCTTGACCGTAAATCTTTACTCGATTACAGGCACCCCAAACAGTTCTTAAAGGAGAAATAGAAGCCTATTTGACTTTCTGCTATTCACATTGGAGTGTTCACGAAGCATTTACCTGCCCACCATGTGCCCGCAAGCCGGTTTCTCCGTTTTCTTCTTTCTGTCATTGTCAGCGAGCACAAGAAGACAGGAAAAATGCAAGAGAGGGAAAAGCTGTCAGGAGTGGGATTTGAACCCACGCCTCTATTCAGAGACCAGAACACCCAAGCAATGGAAAGACAGGAGTCCTTGAGTCTGGCGCCTTAGACCACTCGGCCATCCTGAAGAGTTATGTAGGTTGGTGTGTTAAAAGCACCAGTAGTTCACAAAACTGAGAAATGCTTTGCTGGAGAAGCGCCACGTTGCCTACTGTTGCGGATCGCGGAAATCAAATATTCGGATCGATTTAGAGTGTGCTTTACAGCCTTTGTGTAATATTTTAAATTGTTTTAAAAATTGAATTAAATTGTTTTAAACGTACTACGTTTAGGACTAATTGGTGTGGTAGAATATGGAGATCATCTCCAGCTCTGAGCTCAACTGCCACAACAAGTTGTGCTGAACAAAGTCAGAGTTCAGGTGAACCTTTGCTCAGTGTGGTGCTCAGGACTCAGGAGTATTGCTGTGGTTCTAATTAGCACGAACAGCAGGGGCTCTGAATCAGACCATTTCAATTTATCTGTTCAGTAAGTTAAAATGCAGGACACGTTAAAATCGGATTATTACTGTGTCTCTGTCCCGTTTGTATATAACCGAATGTTTAAAAGATACCAGTAAGGACACACAACTACTAATGCGGTACTTATTGGAAATAGTCCCAAAACAAGTACGTCCGGCAGCTGGTAGACCCCTGTAATAATTTTGCAGTGACACTTTGAAGATTTACACTCTATTTAAATATTAATTTACTAAATTTCAGTTCTCTTTTCTCACACTCCCTGGCATAACTGAACTCTCACTCTCGCATACTAAAGGTTTTACATGCATTAGCTGTGATACAGATTCTAATAAAGACAGAATGAAACTGTTTGTTTTGTGTCTCATGGTGATCCTCTTCTCGATCCAAATGAAATGTTTAATATGATCCCTCGAGAAAGAAAGGAGTCAATTTCCGCCTGGAATGATTGATGCTCAAACATTTTGTAATATCTCCGGAAGTTTATACAGTAGAATCCTGGTTTGTGGCTTAAATTCAAGGTAAACAAGACTAAGGAAACGAGTTGGAAACGATGTCGATCTGGGATTTAAATCATCCGGAACATTTCACTACATTGGGCAGTATGTGCCAGAAAGCAGCACCTGACATCTGTTGATAGCTCCGTTGGTAAAGCGGAGAACTGTAGTAGAAACAAGAGAGAATTCTTAGGTCGCCGGTTTGACTCCGGCTCGAAGGAAGGTGCCCTTCGTGTATTTCATTCAAACAGTTAAAATAGCCGATCTTTTTTTTCACTCAGACTTTGATCAAAAGTTCAATAAACGACGAAGCAGAGGCTTTTGTTCCGAATTCAGCTCACGTCTGATTGTCTTGTTTTGGCCAAGATCTGATCTTTGAATTCAGGGACTACTCTGTCTGCTTTGTACAGTAATTCAAAAGTAGATACAAATGTCACATTTTTATTGTAGATATAAAGGTGTTCTCTGTTTTCAAAGGATAGGTACTTAATTGGCTTTATGATTTGGTTTTGATTTTGTATCGTTGTATTATTAAGTTTGTGCTTTCTGTGTTTTTATCGTATTGTGAACTTATTTTTTAAACAAATGCTTACAAAGGCAAACACGGCACACATCTGTTTATACCAGCGGTGAATTGTACATTTTTATTAAGTACAATCTACTGTGCACTTCTGGGAGTATAACAGGTTCGATATAAAGTGGCAAAAATATAAAAGGGGAAAATACCCCAGACTGGGTGTAAAGGCCTCGTTGTGACTGTTGTTTTATTGTTGAATACGGCATACTGTGCACGAAATGTTGCAGAAACACAATCTGATAGTTAAATAATTATTATTTTAATAATTATGTATAAGTATGAGGCACCGGATCCAAATATTCAGTTCTGATTTTTTTAAGTGATATCTTCCCTTCCTCTGGTAGAAGTAACACGATGTGAGTAATTGTTTTTTGTTCTTTTTTTTCACGTTGCGATCCAAAAAGCCTCAGATGCACAGTCTGACAGCAACCAAACCAGAATGGATTCTGCTGGGAGCCAGACTGAGCTCATTCTTGCTCCTTGTGCTGAAAACAGAATTAGCTCTTACCCGAGCACCATCTACCGCTGCTGGATTGTACTCTACGTCCTGCTGCTCCAGCAATTATTTTGACGAAAGACAGATCACTTGTACGCTTTTAACCTTCTCGCAGCTACAGGCGAGACTGAAGCTGGCGATATAAAGGCACGCACTGGTACACCTTCTCTAACTTTCACAATCGCGATAAACATTTTTTTAAGACCTTTGAAAAACTAGATATAGATAAAACTAGATAAAAAACATGAGCTTTATCGGTTTTTACATTAATCGATTTTGAATCAAATTTGATCTTTTTACATTGCATTTTACGTTGAAATGTAGCATGCATACCTAATCCACCAACGGACAGAGCAATATTTTACGTTGCCTTCCAGAGCTTCCAACGTGTGATGGATTTGTATGGGTGTCTGTATGATACCACTACAGCACTGGCGCAGGTGCAAAATCCACTTTCACACGACTTTTTCAGTGTCTTCTCTCTCAAATGGACCGAAGCACAGGAGCCAATATTAGAGAAAACGACAGATGTTTAAACAGAGGATGTCCCAATGTCTGGGACAACGCATTGTGATTTTGTATAAACGCAAATGGTTTCTCATTTAAAAGCCAACAATATTCTTTTTCTCCCTGGCGCTAATAAGCTACCACACATGCAAGCTGTTGTGTGAAAGAAAATTCATATGTCCATAGGAAGGCAGAATAAAATCCAGAACTGTGTTGGTGATATCGATAAACAGGGCTCATGTTCACAACAAAACTTTACTGTATAAAAAGTTAAAATTCGTAAATATATTTTTTTATTATGGCTTTGTCATTTACTGTAGTTATTCAGGAGAACATTATGTTAATCGTATAGATGAAACGTTTAATATATTCAGGTGGGTAGCTACGTCAGCATGCGTATCTGCAAAGGAACAAGTAATATTGTAGGTTTATTCCATGCTGAAAAGAGAAGAGAGAAAACAAACCTGAAGAAGGTTTCACAGCTGAAACGTTGTGTTTTCTCTCTTCTCTTTTCAGCATGGAATAAACCTATTACTTGTTCCTTTAATATATTGTTCGGTTTGACTCAAAATGCTTTACTACTACAAGAGAGAATTATAGTATGGAGGATGAGACACATTTATGATTTCTTGGAAGAAAATGTTTTTTCTTTGCATTCGAAATGAATCGAAACTTTAGCGCGACACACAAACCCTTTGCCTTTTTTAAAGATATAATATTTTTAAACAGACAAGTATAGAAAAACGTTTTTTTTTTACTAAGCAATTTTGGTCGGGGGCGATGTATTACTGGTAGTGGCGCTGAGGTCACTATGGTGCAGTTGAGCACCGAAAGATTAGGGCCAGTGACGTAATGTATAACGCATCTGACTTCGGAACAGAAGATTGTAGGTTTGACTCCTGCCTGGCTCATGTTGCTTTTTTAACACGGTACTGTCTGAAGATCAGCTCCTGCTCTGAGCTCAATAGCAATGCAAAACTGTCCGTAACAAAGCTGGCGAGCAGCTGAACTTGTGCTCAGTAGTCAGTACGGTGCTGAGGGTTCAGTACTGGCGTTGTTCTAATTAGCACGAACTGCAATGGCTCTGAATCTGACCATTTCTATGGAAGCCCGTTTCCGCCAGGGAGTAAAAATAAAAACGCGCTATGGTATCTCAGAATTCCAACTTAGTAACTGAGAATTGCGACTTAAAAACTCAGAATTCCGACTTTATATCTATATATATCTTTATATCGGGTTCCAGGGCTTGTACCCTCGCCGCTCCCACCCTAGTTCGTGCCTCACTGCATTGGCTCGAACCCAGGCCTTGCCAGCTGAGCTAAAGAAGAGTTTCTTTTTAAAGTAAAAAAGGACATACAATGGAAATATTTAAAAAGTATGTTTCAGCTTTTATAATTGTGAATTCTTCTGGATGTGAAGTGTCTATTTCTGTATCTTATTTCATATTCTGTCTTCGTTTTTGTATTTCTGGTGTTTAAATAAAAAAAAATTAAAAGCCCACCGTCCACTATTCCATCTGTGTACTATGGAAGCCTCACTACCGGAAATGGGATTCCATAAAAATTAGTGTAATTAATTTGATTTTTATCAGGGCACTGTACATGACAAGTCTTCAGGCTTATAGATTCTATGATCTTGTACGATTCATCAATATAGTGTAACGGAACGGCCAACATACAATTTTTAGTTCAGGTGGGTAGCTGCGTCAGCATGCGTAGGCTGCAAAGAAACATGTAATAGGTTTATTCCATGCTGAAAAAAAGAAGAAAGAAAATATGTTTTGGCCGAAACGTACCAGTAAACTTTACATTAACAATACCAGCCAACGATACATTATCATTTCACACCGGTTCTACAGGAATCTACAGCAGAGCCCTGAGTTGACTCCCAGAGTCCCACTGAGCCCATAGAATTCCACATCACCCATCACTCCTGCACACAGTCCGCTGAGAGCGCCTGTCCATAAACTACTGGATTGAGAATGGGATCAAATAATTCCCCATTTTCTTAATTCTACATCAAAGGACTGTTAAACGTCTATTTGAAGGCATCGATTCGTATTCTTAAACCAGATGAACGCCTGGAATAAGTTAATATTACTTATAAATAGTCGTGCTACAATACTCCAGTTGAAGGCACGCTTCTAGCTTTGTGGTACTCTGGTGCGTCACAAATTTATGTTTGAATTTCTGTGGATGAACTACTATAGGTGTACCCTCGCTCACTTTCTTTAGCGACAGTCGTTGCTCTTCATCTGAGTGATGTATTTGCCTGTTTTTCGGTTCACTTCCCTGCAAGGAATGTTTACCTCAGAGCTCTCTTTCACAGACTGCAGGCGCTATGTTTGTTAACAGGTGTTATAGTGATGACATCTTTCTGTATGATCAGGACAGGAGCTGCAAGTCCACTGTGTTGTGGCTCCAGTACAATTTTAGCTTATTATTATAATACGTTTTAACAGCGACAGATTCTTAAGATCACAAGGTGTTTACGATATTATTTCAGTATTAAGATGTTACTACATTCGGAACTGTCCCATAGGATTCAGTGTTCTATTAGTTTGGCACTAAACTGCTTAGTCTATTGCAGGAATTGTACTTAGTCCTGTCCTGTAGTGTCCTCTAGAGAGCAGCAGCTGTTTCCTTGGGCTCATTGCAATTGGGAACATTGTGATTACTGAGCAGGGGACTAAAGTCAGCAGACGAGCGAGTTGCAAATCGGTATTAATCTGGCGTACAGAGCTGCATGCTAATCTCTGGATCATCTCCAGTTAATGTGATGCTGTTCTTACCTTGCAATTGACCCAATCTGACTACTGGCACCAACAACCCTGTTATTAAAAATAAACTTCTTGTGTACCTACCGTGATACATAAGTTTGGTGGAGAGGTTTGGCAGCCCATATTCAGTCAAAGGTGTGTGTGCAGATCACTGTGATATACAGGCATCAACAAACTGACATAAATATTAAATGTTTAACTGATAAAACCCAAATGAACCAAACCTGAATAAATTAGTGGTGGAAAGGAGTCTTTTTATATAGCAAAAGGTCTCTGATCCTTTGGTAAGAACGATGGGTATATAACCCATTGTCCTCAATATTAGAAATGAATCCTTGAGCACTGCTGTTGTACCAACAGTCCGCAAAAGTGCTGCCACTTCCCCAGTCCCATAAAAGCCTAACATTACCCTTTCTTGCATAAACTGTAGAACGTGCCTTCACATTTCAGTTGCAGTTTAATCTATTATCACCCTACTCCCCACATCATAACCTTCGCTCTTCTAATTCTAGTCTCCTAACTGTCCCCCAAGCCCGTCTACACTGTATGGGTGACAGGGCCTTCTGCTGTTATGCCCCCAAGCTCTGGAACTCTCTTCCCAAGGATACCAGAGTCACCTTCCCTAAACTCCTTCAAATTCAGACTCAACACCTTGTTCTGGAGAAGAGCCTTTACTGAACTGGTTCCATTCTTAACCACTCTGCTTCTACTTTTCTTAGTACCGCCATCCATAGTCTCCTCTGTCTATTGGAATTGTTTTATCCTGTGTATTCTTATTGTAATTATGTCAAGTGCTTTGAGAAGCCACCTTTGGAACCATTATATAAAATAGTTTATCCTAAACCCTTGAAACTTTAATAGGGCACTGCAGTAGGGCTAAAAATTGACAGTGTTAGTGGGCCAGCAGGATTTGTGCAAATTATAGGTAGTCACAAAGGAAGACTAGGATTCACTTGAAATTCATGACCTGGAACACTGAAACAGTGGAGAGGCTTTGTGTAGTAAGCATTCAGTCTCACTCTACCCAGTCTGTGCTGCTGGTAAAGGTGGTTGTGAACACCCGTCTTCCAGCTCAAGTGCTGGGATCTCCAGTCTCAATCCTAATACTTCTCATGACTGTCCAATACCACTGCTGTAAAACCAACACCCATAAGACAAGACCTCCGAGATTCTAACTGTACCATTATTCACTGATGTTTGTGCACCAGTATTGTTCCTCTGCTAAGGAAGGGAAGGCCTACTTTATACCAAGCCCCTGTTGACAATTCCTTCCTTGTGTTTCTTTTAGTCAGTTTGTGCAGCCTAGAATAGGACACCACATCTCACTCTTACTGGGCACTACAATAGCAACTCACACACCATAAGCACTACCCCTCCCCGAAATGGGAGGATTTCCAGTATATTGAACACCTGTCTCTCCCCCAGTAAAAAAAAAGTCACAATGCCCTGCCCAAGGAGTAGTGCAGCCATCTTCCCCCAGTACAACGCTTTATTACTCCAGCCATTTTCAGCCCTCATCGGCAGCAATACGGGAAGCATTCTTGAAAGGGGAACCCCCACAAATACTTCCGTTTATTAATGGGTCTCACTTCCCTTGAATTCCTCCACCCCATTCAAACCTATAAACCATGAAGAAACAAGGGCAGGCAGAAGGGTCTTTCACAGTTTAATTGAGATGTTGACATTACAAGGTGAGTGGAGGCAGGAGAGTCACAAGGGCCAGGCTGGAGCCTTCATTCAGGCACCTGGGGAGGAAGAAGGAGAACAATCAAGCTGAACTGCAGGACACCCACCCCTACAAGAGCTCCTCCTGCCAGACCCTACCTGTCCACTGGCCAACATCTCCAAAGTCCTCTGCTCCCTCCACATCCTCACTGGTGCTCTCAGCATCTTCACTGGAGCTCTGAGGGTCTCCCTCCTCATCCTCAGTCCAGTCAGCCCCCACATCCAGAGGACCCTCTACTGGTGCCACAGCCACCCGACTGCTGGTCACCAGGCTCCTGGTACCTGTGGACAAGCAGCACCCAGGAGTGAGGGATCCGCTATACCCAGAGTCCCACAGTGATGCTACTCATCTAAAACAGTCCTTTTGTCCAGCATGGGATCATTCCTCAGTTGTCCAAGCATGGTTGTCTCTTGGGCAGAGATGCATCCACAAGGGATAGAGAACCAGACCCACCTTCATTCCGGCTGCCAGCACACCTGGACTCACAGCAGGCACAGACCTCATGGTCACCATACAGCTCCTCCCACCTGGAGGAGAGGAGGACAGGTGAGGCCTCCACCTGGCATGTCCCAGAGCACCCTCCTTGCAGAAGTACCTCTTCGCCTCCCTGTTGTAGGTGCAGGACTTGGTCCCTGGTGTTGCTTTAGCAGGAGCCACAGCCATGACACAGTGCATGTACAGCTCAGTCACTTCATGCTGCAAGAGGGAAAGTCACAGCATTAAGGGATCAAGGCCAATAGAGGGACAGAGAAGGACCTTCTGCCATCAGTGAAGTCAAGCTGGCAGCTCTAGGCACTACAGCTGCCAGTCTGGTTCACATCTAGATCATGGATGGAAAAGCAGACAATGGATCAGTAGAGCAAGAAGGCTGAGCAGCCTTTGAGAGTAGTACCTTCCTGGACAGCTTCTTCTGGAAGAGGAAGGCATCAATTGTGAAGCGAAGCACATCCTTCTGCTTGGAGGGGACAAACCTGGACAGGCATCCATCTGCCTTGCTGTCCACCATGCACCTGGGGACAAGGTGCAAGGATGAACCCCTGCAGGCTCTCAGGGCTCCTGCCCACCTCTCCTCCCAGAAGGGGCTGTACCCCAAGTTGTCGATCACAGGGAAACGGGGCTGGGAGTGCTGGTCCGGTTTCTCCGTTACGTAACACGAGTGGATGTACAGCCTCTGCTCCACTGTGGCAAAGTAGGCAGTGGCCTGGAAGTACATGGGCTGACCCAGGAAGTACTCATCCTTAGGAGAAAGCCGGACCCAGTGGGCTGGAGAGAGAGAGAGGCAGCATTACACCTGCACACAGCACCCCCTGCAGGCAGGAGGAGCCACTCGCTCAAGGAGCTTACAGTTGGTGGTAAGCAGCACAAAGCTGTGCTTGTTCTTCAGGTCCTTGAAAAAGGTCCTTCTCCTGGCCCACGTGGGGACATAGCCAACCTTGTAGGAGTAGTGGAACCTGCAGGACAGAGGGGATGAGGGGCTTCTGGTCACTTTCCCAGCAGCTTTTCAGCAGCAGCAGAGCCCTGCCTACCTGTTGTAGGAGCACTTGACCGGCACAGAGAAGGGAATGAAGCGATGCACAGGTGCACTGGAGGAGGGTGGCAAAGGCAACCCTGACACTAGCCCTACAGCTCACATCGATACACTGCCTGTAGATGAAGACCCGCTTACCGATCGCTCGGTGCCGCACTCGTGAAGCCCGTAGATGAAGTAGAAGTAACGGCGTGTGGTTCGGCTGACGCTGCAGTTGCCCAAGGTCACCTCCGATGGCCAACAGCTGAAGCCGAACAGGAGCCGACTGACCCTCACGTACATCCTGCTGGAGTCGCACCACACAGCCACTCCTTGGGTGCCCCCGATGGCCGGGCGAGCCGGCTGCCGCCCTCGCTAGGGAGGAAACAGGACGCTCTTGATGTAGGCGGGTAAGGGGCGGCTGCCGGCTTCGGGCTTCATCTTCTCCTTGTCAAAGTAGGGCGAGTACGCGTCTCTGGACACGGGAAGGCGGCGAAAGTCGGGAGCCAAGGACTGCGAGTCGTTCTCGCTTGCAGACAGGTCTTCGAAGGGCGCATCTGCCAGGCTCAAGTCCTCCGACCGGGCTGCGTCTTCAGGAGCCAGGAGGCTGGCCTGAAGCGCAAATTCCTGAGAGTCCCAGCCAGCCGGCCCGGCAGAGATCAGTGCGGGGAGCGCATTGCCAAATTGACATCCCGCTAAACTGCTACAGAAGTAAAACAAGTAAACCACCAAACTGTGTTGAAGCAAAAGAGCATAAAGTGTGAACGCGGTGACTAGGTTTTTATACTAGCAGGACTATGCTACCACACACATGGTCACACTACCGCTCAATCAACACAATCAATTACATACAAAGACCCGGATTGTTCTCAGCGTCTAATTAGAACCTGCTTCCAGTCTGAGGCGGGACTCCGTGAAGCCGCCTGAACACTTTCCCGTGTGTATCCGAGCTCAGCGGAGGAGTTCCACGCAATTTCGACAGAATTAAATCACCCACACGTGTAAAATTTGCTCAGATTAATTTATTGTTCAATTAGTTTCTAATTTCCAAGGACAGTGTGTTAAACTCGCTGCCAGACAGAGTACGGAACATGCGACACGTCCGTCCACACTTTCTTTTATCGAGGGGGCTGTTCTATCAACATGTACCGCAATGAAAATAATTTTACTATTTTTCATGTGTAATTGCATGTCATATTAAAATGTGTAATACAAGCATTTCTTTGCTTCCCAGTAAAGAAATACTGATCAGCTTTTGACATAATCTGATAATAATTTGTCTGATTTTCCAGATTGCTTTTGATCCCCAGCACTGAGAACCAATGGAAGCCCGTTTCTGCCAGGGAGTAAAAAAAACGCACTATGGTATCTCAGAATTGCGACCTAAAAACTCAGAATTTTGACTTTAGATCTCACATTTGCGACTTCGAAATAGCCCATATTTCATTGTCTGTCCTTTTGTTATTGTAACGGATTCGGGTTCTAGGGCTTTTGCCTTCGCCGCTCCCACCCAAGTTCACTGCATTGGCTTCATTGTCGGAGTTCTGAGTTACCAAGTCGCAATTTTGAGTTACTTAGTCGGAATTCTGCAATACCATAGCGCGTTTTTTTAACTCCCTGGCAGAAACGGGCTTTCATACATTTCAATTAGTCTCATCAGTGTAGAACAAGTTAATGTAGAACCATTGCTATGTCTGTCTCTTGTTTGTATATAAATGAATGTCTTTGACAACTTAATGTTAGTTTTTAATTTAGTTTTACGATGTAGGTCATGCGCTAACATATGCACGAGCATATGAAATGTCTCCCTCCTGATTTAGCTCATGCTCCATAGGAGTGAAGCGATTCCTCCTGCTTCTCGTACAACCATATCAGAACAGAAGCCCGTGTCACCCAGCTCTGATTCAAGAGCAACTCACATCTTTAGCCCCTTTTTTTTATTCGTGATCATAATTTTCTTAAGTTATGATCAATATTGAACTTTTTCTAAATAAAACGACAATAATCAAACATGCAGGCAGACTTTTGTAAAGTATTAGGAGTTGACAGGGTGCCCCTTTGGAATAGTCGTCAGAAAATGTGAGAAAAGGAAAGTTACCTAAGCTCTCACACACAGCATTAGAGATTGGAATCTGATTGTAAAAAAAAAACTACCTGTCTCCCCTTCATTTAACGGTGCTGTTGTTTTTATTTTAAATATTGTTAGCATTTTAATGAATTGTTAAAAGATTGATGCACAAATCGCTAAATGAGAAAACGTAAAACCCCAACTGTAAGCAATTGACCATTCATATTCCTGAATTTTAAATCCCTGTGTTTATCTGTGTCCAAGTGCCTGGTGCAGCTATTTTGAAAGCAGAGTCTATGATTTATTGCGGAAGCGCATTGTTGCCACCCAGGAAAAAAATCTTAATTAATAAATACCAAATTATCTCCTAATTACGAGATAGCAACCATATCATATGTGTGTATGAACAGCCTGTTACATTTGCAATGGCAGTACCTACAGGCTATCGAAAGGTTTGCTGGCACTGTGGGTTTAGTTTTCCTGACAATGTGCATGCTGAGAAATGCGCACGGACTGACTTTCTTCTCGCAATGAAAATGTTACCGTTTGTAGCTCATGTAAACACAGTTTTAACCATTCGCACACTCATATATATCCTGAATCAATATTGAATGTGACCTAGAATGCATTGTACCGCTTCAAACTGAAAGTCAGATATTTAGTCTCAAAACTACATAACTCAGGATTTTTTTTCCTTGATGGCAGCATTGGCTTCTGTTATTTAGATTCAACCACTGAAGAGGTTGGTTTTGTGTTTTTAGCTATTGAACATAACTGGTAAGTTTAAGTCAGTTCTTGTAACTCTTTCCGCTCGAAAGCGCTGTATTAATACCGGCGCACCTGTCTCCACAGGAAAGTTATTGCTGTTCCCAAACCAATGTACTGCAGCTTGTGGCCACGTGTTCCTGCTGTCAGCCTGTGATACCATGTTCTTCCACCGCTAGAAATATTACTGCTCTAGTACAGTAGTAAAAGAGGAAACAAATGCAAACACCGTTTAGAAAAAACACACACGTCTCAGGCCTTAACCACGACAAGGATGGGATTGGAACCTAGACGAGCAGAGCACAATGGATTAGCAATCCAAAAAGTGACTCCTGTTTAATTTTCTTTTCGCTTGCTCGATTTGTAGTACGCTCCTCAATCCTTACAACCGATAAACAAAACGGCTTCATGTGCCACAGCATTCTGCTGCAGGTACGGTTTGCACCGTGTATTGGGCGAACCCGAATGAAACATTTCAAATATGTGAAGAATTTCATGAAACCTGACAAAAGATCAAAGCCAATGTCAACAATTTAGAGCCTGTAGGTAGCTTCAACAGAACAAAACGATCTGAAGCCGCAATTCTTTCACAGAGTGTATTGTGACACTCCCCGGTGTTGCTATTACTGCTACATCTGCTGCCGTTGGTTAAAACTCTACTCAGCGGGCAAGTAAAGTTGTACAAGGAATAGACTACTTTGAGCCAACCAAATTCCATTATGTGAATTTAAGCTTTTTTTTAGTTAATAATAGCATTAGTAATACAATGCGTGGTCAGAAATGTTACTTATTAGCTTATGAAGCAACAGTGTTTCGAACATTTGCGGTCTTCAAAAAGTAAACGCTGAAGTTTTTATACTTCCTTGTGAGCAGATCTCCTTTGATTTAGAAAAGGAAAACTTACTCCCCTGTTGCTTTCATTGCAATATCTGAATCGAGACCCAAGCGCTAAGAAAGCTGAATAGCGCAAAAGACATATTCCCGATTTTAATTTAGATACAGTACACATTTTCTAATGCAGCTTTCATTCTCGAAAGCGTGTTATGTAAAAAAGAGAAAAACGAAAATATATGGATGACAATATTTAAAAGATTAAGATTTTACTTTTGAGAAATTGTCATTTTATGTATCTAGACGCTTTTCAACCGCTGGTTTTAGAACTTTGCTGTGCTTCCTGCATCATTTTCAGTGTTATAAAGTGGGTGTAGAGGGAGCCATCACTTTGTAGAGCAGTTGATAGGCTGGAGCTGTTCAGACTACTCTTGTTATTTCTCAAATGCTTGCATCATTTTTCTTTCACGCTACGACCCGAGTGTGTACATGTGTTTCGTTTTCGTTTCACTGATTCTCATTAAAAGATTTGGGAATTAACGACGAAAGAATCAGTTGCCTCGGAAAGCAGAAGCTTTGGTTCACAACGCTCTTGAAGACACGCCCATGTAGTGCAGCGTGTGATATTTGTACTATAAAACACCAAGTGCTCAAAGTGACGTCTGCGTTTACCGTTTAGACTTTTCATCTCGGGCGCACTTTTAGAAAGCAAAGATAGAGCAGTTGCGTTGAATCACGCTATGAGTGGCGCAGCGGAAGCGTGCTGGGCCCATAACCCAGAGATCGATGGATCGAAACCATCCTCTGCTATACAGACCGTCAGTTTAATAACGATGATCATTGATTTTTTTTCTCTCGTGTGTGTGCAAGCTTCACACTTACTGTATTCGTTAATCTTTACCAATAGCAGATGCCCAAATGTATCTTTGGTTGTTCTGAGATCCTTGATAGTTTCCTCAAATCCTTCAAATGAACATCCATATCAAAGCAATTATGTTTATATTTATTACAATTAAGGTAAATATACAAAATATCAACGCACATTTGTATAATGCTCATTTAATGATTTTCAAGGATTGTCAAGTTCTCCAACAAATCTGTGATCTAATTTTAAAATATTTTTGCTAAGGATACAACGGGTGTATGAATGAATTCTCCTGACAGCCAGTTGAAGATAAAATTCCACACGTGAAAATGGTTCTCTTGAACATTGACTTAGGTACTTAATTGTTTACATGTAGTTCCACACGAGTAAAATGCACATTTCCTGCAAAGATCAAGAGGGTTTGCAAAGAAATCCCATCAAGTTTAAACAGAGATTATGGTTATAGCGGAACAATCTGAAGCACATCCCTGAGTGGGTTTGAACCACCAGCCCTTTGTTTAACAGCTGCACAGAAACACACTCCCGTTGTTTTTTGCCATTCACACGTTTGTAGTTAAAATAAAATACTGACATTTTCCTGCCAGCCAGCAGTATTTCTCCTGCACTGACCATGAATAACCAATAACTTTATTTCATCTTTCGCAGGCTGTAATCTACAGAAAAGGAAGTGAATACTTGTATTAAGCTAAATCAAGCCGACGGAAATGCACTGCCGTTGTTTTTCTCCACTTTTCGTTAAAAGGAAAAAAATCACTGGCATTTTCCTGCGGTATTTCTTCTGTCCTGATAAGCAAGACTTGTATTTTATCTTTCATAAGTTGTTTGAATTTCTTGAAGTTCAGAAACAACTTGTTCCAGAAAAGAAATGAACAGTTGCTTCAAAGTAAATTAAGACGTATGTCTCTCTCGCTGTGTGTGCTCTTATCTGTCCATCTCTCTCTCCTCTTCTCTCTGGCAGTCTGTGCAGAGTATCTGAAGGGGATGTAACACCACTTGGTAAAGAAGAAAAATTCTGAGGCAGAATAAAAAAAAAAACATTATTCTCTTCTCAGTCAGATTCACAGCTTAGACTCACACTCAGACAGAAGCTCAACTCCGTACTGCTCTCTATCCTCACAATCCAGAACCAGAAGATATTCAGACCATCAGTGCTGCTATATGAACAATATCAGACAGAACAGCCTGGACTCAAGTCACATCTCCCCCTTTTCTCCTTTCTCCCAGTCCTCTTAGAGACATAAAAGAGCTCCTGGTTCTCCTCTCTGTGAACTGGGCTCAGGGGTCACTGATCCGGCAGCTGTGGGCTCTGTTCCAGGGCAGAAGCAAGAAGCTTCTATTAACCCTTTCCAGGACTTCCAGCCCTTCAGTATTACTTTCTTTACTGTATATCAGCCTCCAAACATGTTTTTTAAGTGTTTTATAACACAAGTGAGTGTGGAATTATATTAGTATTTATGTAATAAACACCAGTATTGACACTCTGATCAGTATATTGATTATTAGTAGCCAATGGGCCGATGGTCGTGACTACAATAGTGACCAGTTGACCAGTCTGTATCTCTGAGCAGTGCTCTGGTGATTCTACACCAGCCCTGGGATTCAGCTGCTCTCACAAGTGTCTCACAGACAGTCTTATAAATGTACAATTAGATGAAGTCTTGTAACAGTTATAGAGTTAATTTAAATCATCAGACTACCTATAGAGCTGAGAGCTGGGTGGAAATGAAACCAGGATACACATTTTAACCTCCAGGAACATGAGTCTGATCCTCCTGGCTTCTATACTCTGATGATTCGTGTAAAACCCTTAAAAGCGCTTATTGCAGGGACTCATGCTCGTTCTCTACTGCTCCACATGGGTACGCTTTGTAATGCATTAATCTGTGAAGTAAACTTTTTTTTTTCTGTTTAATGAATTTAATTCCTCGGTTTGTCTCTCTCCTCCTCCAACTGTTATAAATCGCCTCTCTTCACAGCCCGTTTTTTTTGGGAGATGTTATATTTGTATGAAAAGCCCTCCGGGCTCCGGACAGATGTCTCCTCCAGCAGAGATGCACTCTTTTTTTTTATTAAACGTATAGAATTTACAAATATAACTACAACCAGAGGATCAGAAACAGGTACAAGAGAAAAAAACACAACAGAAAAAAAAACATTTAACCACCAGAGGTAATGAAGTAAATTATGTGATCAAATTGTATTTTTACATATATGTTTTCCTGGCTTTATTATTTCTCAATTATTCATAGAATTTAGTGTTTCAACATGCATGCATTTCCTGTATAAAATAAAAATCAGCACTCACCTTTTTACAAAACGAAAAAGACGCTTTTCTTTTTGCAACATTTCGAGTACCTCTGGCATTTCTGAAAAAGACACACAAAAGCAGCAGAGACGCGCTATGTTCTGTCAGGATAAGCGCTGTGATGTCACAGACACCAGCCAGAGAGCCGGGATCAGAGAGAGAAAGAGCCCGGGAGGCGCACGGAGCACACGGAGAAGAGTTATTGATCACTTATCTATCGACAACCAATTATTTCAACTGAAGAACCGTAGAAAAATCGATTAACTTCACCGATTGGTGAGTACTGATTCTTTTCTTGATCCTGTTTAAATATCTAAAAAACAGTTAATAATAATAAATAATAATAATAACAACAATAATTGCTTACACTTATATAGTGCTTTTCTGGACACTCCACTCAAAGCGCTTTACAGGTAATGAGGACTCCCCTCCACCACCATCAATGTGCAGCATCCACCTGGATGATGCGACGGCAGCCATAGTGCGCCAGAACACTCACCACACATCAGCTATCAGTGGGGAGGAGAGCAGAGTAATGTAGCCCGTTCATAGAGGTGGGATTATTAGGAGGCCATGATTGGTAAGGGCCAATGGGAAATTTGGCCAGGACAATAATGACTGTATCGACCAATTACCATAGTGCATTTAGGGTTAATAATAATAATAATTGCTTACACTTATATAGCGCTTTCCTGGATACTCCACTCAAAGCGCTTTACAGTAATGGGGACTCCCCTCCATCACCACCAATGTGCAGCATCCACCTGGATGATGCAACGGCAGCCATGGTGCGCCAGAGCGCTCACCACACATCAGCTATCAGTGAGGAGGAGAGCAGAGTAATGAGGCCAATTCATAGATAGGAAGGATTAATAATGTTCAATCCGAAATTAAACAATGATTATTCATATTATTATTTAGGTAACTGTATCCTAGAGCTAGAAAATGATATTTCAAGTTCATAAATGTATGTATGTAACAGTTTAAATGCATTTTTCCAGTGTTTATAAATCATAAGAATGGTAACCAAGGCGACAGGCGCTCTGTCACTGCATGCGTATAAGTGTCTCGCATTTGTCACAGAGAGCGGTGTGACATCACGGGCAGCAACTAATACTAATAACTAATATCAGTGTCTTCATGTTAATATTAGTGAGATTACAACTGGTAGTTTTAATGCTAGTGTTCATGTGAGTATTAATGACAGTGGCACTACTTATTGTTTTAGTTTTAATGTTCATATTCATGTTAATATTAATTATAATTATAGTGTTACTGTTAGAGTATTAACACTAGTAGTAATGTTAGTTTTAGTAACAGCATTACTGTTATTATTAGTAGTTTGTGTCAGTGTTAGTAATAGTGTTACTGTTGTAGTATTAGTAGTATTTATATTTGTGTTAGTTATTGTGTATCTGTGGATAAGTGTGTTTGTGGTATCTGTGCGTGTGTGGGTGCATGTCTGGAAGTGTGTGGTGTCTGTGCATGTGTGGGCTATTAGTGTGTGAGCGTGTGAGGTCTCTGAGTGTTTGGTGTCTATAAGTGTGTGTCTGTGAGTATGCGTAGTGTCTGTTTCTGTGAATGCATGCCTGTGAATGTGTGTGTATGGTGTGTGTCTGTGAGTGTGTGGTGTCTGTCAGTGTGTAGTTTTATATTTGTAAGTGTATGTGTTGGTATGTCTGTTAGTGTGTGTAGTGCCTGCGTCTATGTGAGTATTAATGATGATAGCATGTGTGAGTGTATATATGTGAGTGTGTAAGTGTCTGATTGTGTGTATAAATGTGTGATGTGTCTGTGATTGTAAATGTGTGTGAGAGTGTATGTGTGTGTGTAGGTGGGCTTGGGTTCCACTGATGTGTCTGACAGAAGTGACCCATCAACAGGTGTTGAGTTCCAGAGCTGCTTGCAAATAAAAACACTTTCTAGAGTCATGACCAACATCCAGAAAGCTGTGAGTTCTCTGGTTTTATCAGTATTAGTAATAACGACAGAAGTAATTCCCACGCAAATAATTATTAACCAAGACAGACATCAGAAAATATCGCCTTTGCAATGATGTCACACCTCTTCTTCATAAATTTTCTTTAATGACAGGACATTTCTGTGTCTGAGTGTCTGCTGCAAATAGTGCGACAAGCCATTTCTCTCCAATATTTTCTGGTGCGGTTATTTATCGCATACAAAATATTATTCTCATTAAGAATATTTTACCTGCAAAGTCACAGTGAAACTGCTATGGCAAATGAACTTTTTATGAGTGGAAAACATTCAGAAGACTTAATGGCTCCAGGGGAGGCTTGAACTTATAACCTCAGCATGACTCCACTGTGCGCAGCTATATAAGTAACACAGACTGACTGATTGTACCACTAGACCTGTGCAAGGCAGGCTTTTACACAGATTGTAAAACTGGCACAAATGTAGGGTGAAACATGGGGTTTTGGATGTGGATACATCTCCACATGGGGGAAAGGGATAGTAAAATATCAAGGAAAATATAAGAGAAGAAAATGAAATATATGTGCTCACTGCAAAGTAGGAAGAGGTGGCTAGACAAGCAAAACAGCTTTGCAAATAATGTGAAGCGACATTGTTTTGTGTCTATCTGCTCATGAATTTCGCTTCATGTGCCTTAAGCTGTGCAATTTGTATGGTTGTTGAATGAGATTGGTTTCTTCAAAAGCCCGGTCAATTGCCAGTGGAGAGCTTGCCATGCACACCTTCATGAAGACTCCTTTAATTGTCAAGGTGCCTCCTTTGCATAGAATAGTAGCACCAACACTAAGAGAAAGGATGAGAAGTGTCTTTTATCAAGCTATTGCAGTGTTTGTTTGACTGAGGATCCTTGTGTGCTGAACTGGCCTCTGGAGAAGTGTAGTGCAGTAAAAGAGAAGGTTTGTGTCACTCAAGACTGTCACAGAACAGAACAATACAATTACAATACTTTTATGAGAGTAAATATTACTGGTGAAACACAGTTTTTATAATGGTGAAAACAGGAGCACCTTCTCTACATTTTTGACTGAAATATTTAAATGACAAGAAATACTATCACTATGCAATTCATTAATGCAATTTAGCTCCTCTAAATGTTCTAGTCTGGTGAAACAATGCATAGAATTAGGTGACAATATCAGAATTAATTCAAAAGCACTAGATAAAGTTTCAGCAACAAAAATATGCTCGAAAATATTTTACAAGAAAGAAACCTTACATTCACCTTAAACAACATTCACCCTCTACGTTAGCAGAGAACAGTAAGACAGATAGTGTCACTGGACACTGCGTCACAGAGGCCGATCTCTTCTCCCTCATTATGCAGGCTTACCCACTCACGATGAACTGTCCTCCAGTGATAGTCAGCTGCCATCAACGACTCAGACTTCAGACTCAGTTCATGTACATATTATACCTTAATTGTACCTGCCACTGCATTACAATAATTTGATCAAAACAACTGCTAGACAATTATCAAATATTTCATTTCTTCTTTTAGCAGATAAAAAATAAGTATTTATTCCTTTCCTCTCCTACCAGTCTTTGCAAGCCACCCAGTTTTCTCTGAGCCAGTGTGAGGTATGAGGCAGTCAAGGCTAACGCAGCCGAGCACTCTAAAGAGCTGGATTGAAGATCCAGACTCTTTGGGGACGTAAGTTGGAATCCCACTGCTGCCAAATATCTCCAACTATCTCTGTGTTAAGAAGCACTTAATTTTTTGTTGTTACATCCCTTGATTTAAACCAATTTCATACCAATACATTTAAATAACCACACTGTTCTTACGGCATTGCTTTGTCTGGCAAAAAAATAACATGACACCTCCTTTAAAACACACATTTTCTATGGAGGGAAAAGGAGAACTTGTGCCATTCAAGCGTGATGTCATTTTCTCACGCTCATTTTTAGATGCTTGTGATCGAATCTATGATCCTTATGAGTGCGCTCACCCTCCATAAAGGTACCACAGATATAATGTGCCACGTTTTCAGAGAATTGCTTTAAATACAGGTCAGAAGAAGGCGACATAATGTCCGCTAGGCAGTTCAGCGATGTCAACGGTGTTATCTGTTGTTTAGGTGTAGAGTGCCAGCCGTTACAACCAGGAACCACACAGTTTCAGGCATCAAAAAGACTTCCCCAAAACCCTGATCCTCTTCTTACTCCGATGATGGCATTCAGACATTTCCTGCAACAAAGCCATGTCTTCAACAACACACGTGAAAAGCTTGTTCCCTACCCCTGTAATCCTTCTCAAAGAAGGACCAAGTGTGCTCAGTGTTAAATGCACTGTTCATTATTAATAATAATAATAAACTTTACTTTATATAACGCCTTTTATGGTGGCTTCTCAAAGCACTTTGCAGAATGACAACAATACCATGAAAAAATACACAAGATAAGCAGGATGAGAATACACAGTTAAAGGAGACAGTAGATGGTGGTACTAAATACAGTAGGAGCAAAGGGGTAAAGAATAGTTCATTAAAGGCTCTTCTAAAGAAAGAGGCTCTGAGTCTGGATTTGAAGGAATTTAGACAAGGTGACTCTCTGATATCCTTAGGGATAGAGATCCAGAGGTTGGGGGAATAATCGGAGAAGGCCCTGTCACCCGTAGAGTGTAGACGGGCTTGGGGGACAGATAGGAGACCAGAATTAGAAGAGCCAAGGTTGCGATTAGGGGAGTAGGGCAATAAGAGCTCAGACAGTTACTGAGGTGCCAAGCCATGGAGAGGCTCATAGGTGAGCATGAGGATTTTGAAGTCAACATGAAGCTTGACAGGAAACCAGTGCAAGGACTACAGGATAGGAATAATGTGATGACTGACCAGGTCCAGTGCTAATTTCTCCCTTGTGGCCGCTGGTTCATTTTTGACTGTCGACTCAGAATAAGTCCTCTATTTGACTTGATCAACACCAATCCCTAGAGAATTTCGAAAGGCTGAATCAAAATAACATGTGACTCTGGGTGGACTCCAACCCACAACCTTTGAATGACTTCATTCTATTAACATCTAGAAGTCCAACACGCCCTCCATTGCGCCACAGAGCCAACACTTGTGCTAAAACATAAAACACCTGCAGAAAGCTGTAACACATGCATATCCTTTCATCCTTATATTGAGCTCCATAAATATTGGCAGTGATTGGCCTGCTGTTTATGAATAGATACCACTGGGATTCACACCCAGGATCTCTTGTTTTTTAGTCAGGCACACTAACCAGCTAAGCCATGGCACCAAACATGCAAAATGTTATCTACAGCTTCAAACATCTGTGAGAAACAGGCAGCTTTGCAGTGTTACACCTGCTGGCTCAAAAGGTTAACCTTTTCAAAGATGAAGATCGGGAGAGGATTTCTTTGTCAATTCAATCAAACGTTTCAGAAATGCTGAAAGATTGATGTGATTCATGCGCAGCGCGGGTTCTCGTTTGCTTACAAATAGAATTAATTTCTTACTCCAATCTACTCAACTTCAATTTTTGCTAATCATTTTGTTTAATTGCTTCCTACTGTATACTGTGCTGATTACTGCACTGTTCAATTTACCAGTTGATTTTCATTTCTTGTTTTGTAAGACAAAGAGGCTGTTCAAAATATTACCTCACACTTCAGCCACTCTTTTATTTCCAAAGGCGCAGAGAGAGATACTACAACAGGTAACACCCCGTGAGAAATATCATGAGCATCTGTAAAACCTCTCTACCTGCCCACTCCCCACACCGACGTGTGTGAGGAGGGTTTTAAAGGGACATTTTGAAGTGTAGAAACATTTTATCGTTCCGTAATTTTCTGTGCAGTTTGTTCCCCTTCAACTCTGCCCAACAACAGAGGTAATGTTTAATACGACAAGAGTAAAGGCACACTGCACATCTGCAAAAGACCACATCCGAGTTTAGTTACAGCAACATCAGAGATTGAAAGGTACAGTAGGTAGTTTTAGATCACTTTTTTATTCAAGTTTCAAGCAACCCTGAATACCTTTTCAAGAAAAATTTGAGAATCCCAGCTAAATCCAGTACGATAGCTGCACTGATCTACAGTATACAGTTAGAACACTGTTTGTGCATTAAAAGAAGACACACAGCTCAGAGCATTTCTAAAACAGGAATTACACATTTCGGAATGCACCCTCCTTTATAAATTAAATAAAAGGTCTGAAGTCTGCTCCAAAGAAGAACTATATTCAGAGCTGCCAAAGAAGTTGAGATTTCACCAAGTGACAGGAAATATCTCAGAGAACGAAGGTACAGTCGTTTCCATGTCGGACAAGAGCTAAAGCCCAGTGTTCTTTGATTGAGTAATGTGAGGAAGGAATGTGCTGTAGAAGGTAGTGTGGCTGAGCGGTCTGAGATGCTGGATTTTAAGCTCCAGTCTCGGAGGCATGGGTTCAAATTCCGCTGCTGCCAGGTTCTTCTATGTTAAGACCTTGCTTCCGATGAGAATTTAATCAGTTAAGAATTTATTCGTATTTTTGCACACAGCGCTCCATCAGAAATACTTTGTCCAAGTTTAGAAGAAATTGTGTGATTCTCTGCATGCGTTCACAACGCATACCTCAACAACAACACCATTCAATGGGAAATTGATTCTGCTTCTTGCTGTTGTTCCTGTGGTTGCGGTAGTTATAAAGTTGAACGCTCTTCCACCTTCTGCTATAGTATTCACTGGGTCGGCTTCATCAATTGGCTCACAAAGGTCAACTGTGATTCGGCTCCGGAAAAAATCAGCAGCAGTGTCGTTATTTTGTCAGTGGGTATGGCTGTCTTTTAAAACATGAAAAACACGCGTTTGTGGATTTTTCCAAATAGCAACGGCAAGTTTTAAACCTGCGATAAACATTCTTCCAGTTGAATAGTTTTCCTTCAAGGAAAAGGCAGCACAACAGGGAGAGTCAATATTTAAAGACTTCAGCATCTGTATTGGATTGCTTGTATGCAGACATCGCTCAGAATCCCTAATATTATTCTCCCGAATTCAGTTGTGCAGTGCTTTAGTGGTTTCAGAGTTTCTTTTATCGACACTGCTGTAGTAGAGAAGTGACATAATCACAAACGCAACCATTTGTGCTGGCTGTTTCACTATTAAGCTTTTTTAACTATCACATGATTTTAACTAATTTAACGTCATCTTCAGGAAGGCAAGAGAGCGCTGCGCACTGAGCTGAAAGCTGTGTGAGCTCCTAACTGGGTGTCCTGTGCTGTTACATGCGCTCTCATGTAGATTATCTACCTGCAGCCCAGTGACAAGAACACCTTGAACTTGTTTCGCATTTGAAAGAAAATGCTAAAGAGCCTGAAAAGATTGAACATTTAAAATATCCATGGCACAAATTGAAAAATTGAAGGACAATACATCAACTGTTTTGGGCGTTCACAAAAGCCTCAGAAACACAGCTACCCAAACAGGTACTTAAAACCTGGACCTCCATATTGAAAGTCTGATGCTTTACCGACTAAGATAAAGACACGACCTGCTAAGCGCTCTTCATAGTTCATAGTTTCTAAAATATTTTTCTTACTTTCTTACTATTGATAGATGATGTATTTAATTTGATAAAAATAACGATTACAAACATTTTAAAATAAGCTGTTTATATGCATGCTCTAATGAAGAAAAAGTTAAGTGTCTTGTGATGTATGTGCACATTTCTCAAAAATTAAAAGACATCATCTGAACTGATTTTTTCTACTTTAAATGCTTTCCTACTCTTGAAATATTTCAGTTAAAACTTTTATTTTGAAGTACTTTCCATTGATATTAACACTAGTCCTGATGAATGAGCGCTGGGATTTAGAACCAGGACCTCCCGTTAACTAGACAGGTGTTTTAACTTACTAAGCCACGGCACCAGCAGAAGGCTCCTCTTTTACAGCCATTTGGACACACCGCTCTGAGACATCTGCGTTCAGTAAGTGCTGAGTCTGCTGGCTGAGCAAGTTGCCTCCTTTACACACAATAGCAGACCCGACACTAAGAGAAACAAAGAGAAATGGCTTTTATTGGGCACTTTTCATGTCCAATGTGCTTAACATATCCTAAGGGCGACAGAGTTCTTTTACGACACTACCTTTTCTTTTTTTCTTCTTTCTGTTCTCTTTGATAAAAAAGAGATCACGTAAGGGAAAAACGTCTTTTTTTTCATGGAGAAAACGTGCACCAGTGTTTAGAAGAAGTGATTAAACATGATACGTGACCCAATACAACTACAAGAGAGAAGTAGAGTGAAAGATTTGATCATTTCACGGCGTTGTGAAACAGTCTTTTCTTTTAATTCTAAATCAATCAGAATTTCAGAGCGACACATAAACCCTTTGTCTGTTTTAAAGAGATGATATTTTAAAACTGATAAGAATTTAGAAAACACGTTTCTCACTTAGAATTTCATTTTAGATGGGGTGATGTATTAAGCCTGTAAAACAAAAGTGGTGTGAAACTTCTTAACTTCCATTCTCGGATGAAACTCTCTTTAAAGTCAGACGTGATGTTTCCCAGATGTGCAGAGTGACTTTATTGTTTTCAAGAGTATTCGCTGCATGAGCTCCTCACCGCATGTCCTGCACTGCTCTGTTATTTCATTAAGATTATCTATGTGGTGTACAGATAGAACTCAACTGCATGGTGAGAATTCCAGGTTCAGCACCAGCAGAACCTGAAAGATTATTGCCTGACCTCGACATGATTTGAACACAAAACCTTCTGATTGGGAGTCAGACGTGGTACTGTTGCACCACAAGGTCACAAACTGCACTCCTTTTAATTCCCCAAAGAAGAAAAATCTTGCATCCCTAAAAAGATTTTTTTTAATGTATATTCTCTCCTGTGAATAGTGCCGCTCTTCCGAAGAGAGTCCTTTCTTCCCAGACCACAGACTATACTTCCTGCACAGCACTCACACAGAGAGTAGATACACCATCTCCACTAATGTCCTCATGAAATTCACATCTTTACCTCTTCCAGGAGGAGCACAATTAACAGAGAATCATCTCTCCATTAAGCAAATAACACAAAACACTGTTTACCTGTCAAGACAGAAAACCAAGCTGCTCCAGGTGAGACTTAAACTCACAACCTCGGCATGACTCCATTGATTATGTCAGTTTACATGGCATGAACCAAGAAGTTAAGGTGGTGTTTTTGATAACAGATCCAGGGACACTGTTTGTTCTTCTTTTCAACTTGATGAAAATAGGTGGAAATTCACCAAGTTTATCATTTTCAATGTTTGGTGTATGGATGTATGGAGGACATCGGAGGTAAGTGATACTGATCAGGTTCTGCTGCTGCTGCTGTCGAACCCGCAACCTGGAGCCCTCACCATACTGTCCAAGGCTGCGGACCTTATATGTCCATCCCTTCTCGTCAAAACTTGTGTTTTCACAGGGTTCCCTTCAGAAATCACAGAATGGAATGAAATAAACCTGCAAATCTCAGCCACTCTTGGTTCTTTTCCTTGAATCTCCAGAAATTCATCGAGTGTATCAATTTCATTGAGACCGAGAAGTGTAAAGCTCTACTTGAGTCTTTGTGGCTCAGCTGTTAACTGAAGGGGTGGTGGTTTGAGCCCTCCCAGAGTCTCTGTGAGCCTTTTAATGAACACACCCTCCTCACTTCATTTCCCCAAGACCGGTCCTGTATCACAATCAAATACAGAGTCCACGGGGGGCAATAGGTTCGCAAATATTGCTCACTGTGTATATAATGAAGAAGCAGAGGTAAATTTCTCATCTGAATGTGGCAGAGCCTAACGCAGCTCATAACAACAGCTGGGGTTTGATCCCTGCACGGGCTATTAGTTGAAAGGCCATTATAAATTATGTATAAGAGATTTATCCAGCTGGCTTTTATGTTTCACACTAAATTGAGATCTTGAAACCAAAATAATTAGAAATATGGAAAACAACCATGGTACATCAAGAAGGAAAGCTGTTTTACACTGACGTTACTCCTTTCACTTTAATCCACATTGTGAGGACAACTGCGCCCTATCAAGGGAAAATGTTGCACAAAAGTTGGAAAGCACACTCTGAATCCATCCATATATTTGATTTCTGCGATCCGTTCAAGGCAGCTTGGCGCTTCACAAGCAAAGCAGTTCAGGGAAGAAACGTAGTTTCGTGAACTACTGGTGCATTCAGCACACCATTTGTTTTCACTTGTCAGGATGTCTGAGTGGTCCTGACCAGGTCTAGTGCAAGTGTTCACATTACTCCTATCCTGGAGTCCTTGCACTGGCTACCGGTCAAATTCCGTGTAGACTTTAAAATCCTCATGCTCACCTATAAGGCTCTGTATGGCTGGGCACCTCAGTACCTGTCTGAGCTTTTATCACCCTACTCCCCACCTCACAACCTTCGCTCTTCTAATTCTGTTCTCCTTACTGTCCCCCAACCACGTCTACATTGTATGGGTGACAGGGTCTTCTCCTGTTATGTCCCCAAGCTCTGGAACTCTCTCCCCAAGGATTTCAGTGAGTCACCTTCTCTAAACTCCTTCAAATCCAGACTCAAAACCCTCTTCTTCAGAAAAGCTTTTACTTAACTGGTTCCATTCTTCACCCCTCTGCTTTTCTTAGTACCACCTTCCACTGTCTCCTCTATATATTCTAATTGTGTTTTATCTTGTGTATTCTTCTTATTTATTGTTGTTGTCATCCTGTAAAGCACTTTGAGAAGCCACCTTTAAAGGCGCTATATAAAATAAAGTTATTTATTATTATTATTATTATTATTATTATTATTATTATTATATAACAAGCTCAACCCCTGCCAACGATTCGGTGTGAAGAAGCAGAACATTCAAGTTTCACAGACAGAAGCAGCACGCAAGCACAACCAACATTAAAATGGAGGGAATTAAAACTGAGTTTCTCGAGAGACTGTGAAAAAGCAATTAATTCCCTTTCATTTGAAGTCAGTTGAAAACAACAAAACTACATACAATACAAACAAGAGCACATATACCATATCAATAACATCGGCAGGGGCACATGCTATAATATAATTACACTCTATGAAAAAGGATTACACAAGGTAAATAAAGATAAGGTCCGCACAGCTTGTTCTTACATTTCGAAAGAGTCCGTAAATACCCCTTTACGTCTATTTTGAACTGTTCAAATGTAGGACTCTTCCCAGACCATTTCACTTTATCTCACATTCCTAAACGAGAATGCATCTCCTGTTTTAGAACTATTTTGGGCGGTGTGGCTTATACAACGCACCCACAGTATTCTTATGTTGGACTGCAGATCTGTGAATTCGAGGGATCCAGCAATCGTACTGGATTTCACTGGGATTCTGAAATGTCTCTTGCAAAGGTATTCGGGTTTGCTTGAACCTTTAAAAAAAAGTGATCTGAAACTACCCAGCTTACAATCTCTGAGGTAGTTGTCACTAAACTCGGACGTGATGTGGCACACATGTGCCGTGTGCCTTTACTTTTGTAAAAAACTGGTATCGGGAAAAGTTTCTTAATATTTCTTTTGATTAGCATGCAAGAAAATGTGATCATTACCTATGGAATTTCCCGCCAGCGTGGAGCTTGAATTCACAACCTTGAGATTCAGTGTTCAAGAGTCACAGAAGAGGTCAGCCTGGTCTTCAGTTTGCCAACGATAAGCTCCGGCAGTGCTCCTCTGTAGAACAGATTGTTCAGATCAGTTATGTGGGACGGCACTTCGATACTAAGATCGTTTGCAGCACACGCATGGTTTCCCCCCTTCACGCAAAAAACATAGACGAAGGAAGCTCTCTTGTCTTGGGCTGCTGACTCCCGGATTTAAAGCGCTCTGGGTGCCAGCTAAGTCTCTAACAAGCACACTATAAAGACAGGAATTACACTTTGCTCACGTCACGCATGGAATGGCGAGGCTACTTGTTCCAATATTATATAGTCACACCTCATATAGTGCCGATTCCTGGTTTTCATTTAAGAAAGAGCACTGCAAACACTGTAAACAGTGCAAAACGTGTGATGAAAGAAGTCTTTTCCCCCCTTTGTCTAAAGCAGAACACAGCGGAGTCATGCCGAGGGTTGTGAGATCAAGATTTCAGTGGAGCACTGTCGTCTACGCTAAAGCGCCTGTCTAGTAAACAGGAGATCCTGGGTCCGATTCCCAGCGGTGCCTTTCTTCCTGTCTTACTGTACAGAATTTATCCTTACGGGCAAATCCCATGCCTTTTAATTCAGGTGAATACAAGTATTCGTTTCCTTTCTGGAACAACTTGTTTTGAAAGAAATCTATACAGCTTGCGAAAGATGAAACACAAATCTTGCTTATCAGTGAAGAAGAGGTACTCCCAGCAGGCCAGCTAATACCAGCAGTGTTTTTTTTCACCCTAACCCAGAGAATGGAGAAAAGCGAGGCGCCTGTGGCTCTGCAGTGTAATCAGTTCGCGAGTTCGGCGGTTAGCTGAAAGCGGATTTAAAGCGCTCTGGGTGCCAGCTAAGTCTCTAACAAGCACACTATAAAGACAGGAATTACACTTTGCTCACGTCACGCATGGAATGGCGAGGCTACTTGTTCCAATATTATCTAGTCACACCTCATATGGTGCCGATTCCTGGTTTTCATTTAAGAAAGAGCACTGCAAACACCGTAAACAGTGCAGCACGTGTGATGAAAGAAGTCTTTTCCCCCATTTGTCTAAAGCAGAATCATGCCGAGGGTTGTGAGATCAAGATTTCAGTGGAGCACTGTCGTCTACGTCTTTAGCTACATGAGTTGGACATCCTCTTGTACACGGAAAGCAGATTGAGATCCTCTGACATGAAAAGTGCCAGATAAAAGCCATTTCTCTTCCTTTCTCTTAGTGGTGGAGCTATCGCATGTAAATGAGGCAACTTGCAAGGCGAGCAGGCTCGGTGCACACCGAACGCAGATGTCTCAGAGCAGTTGAGACGTGTCCAAGTGGCTGTCAAAGGACGGCACTTTGCTGGCGCCGTGGCTTAGTTGGCTAAAGCGCCTGTCTAGTAAACAAGAGATCCTGGGTCCGATTCCCAGCGGTGCCTTTCTTCCTGTCTTACTGTACAGAATTTATCCTTACGGGCAAATCCCATGCCTTTTAATTCAGGTGAATGCAAGTGTTCGTTTCCTTTCTGGAACAACTTGTTTTGAAAGAAATCTATACAGCTTGCGAAAGATGAAACACAAATCTTGCTTATCAGTGAAGTGAATTGTACAAGAAACAGGAGGAATCTTTTCTCTCCTATGGAGCATGAGCTGAATCAGGAATGAGACATTTCGTGTGTTTGTGCATATGTCAACGCATGACCTACATCGTAAAACTAAAACTAAATTAAAAACTAACATTAAGTTTTCAGAGACATTCATTTATATACAAACAAGAGATAGACAAAGCAATAATTCTACATTAACTTGTCCTGCATTGATCAGACTAATTGAAATGGTCTGATTCAGAGCCTGTGCAGCTCGTGCTAATACAACATTTTCCTTTGATTTCCTTTGAGGGTGGAGTTGTCTTTAAAATCTGGATTAAATAAAAAGGAGTGACGTCAGTGTAAAACAGCTTTCCTTCTTGGGGAACAACGGTTGTGTTCCATATTTCTAAATATTTTGGTTTCAAGATAGCAATTTAGTATGTAACATAAAAGCCAACTGGATAAAGCTGTTACACGTCATTTACAATGGTCTTTCAACTAATAGCCCGTGCAGGGATCAAACCCCAGCTGTTGGTACGAGTTGCGTAAGGCTCTGCAACATGCATATGAGAAACTAACCTCTGCTTCTTCATTATATACACAGTGATCTATATATGCGGGCTTACTGCCCCCTACGGGCTCTGTATTTGATTGCGGTACAAGACTGGCCGTGGAGAAATGAAGTGAAGAGGGTGTGTTCATTAAAAGGCTCATAGCATCCCTGGATGGTCTCAAACCACCACCCTTTTGGTTAACAACCGAGCCACAAAGACTCATGTACAGCTTAACACTTCTCGGTCTCGGTGTAAGTGATACACTCTGTAAAATTTCTGGAGAATCATTTGTTTTTAAAGGAAAATTGCCAACAGCGGCAGAGATCTATTGGAGTTTTTTCATTCTATACTGCAATTTCTGAAGGGTAACCTGTGAAAATACTAATTTTGACGAGAAGGGATGAACATATAAGGTCAGTAGGCTTGGGGAATTGGACCTTATGGTGAAGGCTGCGGGCTCGGCATCAGCAGAACCTGATCAATATCGGTTGACTCCGATATACTTTGACAACTTAACTTCTGGATTTAGAGACATTTACCTTAGTGTCGGTATACTAAGATGTTTTGGTAACGAGGAAGGAGAGACAAAGCAAATTGGCAGAATGTGTGCTATTTTGTTGACTACAAGTCCTCACATGCCAGAAGGTCAATATTAAAAAAAAAAACGTAACAGTATAATCTCTTGTACTTCACAATTTAATAGTGTCTGTTACATTGTGTCTCACACCTCAGTATCAGAATTGTGAGACGAGTTTGTAATCAGGAGGGAGGGCCATAGCAATTTAGCAGAAATTGCATTCACCTTTTCCCAATGCATTCTCACATGCCATTTTCTCACATGCCATGCTCAGAGGGTCATATTTTTAAAATGGTATCATAAAATGTCCTGAAGTTCAGGATTTTGACAGTCTGTTGTATTGTGTCTCACACCTTGATGTCAGAAATATGAGACGATTTTAAAATCAGGAGGGAGGGCCCTAGCAATATAGCAAACATTGCATTTACCATTTGACAATGTATTCTCTCATGCCATGTTCAGAGGGTCGTATTTAAAAAACGGTACAGTACAATGTCCTGAAGTTCAGGATTTTGATAGTCTTTTACATTGTCTCTCACACATCTGTGTCAGAATTTTTAGACATTTTTATAACCAGGAGGTAGGTTCGATCACTCTCTGCTCATCCTCAGTTAACCATATAGTCTCATATGCCATGTTCTAAATGTCCCATTTAAAACTGCTATATTAAAATTTTATGTAAAATGCAAGAGTTTGAGACTTTTTATGATCAGAAGGCAAGGTCCTGGAAAATATGCAGAAAGTGCCAGTGAATTTACATTTTGCCTTTGTCTTATTTACTCCTGGTATAACATGCCAGTTTGTTTTATTGTGAGTTGTGTTTCTGAACTGTGTTTCATACAAAAATGCAATTTGGACAGTCTCTACTTACATATTCCCCTTTACTGAGGAAATGTACAGTAATACATCCGGATAAGTATTTTTAAAAATGACTGTAGAGAGCCATCTACAGGCGAAAGACAACATAACATCACAGCAGCAGCATTTAAGATGGAACGAAAAACGCAAAGCAGCAGCTGGCGAATAAGAAGCCAACTTCAGCCTCGTTAATGCAATAGCATTAGGTGAGGTGGAAAAATATTTTTTTGCTCTGAATCTTAACATTTTTATAGGAGGTGTTCTAGGACTTCTTGCCTCAGAAAAAAAAACTGCCAGTACATCACTTATTTCTACTCCATCAATAGCAGCAGTGTTATCAGGAATGAGCCCTAAATGTAGGTCCTATCATCATATAAAAAGTCGAAAGTATCGACTGCATTCAACTGATAAAATGTATCTTCTATGAGAGTTATATCTTTATCCAAAATACATCGGAAACAAATTTGCACGTTTTTTGGGGGGGATCCTGAAGACTGAGACTCAAAACTTTTTTTTTTCCTTCTTTCCAGGAGGAAGGATTATTCAGATGCAAACATTGTCCCAAAATCAATGTACTCTCCATTGATATTCAAATGCTCAAATTCTTCATCTGAACGTCGATATTGAAATATGATATCGTACAAATTGTGGTTTTCTTTTTAAAGCAAATTTTATGCTTTAAATTAAATAAATTGTATTTATTATGAATGTGCCGGATTTTTTTCAGTACTTTAGAGGGTTCTGCCATTTTAGATGTTATGCTGTTCCTGTCTGATTTATCAAATGTGTCATTTAAATCTCCAGTCATTTCTATATCAGTCTGAAGGCCTTGCAGTAAAGATTGCAATTCATCCAAAAATGCCAATTTTCCCACTGGTGATACATACAAGGAAATGAATGTATATTTTCCCCCCAAATCAACACATTTAAGATCAAATACCTCCCTCATCTGCAGGTGGAGATAATAATGTCAGAATAAATACAGGTTTAAAAGTCAGGAGCATTGATAGTCCTATTTTAAAATGACACTAAAATCTTCACAATATATTAAAAAGCTCTGTAAAATGCAAAAATAATAAAAAAAATATTAAAACAAGGTAAAAAGAAATAATACACAGTTATAAAGCTCAGGAATTATCAATGTGAAGTTACAATGGGTTGATTGGGTTTCATGTGATTTAAAAAATAAAATGTTTGCAAAAAATCCACTTACAATATGCTAAAAATGGCAAGAATACTTAACCTTTTACTACCAGTGACATATTTAGCCAATGTCCACCTGGAATTTCCTCCCCCTTAAACATTTGTTATATCTTTGCAGCAGAACATAGCAGGAGCCTGGTTCAGGTCTTAAATTGAAGCTAACCCCCTTGGCTTTGAGTGTGAATAGTCAAATTTCTTATAGTTCTTAATGTGTCCACTCAGCAGACAAACATATGAAAAAAAAACAAAAAAAAACAGCTGGCGAACATTTTTTTTTGGTTTCAGAGGTCAGAGTTTTCAACTATATGCATGTCAAGGGCCTGGGAATGATTTGAAAACCTTGTTCTAGGTGGCTACTAGCTTGGATAAAAATTTGGGACAAATGGATCAATTAAAAAAAATTCTACATCATGTTTTGTGAAGACTGGACCTGGAATGAAATTTCACGCCTATAATAAAAAATCATAAAAATATTGAAAATAATAAGAATAAAAACCATTGCAATTGCTATAAAAACCTTAAGACACTGCTAGAGAGCCTTTACCTGCTGTTATGCAATGAAAAAAAAACTCAGAGTTGCCTTCTGGTGTGAAAAAAAGGAGCACTGATAAGAAACTGATAAAAAACTGATTGATTATCCCTTCTGAGTCAATGATTGACAGCTAAAAATGCAGCCTGAAGCTTCTAGAGGAAGTCTCACCCCCTAAGGGCTCTGAATGGCTGAAAATACAAAGAATGACAGCGGTTTTTACCAATCAAATCGCCTTATTTCTGGCGCTCGTTCTTCAAACATTTATTACGTAATCAGTAACGTTTACTAGTCTCTAGCTCTTGAGATAAACTAGTCTGGGTTATTTTGGATATATATCATGCTCCAGAATAAGGTAAAAACATGGGATATATATATATATTTGCTGGTTTTTGCTTTTGCGGTTTTGTTGGTAAAAATGTATGATATTGACATGCTGGGCTGGCCAGGTGATCGGGTGTTTTTATTGGGATTCTGCTAGTTCATTAATTTATTGGTTTATTGCATAATAGTGTCATGTCTGTGGAAACAAACTTTATGATTTTGTTGTGGTGATATTTGAGAATACGTGCATGTGAGAAAATTTGTGGAGCGGTTTGAAACAAACGTTGTTTATCTCGCGTTTATCTTAAAAATAATAAGTGTCATCTGGGGAGACAGGAGTGGTCCCCGGTGACCGCGATCCGGACTAAGTTAACAGGTGTTTAATTAAAAAAAAACAAGTTAAAAATAAATACTAAATGGGTTTAACATTCAGGAATGTAATTGGTCAGATGCTTACGATAAGTGATGCTGGTGTTTCGTGTGATTTAGTGAATTCAAAAAAATATTCATTTTAAAAACTGCAAGAGCTCGTATGAAAAAAAAGTTCGTAAGTATCTTTGTTACAACAGCCGCGCCAGAACTATTCAGATACTGTACATCAGAAAAGTACCTGAACTTGACTGGTTTATATTCAGTAATGTGCATTGGGAACGAAAGGGAGACTTAGATGGATTTTATTAGGGTTTTAGGAATCAGAAAATTTATTTTTACACGTTTATGCCTACGAGCAGAAATAACTTCCTGCTTTCAGCGCTTTTTTTGTTTCTGCTTGTAACCTCGAACAGAGAAACCCCCCGGAGTTTCTGTGTTTCTGGGATTTAAGAGGGATGTGTGCAGCGGTGTTACGAGTCTGGAAGGAGGAGACGCGCATTCCGCACGGGGAGCGTAGAGCAATGAGCCGCACCTGCTGCGCGCTGAGTCCTGTCCTATATAACCGCTGAGCACGGACACACAGAGTCTCCAGCCAGTGTTGGAGATTTATGATTTCAATGTTTTTTTTTTTCCTTTTGAGCAGAAGATGGATTTCTTCCTCTAGTTGAAGTTATTGGAGTTGTGGTTACTGTGCTAGACCGTCGGGAATAAAGATAAGAGTGCTTTCTTGATACTTCACAAAGAATACATAATTCACGAGCTGTATTAAAAAAAATGAACTGGAAGAAAAGCAATAGGGCTGGAGTTTATAGACTGTGATGCAAATACGAGAGTAGGAGAGGAGGGGACTAGTTCAGGAGCACAACCGGCCCTCTCCTGCCCATTCTCCCACCAGGGTCTGTTGTAACCCAGTGTGAAATTCAGCTCCTTGCAGTTCAGCTTTTGATCACTCAGCGGCTTTACCCTGGGAATATGGGGCAAATAAAGGAGATACCAACCAGACTAGAGGGAGAGTTTTTATTCCCAAGGGATGACTTGTTTTACAACAGCAGACAACTTAAAGAAAAAAAAAAACCTCTGTTCTGCTGCTCCAGGTTGGTTCCACTGGGAACAAGTGTGGCCAGGAGCTCATGAACAGTAATTAGGGGTTGTTTCCACAAGGGGGGCTGGAGTAAGTTAGATGTCAAGGGCAATAAAACTCATTAGACCTAATTGACCAGTTAAAGTGAGTTGTTCTGCTTTCTGCACATAAACCAGTGCTCTCTTCTCAATGTGTGGGTGAGTCTGTCAGTGATATAACAGCTAGGCAGGACTTCCACTGTGGTCTATTTCATCACCTGTGACCCCATCTTCCAAAGACAACAGTCCAATCTAGCATAGAGTGTCCCGGACTGATAGTGACTGACAAATAGTGACCCCTTAATGGAGGAAACTTTAGCTTTTGTAGGTAATTATACCACTTGACAATGTTACAGGTGTTGGGGGGGGGGGACCCCTAGTGATCCCACAGTCTCACATAGACAATGGCCAGTCTACACAAACCTCCAGTCAACACAGCCCTGACCCCTGTTATGTCACCCAGGTCTACACTGTGAGACAATGATTATTTAGGAAAATTGTAAGGAATGCATTCCAAAGCAGTCAATGGAAGTATGGAATTAAAATAGTCAAGTCTTGATAAATAGAGTATATTATCTATTTATTATACCTTTACATTGTGACAAAAACAAATTTCAAGTCCATTATGAGCACACACAGCATATTAAAGATGGGTCTCTGCACTGTAAAGGAATCTCAGTAACTTTAGCTAATAAACCTGAAATGTCATTTCTTTTACTGCTTGTTCTTTAAGGTACTAACTCATTGACATTATGTAGATTAAAATAAGACTATTCACAAAGAAAAAGCATTTATCACAAATGTATCATGCCAAATAAACTCTAGTAATCAAGAGCAATTAAGAAAAGGAAACAAAACCATCTTTTGAGGATGCCAGATAGAAATGTAAACACACACTCAAATGTGGGGCCAATCTTACCAGAAATCAATTAACCCACCAATGATCTTGGACTGATGTCTGAAAACCAGAGCAAACAGTACAATATTAAGGTACTAAAGCTATTAGTAGAACAGATCTAGCTTCTCAACATAATACTTATGTCTGAACTTCATTGAATAGTGACACTTCAATCTTTCATATTCAATATTTTTCACAAAATCAACAGCTGAGAACAGACCGCCATATACCTTTATCCAGTGGTTTTCAGAGCAGAGACATCCATGTGGGCAAGAGTTCTTTCCCTGAGGTCCACTGCACGTCAGTTAGCCACGTTCTGGCTGGGTCGTGTGTACACCTGGGAACGTCGCCTGTAATGAATATTGGGGACTTTGTACAAATTAATAACGTGAGCATATTAATATGATTTGTGTTGAAGCCAAACATAGACAATCACTGTTAAAACTTGAATTCAACCTCCAGTGTCTGCTTTTGAAATTCTGATCATCACCCGTCTTCTGGCTTCTAGATGCACGTGTTAATGGATATTTCTTGTCTTCTTTTTTTTCCCCCCATATGCTCTTCTCTGTATCATTAAGTACTTCTGGGTCATTTCATGTACCTCGTGGCATCTTGGCAGGTGGTGAATGGCAGGCAGCTGCTCTAAAAATAACATGCCTATTAATATGATGTTGAAAACAAAACCAAAACAATACAACTTTGTTTTGCACTTTATAATTTATCACAAGCTTGTCATATTTACAGTCATCAACTGATTTAGGCTGCTGTTCCTGTGAAAAATGTCCTTTGTTTAAGAAAGATTCAATTTAAAATCTTTAGGTTTTAAATATAAACCACTGGCAATATGGTAATCACTTTTACAACTTTTAAGAAGTTGCAAGATAGCTCTACAACTATGTTGTCCTTAACCTATTCAGAAACTACCACTAATATTGTAAGAAATTGTTCTCTAGACTCTAGATCTTGTGGGCTCTGTTCTCGATGAATTGGAAAGGTGTCGTTCATGAAGTCCAGTACTCTGTCGATCTCTCTCTTACCAAGAGACTACCCATCTAATGCTGCAGGAAACTCCAGTGCCTGGTTTGGGAATGCCGTGCTATTCAGATTCTGTCAATAAATTTCAAGAATGGTTCACCTTTTTGTTTACACTGTGGCATTTCTTTGCAGTAACAATTGAGTGGGATAGTTATCTGCCTTCTATACTCTTCTGAAAATCATGTATCTTTTTAGCAGTAACATATCCCTTCCTTATATCCTTGCTGATGAGAATGAGAAATGCTATTTTCAAGACATTAACACGAATATAATTTTTACATTAATTCCAAGGTACAAGAAAATGAATATCTTCAAAATATGCACTTTAATATACTTACTTAGTTTCTTTTTTGGAAATGGTCAGTGAACCAACCACTCCAGAGCTTGTCCTTCACCTTGAAATTATTTCCTGGAAATGCTGTAATCACAGAGGAGCTCTTCTCCCCTCAACAATGTCCCTTTTTGTCACAGACAGAATTATGACAGGCTGTTCATTGATTATAAATGACTTTCTTACAGCCCTTACATTGTCTTTTCTCTTTGATGGATTTATCCATCTTCCGATTTGCCTCCTTATCCGGGAGGCAGGCTCAGTGTTTTTCACGAGCATCAATGCACAGTTTTTGTGCAGGTTCATCTGAAAAGAAAAGACATCTCATGTCTCCCTCTGTCATCTGTGAGCTTCAGCAGTTGTCTTTGTGATGACCTTGCCGTTGTAATCACACACCACCTCTCCCTTCTGGAAACACCTGGAAGTCACAAACTTCTTCCCCTTCACAGGATCGTCAGTGATGCTCAGGCCTTCCCAGATTTGATACTTTATCAACTTTTTAATTTGCATGCCATTTGGTGGCAGTCCTGTGTTGGGCTTCCACTTCTCAAGCACTTCAGACACTGTTGATACATTGGCTGACCAGTCCATCTTCTCCGTCTCCTTTCACAGCTGCTGACCTGGGCAGTACAGCGCAGTTTAGTGAAGTAAAGATGAAACGGCTGATAAAACACAAATAAAATGCAATTAAGGTACATTCCAGATTTTCTTAAATACCGTACATGATTGGAGCTATGCAGGTGGAGGTCTTTTGTTCGGTATTAACATGGATTTTAATTGGCTTCTATGAAAATTGGCCATGGTGTGAGTGAGTCCTGTGATGGACTGGTGTCACATTATGGGTGATACAGTACTTTGCATCCACTGCTTGCCAGGATGGTTCCAGTTCTACCACAACCCTGAATTGAGTGGATGGGTATATCAATGTAGCCATCAACTTGCATGTTCCTCTTCTTCACTCAATGCAAGGGAAGCCAGCTGTTGTTTGAGGTTTTGTGCTCTTTAATAGGAATCATGACCATTTTTGTGCCCACTTGTTGAAACAACACTTTCTTTGCACCCATTCCTCAACCTGTAATAGAGAGAAAATAAAAATGAATACACCAAACTGTAAAAATCCCATATATGTAATTTCTTACTTTTGTTGTATGAAAGTATTCTTACTGTCATGTTCTTTACCACCCCTGGGTGCTACAGGTGCTTCAGCTGGAGAAAGACCTGCAGGTAATACAGTACAAGAAGCTGCTCAGGCAAGGTGATGTCTTGCCCAGTCTGTGCAACACATCTCTCTTTGCAACACTTTGCAACACCTTTCAGCAATCCTTCGTACTTGGTTCTGGACTCTGCAACTGTCTATATCTGTGGGAGAAATTAATACTCATCAACTTTTTTTGTATTCAGATTAAAAGTACAACTGAAAGAAGTTTTAAAATGAAAATGACCTATTTTTAGTAATCTCTTGGCAACATTCTTACTGTTCTTCTTCTGAATATCCTTTAGGATACTTTGGAAGTTGATGATGAGGTTAGCCAGGCTGGGATCCTCTACTTTCACACTGATATCATTTAGGATGTAGCCCGGAAAATGGTTTATGTTCTTAATATAATTAGCAATGATTTGGTGAGACAGTCCAGTGGTCTTCATTTGGTTACAATAATTGTTGTTTTGGATAGGCCCTTTACAAAGCATAAGGAAGATGCAGATGGATCCATAAAAACAGGAATCTGGAAACATTTTCTACCTGACAAATGTAGAGTCACTATGTTTATGGCTGAGATTTCACATGGGTGAATTTTAAGCTAAGGAGTAAAAACATGTGCTATGGAAATATCACTGCTCAATTTTAAATGCCTTTAAAAATAAATACCTCCTGAGAGCAATCTGCCACTCCAAGATCCTTGGTAAGGTCCTGTTTAAATCCAGCCAGGTGAGGAGCATCCAGGGAGTGCGTTCTGTCCAGTCCAGCCTGGGTTACCGTCTTCCTGAGAGCCTGCTGATGGCTTTTAAGAACTGGGGGGACAGTAGGAATACAAAATACACATTTAAACATTTTTACTTCTAAGACAAACTAGAATACAAGTATAAAACAAAAGATACATTTGGAAAAAATAGAAAGTTCTCCAGAACTCACATCTTCCCTTTCCTCTTCCACTTCAGTCTCTGGCATCTCTTCCTCCTGGACAGCAGCCTCTTGCTCAGGGCATCTGGACCACTGGTATATCATTTTAACATACCCTTACATAAAGGTAAAGGTTAGAAATGAAACAGAAGAAGCCTTATAAATTATAAATATCTTACCTTGCTGATGTGTCTTCAGGATTCCACATAAAACAGTCCATGGACTCCGCCAGTCTCACATTCTCACCACACATGAGCCTTATGCTCTTGCAATCCCCGACCTGCCCATTCCTCAGGTGATTCAACAAGTCCTTCCTGGCCTGGAGAAGGAACTTGCTGATCTCCTCTGCTGAGGCTCATTTCATACACACCCTCTTTAGGTGAAGAGGAAACTGGTCAAATGTCTTCAGGCAGGTCTTGCACACCAGAGGAATCCTCATGGGTCTCTTTTGAAAATAAATAACTTTTGTGTAAAGGAACAAGTCAAGACTGTTTCAGTTTCTTAACCGAGCCTTAATTTTCTCTCCAATAGCTTCACCATATTGTTTATTGTATTTTTATCAGAATTATACCTTGCTCTAAAATAATGACTTTATAAAACAACTTAACTCTTACTTGGTCTTGTTCGCAGTCTTTCCAGTAGAAGTCGTTGTAGAATTTAAAAACTGCTGTGATAATTTGATCTGCCCGAGTGTCCTTCCATAACCCAGTATTGATAGCTTGTGTACTGTAGGGTCCAAAGGTGGTGTTCTGCAATTTCCTCCCATAATGTTTCTTTGATCAGTTGGAAGCAAGTGTGAAAGCTTCCTCCCAGTGGGGAAGCTCAAGATCCTCTAGTTGTATGACAGATTTTGCTCTTCGAGGATCTGCAGTGTGTTGTGAAGCCAATTTTTGGCATTGCTTACCAGCTTCAAATATGTGAGTTTGGGTGGCTTGGCAGGTTTTATGAGTTCCTCGGTCTTCCGTCGTAGGCTGGCGGGTGCTCGGTTCTCCCGTCCAATAAAACTGCTGTGTTTTGTAAATGGTGGACTGTTTGGATCATTTTGTAGATGATCCTGGTTCCTTGTTGGAAGGTATCCTGTCTGTTTGACATGTTTGTTGTGTAGGCAGTGTGGAGGGTGACCGTACAGTTGTGTGCGTTGTCAACTCTGGATTGATCCATACTTACCATTTAAATGCCTAAAGCTTCGTTGACACCGTTAGGTTTCCACTGTTAGGCAGCTTTACCTCTGTAGAATCTTTGGCTCCATAGGAAGACAATCTTGCCTTTCTGTGTGTCGCTATGTTTCTGCCTGGGTCTTCTTCAGGCATTGTTCTGGGACACTGTGTCCATGCTGGCCTGTTTTTATCCTGTTTTGTAAGGGGCAGTGTGTTGTAGTTCCTCCTAGGGGGCTAGTTTGTATCCTATGGTCTGTGTTCCTTCTGTACGTTTCTGTATGAGTAGGTGCAGTTTCAGTTGGTGAATGGGTTTCTGCTTTCCCTGGTGGGGATTATGCATGGACCATTAACATCTCAATAGGCAATCAGGGTCTTTTGTTTTCCTCCCTAGTAGGACTGTGCAAGCTGTGCGAGTTTCCATAGCTGATTGGTTTCAGTTATTCTTCTGTTTGTTGCGTGTTAGTATGGTGAAGAGTTCCAGTCCCTGTAGGATCTGGCTAGTTAGGAGAGGGGAACAAAGCTCCTTCTCCCAGATTTTATCCGAGAGGGGACCATCTGGGACAAGGAGAGCATTCTCCTTCCAACGACTAAAACCCTCCCGGTTTTTCTGATGTTCAGGTCTTGTGTAAAGATAGTATTAAGTCTTTTGATCCACTCCCTTTCCTTTTTCTTTCTTTCTATCTCTGTCCAGTTGGGGTTGCTTTCCAGTCCCGTGGTTCCTGATGTACCTGTGTTGTGTCAGCTGGGTTCGGATGGAGTTACCCGTTCCCCCCACATAGGTCACCCCGCACTTTTTGCGCTGGATGCTGTAGATGGCGTTATTGATGTTTTCTGAGAGTGCCCTTTGCAACTGGAAGATTTCTTTAGTTTCTTTGTTTTGGATCATTGTTTTCTGTTATGAAATGTTTGGCTCTTGGTGTATATGATCTGTTGTGTACAGGTTTTAGCTTGCTTTGGACTAATTAATGCTGAAGGTTTTTGTTTTTTTCTGTGTGCAGATATGATTTTGTGCTCCCTTAGTATGTTTGTGTTTTCTAATATCATGGTTTTTGGTTGGTTTTTATGCTGAGTTGAGAATATGATGTGTTGAGGGGTATTTTTCTGTCATCTGGAGTTTTTCTATTTAGAAATGTTTGTGCCACATTTTTGAGGAAACTTTGTGTGTATCTTCTCTGGCATAAAGCTGGGAAGAGTGTGTATTTGGCTTCCTCATAGTCTTGTTGTTGTGTACAGATTTTGTGGAAGTGTAGGAGTTGTGATTTTACCAGTCCTTTTAAAGTATGTTTTGGGAGGAAGCTATCCTTGTGCAGTAAGCCGTGTGAATGTGTCTTTGAAAAATACCTTGATGTCCAGTTTGTCTGTGTTGTTGAAGGAAGAAACCTTGTATGTGGTGGTGTCTAGGAAGTCTATCAGGCTACCATGCTTGGTGTATTTGAGTTTAATGGACCTGTGGTGTGTGTTGAGGGTGTTAATGATTTCTTGTAAGGCTTGATATGTACTGCTAATATGTTTATTTTTTATATCTTTGTTCTGGGATGGACTGGTGTCCTTTCCAGGGTGTAGCCTCCCATGTGTCTATTTCTTGCCACGTTTTAAAGTGGAGTTACAATCTTACTATTTTTACAGTTTTAAATTGACATTTACAAATGTATATTGAAGCAGCTACCCACCTGAACTAATCTATGTCAGCATGTGAAGTCTGCAAAGGAACAAGTAATAGGTTTATTCCATACTGAAAAGAGAAGAGAGAAAACTCAATGTTTCGGCTGTGAAGCCTTCTTCAGGTGTGAGAAAGACAGGGCAGATTACAAAGATTAAATAGCACTGAAGAACAAAAGCTGGGAGAGGGGAGGAGGCAGGAGCAGCAGAGAGGCCACACAGGAAGTGCAAAATGGAGAGAGGTGAAGAAAGGTGTGAAGTCAAAACCTGCAAGAGAATAGAGAAGATTACATTAAAATAAGTCAGTCATTGAGAGATCCTGGCTATTTGAGGTGAAAAGAAAAACTATGGGCTTGGAGAAATCTTTAACCTTCCCAGCCCTAATATGTTCTCTGAAGCATTCTCCTAGTCTCCTTTCGGTTTCCCAAATGTAGATAGCTGGGCATTTTTTGCAAGAGATACAGTAAATGAGATACAGGATGTTGTCAGGGTTATCTGGAATTGTCCTGTGATGCCCTGAATGTCGTTAGATATGTATTTGCCAGTGATGCAGCGAGTGCTATTGCAGGGGAAGGTGCTGAGTGTGAGGGAGCTGTGAACAAGAAGCTCATGTGTTGGTCAGCGATAAGAGATGATTGGGCGGTCGGAAAAAAGAGTACCAATGGAGGGATCGTCCTGTAAAATGTAGTCATTGTTAATGATGGTCCTGGGGATAGAAATTGGGTTAGGGTGGTAGGGAAGCACCGAGGGAATGCAGTTGTGAGACTGGGAGTTCCTGATTGAGTTGATGATCCGAGGGCTGTTTTTGGCCCGGCAGTAGAATAAAGCGACACCTTTCATCAAACATTTTGACAGGTACTACGCCCCCTTTTTCAGCCAATGGGAGGCCGCCATGGGCAGATGTCCTGCCCCCTTATCGGCCAATGGTGCAATGTTATGGGCGGATGTCCCACCCCCTCGAGAGCCAATGGTGTGTCATAATGAGTGTTGTTGTCCCGCTTTCCACCCCTAGCAGCCCCAGGCCTCAGGGTCCAAATTCCCACCACCGCATCCCCTTCGATTTATAAATAAGTGTGTGAAAGAGCGTATTAGCAACGAGGGATGGAAGGTGATCATGTCTGCTGCAGGTTTGAATGCAATCTATTATAACCCTAGGGAATCGGCAGTGTGGGAAGTCTGGTGAGTGCCGCGAGTTTCTGGGATGTGAGCGCACGCACGCACGCACACTGGCTGGCTGGCTGGCTGGCTGGCTGGCGCCCTTTCTCTCGCCATTTCTATAGCCGTGAACACCGAACTGGGCGACCCTAACAGAGCAAATAAATTAGCCTGAGTGATCAGAGGGACGGTGTTACCACAGGTTCTATGTAAAATACGTTGTAGTTTTCGAATACACACCGCTGAATCCGCCAGGCTTCAGTTTCTGATCTAAAAACATCAGAATCGCAGTAATTTCACTCATGTTCTTTACATGCACATCTATCTCTTTAACAAATTCAAGGACATTAGCATTCAGTTAATTGATTTTCATTTCAAGCTTTGCAGAAAGAAGAGTGTAAAGCACTTTTTGTAAGAATTCTTACATATACATTCGAAATTTTTCATTCTTCTCACGATGGCACACCTGTGTCTGTAAAACAGAGTGAAAGCTCTATTCACATTGCGAGTATTTCACAGCCCTGGTTTTAGATAGATCTTTTTTCTTTTCTGTAAAAATATGTATAAATAAGTATAAAATAAGTTTTGCAACACACCAAAAGTCACGTGTAGTATTTTTCCATCTACCTTTACAAGTAAGGAGCGTACATACTCATATGGCGAGCGGTCATCAATTATTTTTCTCAGCAAGTGCTTTATACTCCGCTCAGTATCATCTGTAAAAGTATAGGCACCCAGGCCACTGGCGATGTACAGAACAGCCGATAAAATTCGGGCTAAACTGAGACACTTATAAATTTCTAATGCGGCAAACAACACATCTTTGTACTGTAACATGACCAGGGGAAGGGTCATTCATAACAGGTATTTTCGGAATGACCTACTTAAAATACTAGATATGGACCTTAGCAAAATCGCTGCCAAAAAGAATCAGCTGACCGGTAAATGGAAAGGGTCTACCCTGAGAAACAATGAGACACAGCTGAGCCGCATCAGGAGCCGAAATATAAGTGCCCCGGAGGCAGTGAACAGGGCGGAAGCCGATAAGGTGAATGCGGTTTGGAGGAAAAGAGAGGAAAGATGTGTATGTTAAAGATCGGGCTAAAGAATAACGGACTGCTGAAAGGAGAAAAGGTTTATGGTTTTTGGATTACGGACACTGGATAAGGATACATCGCGGATTGGCTTTATTACGGACTTTTGGAACTCGGATTGGATCAGGATTAAGGGAACGGATTACGGACTGTATTTGGAAGATAGTTGGAGGAAGAAAAGCCACGAAACTCAGGAAAGAAAAGTGTGGTGTGAGTAATACTTTCATTTACATAAACTTTCCCCCAGAGACACCACAGTACTCATCCGCGCACCCGACAACCAGGCATGTGTGACCCCGTTGACCTGGATGATTAATCAAACAGGCCGCGCATTCATCAACCACAACCCCCTTTAAACAATGGTTGAAGGTGCAACATACCACCGACTTTACAGTCTGATCCATAGCATCGGGCTCATTAGAGCCATCGTTAGCTAAACTAGGTTGAACATCATCATTAATCACATTTTGGCGAACACGCATGAACAGACACGAAACATTCAAGCTTGATGGTAGTTTGAAGATTGATGCGTCGACCTCTTCATTATTCTATTAAAGGAAAAAAGAAAAGGAAGTCTTAACAAAATAAATAGGCATGCTTTTTACCTAAAATATTTACAATTGTAATGCCTCTTTTGTGTTAGAGTTTTTAATTTGCTTCGAACTTGCTGTGGTTTAATATTTACCATTGGTAGCAACTCTTCATCAGTCGTTGACGGACCCCCAACACCTGAATCACCGTCAGAGTTCACATGACAGCCACTGTCACACACCACTGAGTGCTGGGTCAGCTTTTGCTAAAAAGAAGACAAAGTGTTGAAAACGAAATACGCTAAACCCAGATTGAAACGACAATTCCACTATCAGAAAAAATATTTTAGCAACCTACTTCTTCAGTTTGCATAGCAGAGGAATCCGATGATTCACTACTCAAAGAAGCCATCTTCGCAGCAGTCAATATCGGGGCCTGACAGCTCAAGTGTCACACTTCAAAACCGGCAAGTTGGCTAATTTAAGCATAAACTCCAAATTTGTAACCATGCCTACATAGCTCAAGACATTTTTCAAATGGTTGTGATGTTTTAGAATGCCCCACCATATCCCCCTGCCCCAAAATCACACGTGTTTTATTGAGAGTGAAAAGTAATCACGTTGAATTAAAATATGTAAGCTTATTTCAATGACAAATTCTCAACAACTTTTCAAAAGTTTGAAATGATTTTCCACGTACTGTGAACGTAAAGTCTTTAAACCTTAAAAATATTAACATGCAACCCAAGCCTCAAATGATGTGTGTTTCTCTAGAAAAGAAATTACATTGAATCAAAAAATGTAAAACTTATTTTATCTTTTGAGAAGAGCATTGTAGGGCGGGTCTTTATATTTTAGTGGATAGGTCATAAAAGTGTTAAAATAATTGAATAAGACACATTTAGCAGCGATAACTTATAAGCACGAGCAAAAATTGATATTTATAACGCTTATAGATTTTAACAATATAACAGACTTTACTAAAATGTTTACTTTTAAAATAAATATTACATCACAACATGTCAACACCCAGGCACCTGCCGTTAAAGGTTATGGGATGTAGAGATACAGTATATAAGGTTCATGATAAGAATAAAAAACGCTCATGCTAATACACAAGCACCTGTGTCTCACCAAAGCTGACAAATAAAAAGCCAAAAAGACGCACTGCACGTGTGAACAGGAGAATGAGCGAGTGAGTGGAGATAGGGTGCCTCCTGCAATTAAAGGCTTACAGCACCTGGTATTCCCAGGCGGTCTCCCATCCAAGTACTAACCAGGCCCATCCCTGTTTAGCTTCCGAGATCAGACGAGATCAGGCGTGCTCAAGGGGGTGTGGCCGTAAGCGAGAGCAAGGCTCGCTGGCACCTTTCTTATAGAGAGGACAGCTCCGTCACCTCTTTTACGACGCTGCTTTTTTCCCTTGTGTTTTTCTCTTCTTCCCACATTCTCTCTCTTCACTGCCTTCGTCCCTGCTCTATTTCACTTCAGCCTTTCACTCTTGCTTCCTTCCAATGAGGACGGAGCTGCGGGAGAAAGGGCGCTATAGAGGATCGCTGTGGAGAGCTGCTGCTGTGCTTTGACATCTGAGCTCTGTGGAAAACGATCTCAATACAATTCTGAAAAACGCGACTCCCCGAACGCCAGCCAAACAAGTCTCCACAACCAAAGCGCTGTGTCTCTTTTCAGCTGGTGATAAACCTTTCCTCGATCCTTTGCGGACTTCTAAAACTGTTCATGATCAGAATAAAAAACGCTCACGCTAATACACAAGCACCCTTGTCTCGCCAAAGCTGACAAACAGACGGAAAAGCCGCACTGCACGTGTGAACAGGGGAATGAGCGAGCGAGCAGGGATAGGGCGCCTCCTGCGCTTAAAAGCTTACAGCACCTAGTATTCCCAGGCAGTCTCCCATCCAAGTACTAACTAAGCCTGTCTCTGCTTAGCTTCTGAGATCAGACAAGAGCAGGCGTGCTCAAGGGGGTGTAGCGGCAATGCTTGTTAATAAGACAGAATTAAGTATTGTGGGCTTTCCCAAATGAGGACCCATCTCTCTGTTAATCTCTGTTGTGCAGCCACAGAGAAACTATTCATGCAGGCTGATTTAAAGATGTTTTCTTTTGATAAGGGACAGCTCCCAAAGGGGGATGCACTTAGCTAAGCCTGGCTATCATGATCAATGGTCATCCATTGGCGCCTATCTGTCTAGGGAGTGCCAGATGGACATCTGGACTGCATTCCTAAGTGTCAGGAGTAAGTGTCTCATATCTCACCTTGATCAACCAATCAGGGACTGGTAGGGCCGAGTAACCCACGTGGGACTCTGATGCCCATGGAACTTTCAGCCAATGAGCGAGCTGAAGTTCCTCTAGGTAAAAACAGGCAACACAGAGAGCCTGAGAGATTCAGGAGAATTCTGAATTCTGTGGACTTTTCTAAAGGGAATTCAAAGGAGAATTCCAGGGCAGGACAGCCCAGGAGCAGAAGGCTCCCAAAGGCAGGACATTCTCGCAGCGCGCCTCCTGACCATCCTGAGACTCAGCCCGGACAACCACGGAACGGCCAGTGTGTCCGAGTGCCAGAACTTTCCGTTCTAAGAGTCTAGAGCGGAGGTTGCCATAGAGTAACCAGAGGATCCACCCGAGGTTAGCACCAGCAGCAGGCCTCGTGAACAGGTCGGAACTGTGGACAGCTGAATCACTATTCAGAACTAGCGCTTCTTCAGGAACGAACCGGTCCTCTTCCTGACTTGCTGGGACCCACAGTCATCTTTTCTCCTGTGCACAAACTTTGCTAGTTAAAGCCAACACTAACTAGGCATTGTGCTGCCTGTTTTATCTGGAGGAACTACGGTAGTTCAGTGGCTTAAAGATCCGCGGGCATTCGAGACCCACGTGGGTTACCCTGCCCTACCAGTTCCTGATTGGCTGATTGAGGTGGAGGATGAGTAACAATGACCTCTGACCTTAGGGTTGTAAACCTTGGGATGAGACTCTCCCATGGAATCTCCCAGACAGTAAGGCGCCAGAGATGACCATTTATTAGGGTGGCTGGTGAATCTCAGCCTTGGGAGCTGTTCCTTATCAGGAAACTCTATCAGCTAGAAAAACACCTTAAATGTGAACCAGATGGAATGGCCTCTCTGTATCCAGCTGCACTGAGCTGAGGGAGAGAGGGACTGGCAAGGGAGCAGCAAACTTAATTCCTGTATTTTAAATAAACCTTGCCGCTACAGAAGTGTCCTTAGAAGAAAAACATCTTCTATGATAGTGGTACAGTCCATCACGCCCCTCCTATAGCCTTTCAAAGAGAAAAAAAACTGACAACAAAGTATGTTTATGTGTGGTAATCAACCAGGTCTTACAAACATTCTTAAACCCTTCCACCTCCTTTCATTGCAAATGATTTGTACATGTTAGAAGGTTAATTTTGGCTTCTGATATAATGGTGGATTAAGAGTCCTGGAATCTTTGTAGAAGGACAAAGATGAAAGAAAGGGCAGTGTAATCATGGCCAAGAGAAGGCAAATGTTGGACTATCTGCTTGGAGTGAATGGAGCAAAACGTAGGCAATTCCTTGAGCAGAACCTGCTTCATCCTTCAGACTGGGGTTTCTGAAGATCTGTACATTTGAACTTTCAAAGTGACTAAAGTAAAAGAGTTTTTCCTTTTTACCACAGAATTCCCGCAGATCAACACTAACAGAGAGCCTAATTCCAGCCAGGACTCAATCACTGTCTCTCAGGCATCCCAGCAGTGGATTTCATGACTTCAGAAAGCCATCTTCACCAGTGGAGAACTCAATGCTCTGAGGTTTACTGGCAGAGTCTCACACTGGGTAGTGTTAGATGTTGATAAATAATGTCTTATGGAATTCTACTATTGATAACTTCTACTATGGAACTGCGATGTGTCCTGAAAAAAATCTTCTATGATAGTGGTACAGTCCAGCACAGCCTTTAAAAGAGAAAAAAAAACTGACAACAACAAAGTAAGTCTGGTGTAATCAACTAGGTCTTGCAAACATACTTAACCTCTTCCAGCTACCAACATTACAAATGCTGTTTACACATTAGATGGTTATTTTTGGCTTCTGATATTATGGTGAATAAAGAGCCCTGGAATCTTTGTAGAAGGACAAAAGACAGAAAGAAAGAAATGTTGGAGAGATCTTTTTTCATTCACTTTTTATCATTGTTTTTCCAGCCCAACAAAGATTAACATATATGACCAGGTGTCCTGTGTCAAATCCAATCTGCCTTCCTTCCAAGCATACAGGAATGTCAGTGAATTAAATATTGACATATGAAAATACACAAAAATATGCAATCACACATATGCAGTTTGAGCAAATATAAGACAATAACCAAGTACCACAAACTACCAGGCATCTAGTATCATTAGCAGTTCAGGTGGGGAGCTGCGTCGGCATGTGTAGGCAGCAAAGGAACAAGTAATAGGTCTATTCCATGCTTAAAAGAGAAGAAAGAAAACACAACATTTCAGCCGTGAAGCCCTCACACCTGAAGAAGGCTCCACGGCTGAAATGTTGTGTTTTCTTTCTTCTCTTTTCATCTAGTGTCATTAGCCTTTTAACAGTTCCTGTCAAAATAAAATAGAAATAGATAACATTCTAGAGAGAGTTTGAAATACCAAGGTACAATTTAAACCATATTTCTTCCACTACAACCACAATATTTTGGAAAGATCGCTGAGCCTAACTGTTCTGGCATGTCTGTTAGCCTCCATCCTGCTTCAGCAATGAATGCAGCGGGGCACATTCTGAGGGAGATGCTATGCTTTTTTTTGAGATCCTGAAAAGGACAGAGGGGCCATGTATATGTGTGCAGCTGGACATGTATTTGCAGGTGGCGTAGAAAATTCTGCTGAATCCCCACTGCCTGGTGTGGATGGTAGCTGTGCATGTTGCAGCAGAATTGTGCATGTGAGATCAAGAGGGCATGTCATGTGTTTCAGCACTTCACTCCCTTCCGGTAGCTCGTGATTCCCTGAGTCCAAAAAATTTGTAAGTTCTTTAGATGACCTGTGGACCGATCTTTCACGATGAAGAATTCCTTAAGAATAGATCTCGGCCAACCGTCCCAATGCCTCCGTCTCAAAACAGCAACCTCCCACTGCCCTTAGTCTGCAAGTCTTAGTCTTCGTTACCTATTGTACGAGCTGAGCTTTTGTGCTCATCAATTCAACGCTCTTTCCATCAACTCATCTTGTCTTTTGACGCTTCGTGTTTTGCGCTCCTTTGACTATCGGCATATCGGGTGACTGCAAACACTGAAGTTCTTGCTTACGGAGTGTGGAACATTGTTTTCAAGTGATTGCTGTTCTGTCATATTGACGCCGACTGAATCTTTCTTCTGCAACATGGGCAGGCTGACAGCAGCGCGAGCGAAAGCAACGGCAAATTTCTTGACTTATTTCTGAATGTGCGTGTTCTTTAGGAAAGGGATGCGGCGTTGCTTCTCCCCCATGTAAAGGTCACGCATTCCAGACGTGGTTACGAGTGAACAATTGCTGCAAGTGTCTAAAAAGAGCAAGAGAGGAAGCGGCCCTGCCCTGCGTGAGGAACAAACTCACGCCCTTCAGATTATGAGACTGACGCGCTACCTACTACGCCAACGAGGCCAGCTGCGGCGGACGTGCTGTAAAGTTTGCCTCACATGGATTTCACTCGCCTGTTCCCTAATCTTGCGACACCCTCTGCTGGATGTTGCATTTGCCTTTTGATCTCACCGATACTTTTTTGGTCTGTTTCTGTTGCGAGTCCGTCTTTCAGATCTCACCTAGCACAAGTCTCTCTGGCTGAAGTGGCCTCTCTGCTTCAGCATCGTGCCCTCACTCAGCCATTAAAAATGTCACTCGGACTTCTGACATGCTGACATGAAATGTCAAGAGAGAGTGGCGGAGACGCTTATGCCAGAGAGAAGATGAAAAGGGGGCGTGGCTGCGAAACACTCAGCTGCACGATGCTCTCTATGCTCTCCATGCAAGGCGTGACCACAGGCTAAAGGACACCTTTCGGCACATCAAGCTCTAAGCACACACCTGGAGGATGCAGGAATTGATCCCGCTATCTCCCACATGCAAAGCAAGCACTGTACCATACAAGCCAACCCCCCTCTTTGAGGCTTATGCCTCAGCGTCACCTAGTGCCGCTTGTTCCCCTCTTACCGGGCACAGTTCACTGCCCTCCGTCTGCAAGGCAGTCGTGTAATTGCGGCTTTCTTGACTTATTGATGAAGATCTGACTGGACGAGCGAATGACGCCTCACCCCCATCCTCAAGCTCGCTGACAGACTGAAACAGAAAGTGCTGCTGTGGCTCGTTGGTCTAGTGGTATGATTCTCGGTTAGGGTGTGAGAGATCCCGGGTTCAACTCCCGGACAAGCCCTTGTGTGCTCCTTTCCTCCTCTTCCACAAGACTGGGAACTGATATCCACATCACTTCGCAGTGTCTGCTTATGGCAAATGATGGAATGTGACTAATGACTGAACGAGCCTGGTGAATTCTCATCGCGTGGCACAATGAGAGCGTGCAGTCAGCTGTCCAAGGCGGAAACCTCGTTGCTCGTTCAAAAGAACACGTACTGAAAACTCATCACCACTATGTTGTAGATGAGCACCGCGATCGCTTGTTGTCATGCGTCCTTACTTGGGAAATGCAGAAGCAAAAACTGCCCTCTCTCAGCCACCGAAACGTGTGCGGCTCGCCTTGCGCTCTCTGCGCCTCGCATATTTGTGGAGCTGTCTGCTCTTCTTTCTGTTGAAGTACTCAAGTTACGGGGTGTTCTGCAGCCTATGATGTTCTCACTGAGAGCTTTCAAGATTTGAAGAAAAACTACGAGCTTGATGGCTCAAGGCGAACGAATGTGATTGTTAAGCAATCGATGATCAAAAGCACGTCTTCTAACAATTCGTGAGAGTATTATCAGCACTGTTTTCACTCGGATATACTTTTCACTTGCTAAGCTGACATATTGGACGAGAAAATGCCGGAGACGCACTCAGTACAGACTGAGGTTGGGAAGGAGGTGTGGCCCTTCAATGCTTGACAACTGAAGGACATTCTCTCCGCAACAGAGGAGCACCTGTCAGAAGTCGCAGAGGCTAAAGGAGAGCACCGGGCTCGTGGAGCTCCAAACTCAGACCTGGAGGATACGGGCATCGATCCCGCTACCTCTCGCATGCTAAGCGAGCACTCTACCATTTGAGCTAATCCCCCTCGCTTCATGCTTCTCGGCATCATGTCTTACCGCCTCTGCCCCTCTTACCGGGCACCGCCCACTGCCCTTGGTCTGCAAGGCAGTCCTTTCAAGTGCGATGATGACGCTGGGACCTTCGTTGGCTATTGTACGAGCTGAACTTTTGTGCTCTTTCCATCAACTCATCTTGTCATCTTACAGTCTGGGTAATTGGAGACTGCACTGTTCTGCTTCCTGAGGTCATATACGGGTTTTTCGCATGAAGCCGTATTGAACAGTATTTCTCACATTGTGAACATGTGCACACAGCGGTCCCCCGGGTTCCAGTTAGTGCGTAATTCCGCATCGATGAAAAACCGGAGGTTTAAAAAACGAAATTAGCTCACTGAAAGTTTGATGTAGAGACTGTGGAAATTTCCACAAGTTGTGGTCTTTAAAATGCATTTGGTTTGAAGACGTTCTGTGCTTCCATTGTGAAGATATGGACAAAACAATATTCGAGCGTGGTAAAAAAAAAAAATGTCATAAAAATGACAAAGTGAAGGCTGAGAAAGCATTCACAACGCATTTTATACACAAAGCAAGTGTTTTTGTAACTCTAAGAGATTTCGCGAAAGCACTACAGGCGTGCCAAAATCGTTTTCGAACTTCAAGCTAACTTTACCCCGGTCATAGAGAAAGGACTGCCTTTCACTTCTCTGTGTTTTCTTTCACAGCGCTGTGCACCTTTTCATTGCTCTCACTTTCAGAGCCTCTGCACAGCACACAACTCGACATCAGGAAGCACATTGAAGTGAAAGCAGAAAGCGCTGCGACATGCACTGTGCAGATCCCGCCACACTAAGAGGTGAGTGGGTCTGTTTGATGCTAGGCGAATCCCCAAACAGTGTGCATGGCAACAAAAAAAGCTGCTCTGTTTCAAACCGGGGACATTTCACATGGGAGGCTAACGTGATAACCACTACACTATTGAAACAGTAGGAAATTGTGACCAGTGGCCCAGTGCTGAGCTTCGCCAATGCTATTCAGGGGCTATTCAGGGGCCAATGCTATTCAATGTGAATTGAATGCTATTCAACTCGCCAATGCTATTCAGGGGCGGAAAAGGGTGGAGCCGTGTGTGTCTTTTGTTCAAAGACACCCCCATCTCAGAGCCGGAAGTACAGGCCTTCCTCCCGCAGGTCCACAAAGATGTTATTTTTTAAGAAGATCCTGCGAAAGTCGGCCATCCGCCTCTCAGCCCTGCAGTAGGCCAGGCTGAGAGAGAAGCAGTCCTTCACCCTGGCAATGTACAGCCTGACAAGGTCTGGCGTCAGGCCATTGTACATCATGAGGTTCCTCCTCTCCCAGACAGCTGTCCTCGTTAGGCTGAGGAGGAGGTTCACTAAAATGGCGTTAACCCCCCCCTCAGACCCGCGGTATCCAAAGAGGAACAGCTCTTTCCAGGGCACCCCGTCAAGAACAGCTCCTCGAACATCCAGCAGATCCGTCAAGTACGCCCTGGCTCGAGCAGGGGGAAGATCTTACCCCAGAACACCTCTGAGACCGGCACTCTGAAGCGTTTCGCAACCATCAGCCTGTAGATGCAAGCCCCGCAAGTCTCGAGGGCCCAGGCAGTTGTACCCTGGCTCGCCCACTCCCCTCCCCCTCCTCCCTGTCCTCCCTCTCCACCCAATCCATCTCCACCACCTCCCCTTCCCCCTCCATCTTCATGCCCTGTAATTCCCCCTCCTCCGTCCCTGCCCCATCCATCTCCAGACACCCATCCTCCATTCCTTCTTCCACCACTTCCCCTACCTCTCCTCCCATGACCATATCCAACTCCCCTTCCTCAGTCTCTGCCAACGGTGCCTGACCGAGTATTGAAGAGGCTCCCTCACCTGGCAGGGTGGTGTCTTGTGGCTGCTGCAGGGCAACTGGGCGCTTCCCCTCAGGCTCCTCTGGGTCCTCGGGCGTCTGTTCGTCTGGGCCTATGTCCACCTTGCCAGGATCTTGTCGCCGTTGCCGCTGCCACTTGGTCACACGCCTCGCAGCAGCGCCTTTGTTGACCCCAGCAGGCTTCTCATCCCTGGACCCAGAAGAGGGCCCTGCTGGCTCACCGGTAAGCTGGGGCACCGCTGACGGTGATGGTGGTGGTGGTGCTGGTGCCGTCGCCTCCTCCCTCTGCCTCTCTCCCTGCACAGGCTGGGGTGTCATAAGCCCACTGGTACGCTGAGGGGCCGCTCTGGTGGTGGTGGTGCCCGTAGGATCTCAGCTGCATCACGCTGCACAGCAGCCTGTTGTGGAGCAACCTCCCTCCGCTTCTCTTGCGGCACAGAGTGGGACACAGCAGGTTTGTTAGGGCAACGGGGCGCCCCTGCTGGTGGAGATGCTGGCTAGTCCCCGGCTCCTTTCTGCTGCGCTGTACCCAGTATTGGAGGGGTCTCCCTCTGCCTCTCCCCCATCACCGGCTGGGGCGTTGCTGGCTCACTGGGGTCCTGGGGCGCCGCTGCTGGCAACTCTCCATGGTCAGCTGCAGCGGCCACTTGTAGTCCATCTTCAACCCCCTCGGTGTTGCGGGCAGCTGCTCCTGCGGCGGCTGGATCTTCCGGCTCCGGCTCGCAGTTGCAGCTCATGAGCGCATGGAGGCAGTCCGGGCACTTGGCAGCGGTGCAGTTTCTGGCGCGGTGGCCGGGCTGTCTGCACTCATAGCAGAGGAACCCTTTGTTGCTGGTCGTGGAGGACCCTGAAGTACTGGTCCCCCTCTGCCGTGGCGAAGCGGGTGCTGTACGGCAACGAGGCTACATGCTCGGGAAAGCAAATCCGAACAAACCTCGTGCCATCAGCAATGGTGGTCCCAGGGTAGTGGCGCATCCTGATGTCCGAAATCACTCTCACCCCCCAGCTACTCAGCTTCTCCTTGATAGTCTCGTCTGAGATATATGCCGGGAGGTGGAGGAAGGACACCACTACCTCCTTCGGCTCCAGCCAGCGGCAGTAGCAGGGTGTGCCCTGCACATCCAGCCCCACAGCCACCGCGTCCGCATGTTCTTTTGAGTCCAGACTCAGTTCAAACTCTTTTGGCGTCCGGGGGCGGCAGGCAAAAAGAGAGCCCTCCCCACAGACGCCGTGCACCGCTGCGATAATAGCAGATGGTTTCTCCACGCCGCTCACATCCACCACAACAGTATGCGCCCTTGCAAAAACCCGCCGGGGGGATCGGTCTGAATTCCTCATCCTTCTCTTTCCTACACCACTCTCCTCCTCCACTACAATAACATTCTCTGCCTCCATGTTTTTTCCTTCCATTAAAACACAAACAGGACTCAGAAAGCAACAAAAAAGCAACAACAAAAAACCAAAAGTCTCTCCCCTCCCCAAACAGCACTAGGCTGAAGGGGAGGGCTTCAAAAATCAACCAAAAACACCAAAAAACCACAAAAATTCACAAAAAACAAAGTCTTACTTGAAACAAACAAATCCTCTATTCCTCTCCTTCTTCCTGCTCTCACGCTGACTACGCCCCTGTGACATCAGAGGGCCTGCTCAAGGGGGTGTGGCCGTAAGCAAGAGCAGGGCTCACTGGCACCCTTCTTATAGAGGACAGCTCCGTCACCTCTTTTACGACACTGCTTTTTTCCCCTTGCGTTTTTCTCTTCTTCCCACGTTCTCTCTCTTCACTGCCTTCGTCCCCGCTCTATTTCACTTCAACCTTTCACTATTGCTTCCTTCCAATGAGGACGGAGCTGCGGGAGAAAGGGCGCTATAGAGGATCGCTGTGGAGAGCTGCTGCTGTGCTTTGACATCTGAGCTCTGTGGAAAACGATCTCAATACAATTCTGAAAAACGCGACTCCCAGAACGCCAGCTGAACAAGTCTCCACAGCCGAAGCGCCGTGTCTCTTTTCAGCTGGCGATAAACCTTTCCTCGATCCTTAGCGGACTTGTAAAACTGTTCATGATCAGAATAAAAAACGCTCACGCTAATACACAAGCACCCGTGTCTCGCCAAAGCTGACAAATAAACAGACGGAAAAGCCGCACTGCACGTGTGAAAAGGGGAATAAGCGAGCGAGCGGGGATAGGGCGCCTCCTGCGCTTAAAAGCTTACAGCACCTGGTATTCCCAGGCAGTCTCCCATCCCAGTACTAACCAGGCCCGTCGCTGCTTAGTTTCAAAGATCAAACGAGCTCAAGCGAGTGGAAAGCTCATTGGCACCCTTCTTATAGAGAGGACAGCTCCGTCACCTCTCTTACAACGCTGCTTTTTTTCCCTTGCGTTTTTCTCTTCTTCCCACGTTCTCTCTCTTCACAGCCTTTGTCCCCGCTCTATTTCACTTCAGCCTTTCACTCTTGCTTCCTTCCAATGAGGACGGAGCTGCGGGAGAAAGGGCGCTATAGAGGATCGCTGTGGAGAGCTGCTGCTGTGCTTTGACATCTGAGCTCTGTGGAAAACGATCTCAATACAATTCTGAAAAACGCGACTCCCAGAACGCCAGCCGAATAAGTCTTGAAGTGGAAAGTAAATTGATTCTTAAAATGTAGAGAGCTTTGTAAAAAAAATATATTGGTGCTTTTAGATAATATATTTCAAGGATGTAATTGCTGTGCTACAGTACGTGCAGAATTTTAGAAAACAGTGCGTCAACAAAGTACACTGTTTAGGTTACTTTAGAAGACAATGTACCAAAACAATATATGCTGTCTGGGTCGTTAGAATTAGCTGAAAGTAACTGATAAGCTTTGAATAACATATCTAGTGCTTCTTCTCTCACTTTTTGATGTAATCTGTTTTCTCTTAGGGAAAGGGGAAGTTTTAGAAGGGACAAAGCGCTGAGCTTTTTTACAGCGCAACGTCTTATAAAAACCCTGTACTGCTTGTAACAAATTGAGTCTCTGGTTGCACTTTGCGAAGTGGCAGCAGGGCTCGCAATATTGAAATAAAGACCTTACTCAGGTGAGAACTCTCTCTTGTGCCTTCCTTGATAGTTATATTTCCATGACACCGGTTTTAATGTCTGTAGATTGTATCTTATTTTTATTTTTTGTTTTGTTTCATGTTCATATTATGTGTTTTCACCCAGTTGACTCCAGTTAATAACAGTTCACCCAGTTAATAGCCACTTTTTATGCGCGAAGAACGGGTGATCTTTCTATCTCGTGATCAGCTTAGTATCTTTCTGTAAGTTTTTTTCTTCTTAATTAAACGTTTAAAATACATGAATTTCATAAAGACAACACACGTTTTGAACAGAAAAAAATCATATTCTGTTCTCTTCCTGGTATGTATAACAGATCAGCAGGTCTTATTTTCCCAATTGTTTTTTTCCACTGTATTTATCATATTGGCTAGCCAATGTCCTCTCTTAGCTAGGTAATGTTACTTGTGGATGTGCTTCTGCGTTGCGTAGAAGCACATGTATCCATAGAAAGTGTATTATACTACTATTTGAGCTACAGTACATAAAAATAATTATATCGTTATTAATTTCTTTAGGTACGTGATTCCATATTATATTCCCTATTAATCAAATTCTAAAAGTATACTTTTGTTTACTCAGATAACGAGCACATTCACAGAAAATGTTAATATCTTATGACTTTTCACAAAGTATATAAACTTAAGATGGTCAGAAGGAGCATGTAAAAACGTTTCCAAAACGTGGTAAAATCTTACTACATGTAAGACTTTGATGCTTAAAATGTTTAGGAAGAAAGTGGAATACTGGTGTGTATTTTTTCTTTAAACTACCAATACCAGCCATATACAGTTTACACTATATGTTTATGTTCCTAAATTAATATAGTTTATGGTGGTGTATCGTGGTTGTAGAGGTTTGATGGGTTTACTGAGACAATTATTAATTGTAGCAGTAATCACGAGGTTGTTCGTTGTGGCTTTTAGAAAATCAATCGTCAGAACAACTAACAACGCACACACACGGGTTCAATACACGAGATACATAAATTGTGCACCAAACATATACTAGTCTGCCTGGATACGAGCGGCAGACCTTACTGTGAGGTTTATCAATATACAAGGTATATAATCTCGAAGAGATGCCAACACAAAGAGATACACAACAGAGAATATATGTCAATATATATCGTTCGGTTACCAAATCGCTAATCAGTGTTATTACCCACTGTTACTCTAAACTCGGAGATAAATACATTACTCATGAATTAAATTGATAACAACTTGTGTTGAGGTACAATTGAATTCTCGAGACGCAATGTAGAACATGGGGTTTACTTATCCACTGTGTATGGATTTGGAATTTCCCGGCACGATCACCAAGCCAGCTGACAGGGTCTGTCACAGCCTCTGTTCCAGCGGTTGTCCAATGGGCATTGTCCCGGCGTCCTCTGGCTACCGGCCAACCAGTTGAGGTACAGCTCAGAGTAGGACGGGCGGAGGAATCTGACTGCGGCGCGCAGGGCAGTCGTTGCTCCGAGGAGATCTACCAGTAGTCTGGCTGGCTAGTAGAAAGTCTCTATGCACAGAGTGTGACCGCGAGTCCTCACAAGTCACTCTTTTGCCTGGGAAGAAGCTGGTTCGTTCCCGGTCCAGCGCTGCTTCTGAATAAGCTATTCAGGTTGTCGACGAGGGTCCAACTGTAGGCTGCCGTTGATCAAGCGGAGCATTCACGTTGGTAGAATTCTGAGTACGTACGGGATCCTCGGCCTTGCGCTTAGAACAAAGTCCAAGTCCCTTTGCAGACAACAGCAGTTGTCACATGATTGTCTCTGAGGATGCGCAAAAATGGCCAAGGAGAGCCCCGATCTGAGCTTGCGTCCCTTTTTGACCAAGACACAGATGTGTGCTGATTGGTGGAGAGTTTGGCGGGCATTGGAGACCCACGTGGTATTACCATGCCCTGCCAGTCCCTGATTGGTTGATCAAGGTGAGATATGAGTCACTTACTCTTGACACTTAGGAATGCAGTCCAGATGTCCATTTGGCACTCCCTAGACAGATAGGCGCCAATGGATGACCATTGATCATGATAGCCAGGCTTAGCTAAGTGCATCCCCATCTGGGAGCTGTCCCTTATCAAAAGAAAACATCTTAAATCAGCCTGCATGAATACTTTCTCTGTGGCTGCACCACAGAGATGGAGGGTGAGATGGGGCCTCATTTAGGACAGCATACCACCGCTTAATTCTGTCTTATTAACAAGCATTGCCGCTACAACGGCATCTCTCCTGTCAAACTTCCTCCTGACGTGTTTGACAGGATCTGGGCCATGGTGAACAGTGGGAAAGACGCCCTGTGGAGAGTGAGGAACATGGGGCTGTTCAAAGGCATCGAGGTCCCAGTCAAGGCAGCAGGTAGCCTGGCCCTGTTCATCACCCTAGAGAACTATTACCTCAGAGATCTGTGGAGAGAAGGGAGGGAGGAAGCAGAAAATCTGTGGGAAATAGAGAGCATAGGTCAATATCTCAAGAAACTGTGAAAAACATTATCATGTTTAAGTAAAGAATGTGATTTGCACCAGAAAAAAAAAAATTGTTGCTATGTAACTGGTACCATGTCAAAATATAATGAGATGTGATCATATATACTGTTTTAAGTATGTATATTAATGTAAAGCTTTCTAATTTGTGATGTCCTGTATTTTTTTGTGAAAAGAAAATAAAGTTCTTAAAAAATCGATTCACCTAGGGCGAGGCTCGGCCATTGCACTCCGGCTGTGCTGACCCCTGCGAATTCCCCAAATGTGGGAATCTCGACTGCATAATTTCTGGTAGTGGGGGACTGCGTTCGCGCTCTCCCCTGATGTGCTTGGTCCAATATCAGATATGGAAGAATTATGACACCACGTGCTGCGATACGATCCCAGTTCGAAAGCCACTGCTGGTTCCCGGTTTCTTTTAGTTAGAGGTCCGGAGAAGCATTTCAAGCTGGTTACACTACTCCTTCCGGACATTCATTCCCTTTTCAAAGTCAGTCGTTTTGCTGTAGTCTGCATTATTTAGGCTGATTATCGAGGTTAGCCTTTATTTGGTCATGGGGGCCTCGGTACTGTATGCTAATTCTCAAGACAGTTTCACCCGTTTTCTGATTGCTAGGTTCTGTACCAGTGCAGACATGTCAAACAGTGAATAGTCACAAACAGTCTATTGTATCTGTGCTCAATGAATGAAATCAGTAATAAATGAATATATGTATAGTTATACGAAAAACAAGTGGTTTATCGACTCATCTTCATTTGCAGATTTAGAGGCAGCTTCGATATTCGTTTTACAAATGTTTTTTTTTTTTATATGGGTCACACACATGCCATAGCAACAAAACATCTCTAGAGATGAGGCTATAGATCACCTTACCATCCTCCAGGTTTTCCTCCCAAAGCCTACGGCACCAACGGCGACCCCTGCTGGCCGAGAGAGCAACAGCTTGCAGCACCTGGTATTCCCAGGAAGTCTCTCATCCAAGTACTAACCAAGCCCAACCCTGCTTAGCTTCCAAGGTCAGACGACATCGGGAACATTCAGGGTGGTGTGGCCGCAAGCAAAAGCCCTGCCGCCTGACTCGCTACTTGAAGCTGTGTGTGGGTGGGGCTCCGCGCCCCCCGAGCGGGACTGAAGGATCGTTCGTGTGCAGCTCTTTGGAAAGGAGTTTCTTTCCAAATCGCATTGTGTACCTGGATGTTGGCGAATGTGCTCCCTTGTGTTGACTTGTCCCTCACTGGAGGAGAACAAACAAACTGCTCGGAGGAGCACAAGGCAAGTCTTCACAAGACAAAAACCTCCAATGCACAGCACTCAAAACATTTCTGGGCTGTCGCGTGTTTATTTCAGCACATAAAGCGCACCAGTCCAACACGTCGGCCGGGCACGCGGCACCTCCGCCCTCTTGTGGCCTTGCGGCGTCAGAGCAAGAGGCTCCTTCTCGCTGCCTTTCCGCTGTGTTGCAGAGCCCTGAGAGGGAACCTGGAGCGCACACTTTGTGGGGGGCGGGAGACCGCGTTCGCGCTCTGCCCCCGATCTCTTGCGCGAGTGCTAAATCTCACGGCGCCAGCCAGCGGCCAGGAGACAAGTGCAATATCGCGGGACAGGGGGGCCTCGTCATTGATTGTTACATATGAGACGGGGATTAGGAGGAGACCCCGACTGATTGGTAAAGGGGAACACTAACACCAGAGTGACACCCGCGGCGTCTCATTTTGAGAGACGCCCTGGGATTTCTTAATGGCCAAGGAGGGTCGGGACCTCGGTTTTACGCCTCCCCCGAAGGACGGCGCCTGATTGTGCAGCAGAGTGTCGCCATCAGGATGCTGGGGCATAAGAAAGCCACACAGACCGCAGGGTGAGCGCTCCCTACTGGTCCCAGTCACACGTCTTGCAGGAGCAGCAGCAACCTGAGCTTTTCCGGGGGGAATCTCCCATCCGGGTGCCGGCTAGGCTCACACCTGCTGGGCTGCCGTGGGTGAGCCCAGTCGAGAGTCGCAGGGTGAGATCTAGTCACCGGGGAGAAACGATACAAGCGAAGGATTACTCGGCTCCCAGCACTTGAAAAGGCCAACAAATGACTCGTTCCCGCCGGAGCTGAATGTACCTGCATGTGTCGTGTCGTCTACTTCCCCCGCCCCGCTGTGTTTGCTGTATTGTCTTTGAAGCCGGCCCCCGAGACGAGACGGGCTGTTCCTGTGCCCCAGTTAACACTTTACAGGTGCCATTCCCCGGCATTGTGGCCATTGTCGGTGGTCACACGCGATAAGATAAGGTGGAGGAGAGCGGGGCATGCCCAGCGCCAGACATTCAAGGAGGGGGCTGTGCGAGGTGAGGTGAGGTGCGACACGCCGGAGCCCCGACGCTGCTAATGCGGAGCACTTGTTGAACTGGCATTGAAAGGACGTGTGCGCACGGAGCGAGCCTTCCTTGCTGCGGAGTGTGGAAACTTTCTCCCCGCGCTGCAGGAGTTGTGTGCGCTGCAGCGGTGCCGAGTGAACAGCACAGAAGGCAGCAGGCTCTGGAGAGCGGGTAAGAGACAAACCTTGTGGGCAGGCGAGCAGGCCCGTTTTTTGGAAATTGCTGAAAAGGCTCCGGTGTTTGTTCGGTGTGTGGCAGGCGCACGACGCGAGCTTGTTTAGCTATCTACCGGTCTGGGGTTATGCAAATGAGGCCGAATTGTATCCCGGGACATGCTGCGAATGCGCATTGGCGACTGCAGATGTGTAGGAAACGGCGCGCTCGTTTTCTCGTTTTGCCCACCCTTTTGAGTGTTAGTGTGGCGTGTGAGTGTACGAAAGAGTGGGCCCAGCAGGAGGCGGTGGTGTGCGGGGCGAGGTGCTGGCCTAGGCTGCGCGCTTTGTGCTGTGGGTGCGGGCCGCTTGCAGGGGCTTGTACAGCTCATACTTACCTGGCAGGGGAGATACCTTGATCAGCTTGTAGGTGGAGTTGTTGGATTGTTTTCTTGTTTTGTGGAAGCAGTGTTTGTTTTGCAGTTTACGAAATGGCAACTTTTGGATCCCGCAAGAATGCTGTGCGTTTTGAGCTTTTGGATGACCTCTTCATGGATCGTATGCAGTTCAGCAGAAAAGTGTTGCAGAAGGAACTTGGCTTTGAACCTCGGCACTTGGATTTCATCTTCGCTCTCCCAGGTCAGAAAGCATTTGAGGTTGTATTTGCTACCTATCCTCTGTTTGAACAATGTGTGGATGTGTTTGAGGCAAAAAGAGGGAAAGTTCCTGCTCTTGAGAAGATCAACTTGCAGCCTTTGACACAGAGAGAGAGGAAAACCGTGCATGTTGTTATGTTCTCGGAACTGGCAAAGACGGAGGACATTCACACCTGGCTTAACCAGTACTGCACCGTCCACCATGGAACTGAGGTTAGAGATGTTGACGGTATAAAAACAGGAGCAAGGAAATTCGAGGTTCGCTTGCTACCGGACAATGTAAATGGAGGCTTAAGGCACCTGCCCTCTACAATCCGGCTGGGCGCCTGCAATGGCTATGTTTTTTATGTGGGACAACCAAAGGTGTGTCGGCGCTGTGGTGCTGTGGGACACCTGGCATCGTCCTGCACTGTGAAATGCTGCAAGACCTGTGGCAAACAGGGACATTTAGCCTCTGACTGTTCAATGCTGCCAAAGTGCAATTTATGTGGCTCGGAAGGACACGTTTTTAAGAACTGCCCTCACGCCTACGCCAATAAACTCAAAATGAGAAAGGATGAGGCAGTGCTTGTTTCAGCCAAACCGGCCCGAAAAGCCAAAGCAAACAACAAGTCAAACAAAGAACCCTTGTTGGACAAAGACTCTAAGCCTCCAGCCAGGATCAGTCCTGCTGTGGCTCCGGGGCCGGTGGAAGAGAGATCCACTACGCCCCCACAACCGCAGACTGCACCAGACAAGCACGAGGGTTTGAAAACCCCCGAGAACAGCGAGGACCCCTCCCCCACTCCTGCTCCTCAGAACGAGGGCCAGTGTGGGGCCCCCCGGTGGAGCGGGTCCAGCGAGGATACCCAGGATTCAGCGGAGCTGCTTTTCCCAGACTCTGCAAGTGCTACAGACGCCCTCCTCTCCTCCATCCAGTCCATCACGGAGGATCTGCAGCAGCTGGTGGGTGAGGGGGAAGAGGAGACTGGTGCATCGGCTGCACCCCTTTCCCCTCAGTGCTCCCAGGAGCTGGACGTGAGGAAAAGGAAAAATGACTCTTTTTTCTCCCCGAGCGAGGAGGAAGGAGAGCATGGTGATGGGGACAGCTGGAACCCCTCCACCCCTCCCTCTACCCCCTTCCTTGAAACGGACTCCGTGAACGCTTTTACTGCTGCCACCCTGATGAAGGCTCTTTCAGAGGATGGCTGGCAGGAAATTGGTAAGAAGAAAAAGAAAAAGAAGAAGGTAATAGGTGAGACAGAAGAGAAATGTGTTTTGTAAAGACTGGTTCCACTTTCTTATGTAATATGGCTCTAAACATAATTTCTCTTAACACCAGAGGTATCAATGACAGAGTTAAATGTCAGTCTGTCTTTGATTACCTCCAGCAGAGAGAGGGAGATGTGTTGATGTTGCAGGAGTGTGCTTTAGCCTATCAAGAGAGGTATAAAAGCTTTGAAGATAGGTGGGATAAAGGGCTTTCTGTTTGGTCAGGGGACAATAACAACAGAGCCTCTGGCGTGGCCATTCTTTTCAAAGGATGGGCTTTCAAATTGAAAAGTATTCAGAGGGTCATAGATGGCAGGTTGCTGTGTGTGGATGTGGAATGGGGGACCGTTAACCTGCGGCTAATCAATGTGTATTGTCCTACCGACGTGGGAGGAAGGGTGGAGCTACTCAAGGCACTCTCTCCCCTATTGTTATGTAGCACAGACGTGATAGTGGGAGGGGATTTTAATTGTATCTTAGAGCACACAGACAGGCAGTCTAGCTCTCCGATAAAATTGGATTCCAGCTCACTGGCCCTGCAAAACTTAGTTCAAGACTTTAAACTCTCAGACACATATAGATGTATATATCCCACAACAGCAGGATATACATGGTCAGGGAGGAATAGCAGCTCCAGAATTGACTATTGCTTTGTCTCAGCGAGAGTGAAAGTTGTTGGGGTCACTCTTCAGCCTGTCTTCTTCTCAGATCATCAGGCTTTAGGGTGTAGAGTGGAACTCCAGGGCGGGACTGTCTTTGGCCCAGGCCTCTGGAAACTCAACACAAAGCTGCTAGAGAACGAGGGGGTAGTATCTTTTCATGGCTGAGGGAAGGAAGGCTGCTGCCAGACGGAGAGGAGTGCTAGCCAGGAAACAGAGGCAGCTGCAGCGTCTCTACACGATGCTGCACAGTGGCCTCGATGTGCTCGAGGATATCACCCTTTTAAAAAAGGACATCCGGAGCATAGCCGAAGAAAGTAGTCGAGGAGTGCTGTTAAGAAGCAGAGTGCAGTTCTTAGAAGAAAATGAGAAGTGTACTCGCTTCTTTTTCAGGAAAGTGGTAGGCTCCAAGTCTGTCATGGAAAGTGTAGTTGATGAGGAGGGACGAGAGAGAACAGAGCCGAGTGCTATCCTCTCCTGCACCGAGGCCTTCTACTCAAGACTGTACAGCTCTACAGAGGTAAAGGATGAAGAAATTCTTTTTTTCACCTCAAAGCTAGAAAACGTTTTGAGTGAAGAAGATAGGGAAGTACTAGAGAGGGATGTGACAGTAGAAGAGCTGAGACAGGCTATGGAGAGCTTACAGAAGGGAAAAACTCCGGGTGCTGACGGGCTCCCTAAAGAATTTTATTGCACCTTTTGGGACCTGCTTCAGGATCCGCTACTGCTCCTATTCGAGGAAAGCTATAAGACAGAATTGCTGCCTGACTCCTTAAGAGAAGGCACTATCTCTCTCTTGTTTAAGAAAGGAGCAAAGAATGACATAAAGAACTGGAGACCCCTCAGCCTGTTAGGCGTGGACACTAAGATCCTGTCCAAAGCCCTTTTCCTGCGCCTACAAAATGTAGTGGCCTCACTGGTAGGGAAAGAACAGACTTGTGGGATAGCAGGACGCCTGATGAGCGACAACCTGGCCTTGTTGAGGGATGTCTGTCTGTACTCTGAGGATCGCTCCCTCCCTCTGTTCATTTTAGGTGTAGACCTAGAAAAGGCCTTTGAGCGCCTAAACCGGCAGTACTTAACATCGGTACTTGAGCACATGAAGTTTGGCCCCATCATGAGAAAGTGGATTAACCTGCTGTACACAGGTAGCAACAGCAGAGTAATGGTTAATGGCAATAGATCACGCCCCTTTGAAGTCTGTTCAGGGGTGAGGCAGGGCTGCCCATTATCCCCCTTGTTATTCGTTTTGGCTATGGAGCCCTTAGCCTGTGCCTTGCGCCAGGATCAGGCCATTAATGGGATACCAGTGCCTGGAAGTGGGGGAGGAGAGGTAAAGACATCTCTATACATGGATGACGTCACCCTGCTCCTCTCTGACAATGCCTCAACTAGCAGAGCTCTGCAGTGCTGTGATCGTTTCTCTTTGGCTTCCTCTGCAAAAATTAACAAATCTAAGAGTGAGATTTTTTATCAGAACTGGAGGGAGCCAAAAGAAGGACATGATCTCAGGCTGCAAGAGAAGAGAATTAAGGTCCTGGGGGTGTATTTTGGAGAAGAGATGGGAACAGTAAATTGGCAGAACAAATTGCCAATCTTAAACAAAAAACTGATGCAATGGAAGGACCGAGACCTCACCATGACAGGGAAGGTGCTGGTCATCAAAGCTGAGCTCTTGCCTATCTTGAATTTTCTGGCTTCTACCTTCCCAATCCCACACCGTGTTGCGGCGGTGCTGAGGAGATTGATGTTTCAATTTCTATGGGGTGGGAAGCAGGAAAGACTCAGAAGGGAAATAATGTACAGGCCGCTACCCTCAGGGGGGAAGTCTGTCCCAGATATTGCTACGAAGCTGCTGTGCATTTTCCTGGCCTCTGTGCTGAGAGGCTTTGCAACAGCACCTGCAGCGCGTACCTGGACTTATTTTTCCAGGCTCTGGATAGGTAGGGAGGTGTTCAGAGTGTGGGGTGTCAGACCCAAGCTGGATGTCCCACTCTCTGACACATGCCCTGCAATTTATGGGACAGTTAAAAGTTTTCTAAGATCTCACCCAATTGGCCATATTCCCCTCCGAGATGTCAGCGTCCAAAAACTGGAAGATTTCGTTGCACCCCAGAACAATAGGCAGACCCCTGTGGGCATTTTAACATCAGCCCAAACAAGGAAGGTGTGGAAACACACATCCTCTAAGTTTCTGTGCAACATTCACAGAGATTTAGCCTGGAGTGTCGTCCAACAGTGCTTACCGGTACGAACTTTCTTGTACCGTAGGGGCCTCACCCCCAGCCCTCGCTGCGTTAGGGTGGGCTGCGGCGAGGAGGAGACTGTGACCCATCTCCTGTGGTCCTGCTTTTTTGCTAAGGCCTTCTGGGCACAGTTTGAAGATTGGTTGCAAGCTCACTCGCCCCAATTTACCCTGACCGCTGCTTTCGTCATATACGGCATCTCTCCTGTCAAACACGTCAGGAGGAAGTTTGACAGGATCTGGGCCGTGGTGAACAGTGGGAAAGACGCCCTGTGGAGAGTGAGGAACATAAAGCTGTTCAAAGGCATCGAGGTCCCAGTCAAGGCAGCAGGTAGCCTGGCCCTGTTCATCACCCGAGAGAACTATTACCTCAGAGATCTGTGGAGAGAAGGGAGGGAGGAAGCAGAAAATCTGTGGGAAATAGAGAGCATAGGTCAATATCTCAAGAAACTGTGAAAAACATTATCATGTTTAAGTAAAGAATGTGATTTGCACCAGAAAAAAAGAAATTGTTGCTATGTAACTGGTACCGTGTCAAATGTAATGAGATGTGATCATATATACTGTTTTAAGTATGTATATTAATGTAAAGCTTTCTAAATTGTGATGCCCTGTACTTTTTTGTGAAAAGAAAATAAAGTTCTTAAAAATCGAAATCGGTTTACCCAGAGCGAGGCACGGCCATTGCACTCCGGCTGTGCTGACCCCTGCGAATTCCCCAAATGTGGGAATCTCGACTGCATAATTTCTGGTAGTGGGGGACTGCGTTCGCGCTCTCCCCTGATGTGCTTGGTCCAATATCAGATACGGAAGAGTTATGACACCACGAGCTGCGATAGGATCCCAGTTCGAAAGGAGTCGATGCCACTGCTGGTTCTCGGTTTCTTTTAGTTAGAGGTCCGGAGAAGCATTTCAAGCTGGTTACGCTACTTCTTCCGGACATTCATTCCCTTTTCAAAGTCAGTCATTTTGCTGTAGTCTGCATTATTTAGGCTGATTATCGAGGTTAGCCTTTATTTGGTCATGGGAGCCTCGGTACTGTATGCTAATTCTCAAGACAGTTTCACCCGTTTTCTGATTGCTAGGTTCTGTACCAGTGCAGACATGTCAAACAGTGAATGGCTGTACCTCTATTGTATCCGTGCTCAATGAATGAAATCAGTAATAAATGAATATATGTATAGTTATACGAAAAACAAGTGGTTTATCGACTCATCTTCATTTGCAGATTTAGAGGCAGCTTCGATATTCGTTTTACAAATGGGTTTTTTTTATATGGGTCACACACATGCCATAGCAACAAAACATCTCTAGAGATGAGGCTATAGATCACCTTTCCATCCTCCAGGTTTTCCTCCCAAAACCTACGGTACCAACGGCGACCCATGCTGGCCGAGAGAGAGAAAAAGCTTGCAGCACCTGGTATTCCAAGGCAGTCTCCCATCCAAGTACTAACCAGGCCCACCCCTGCTTAGCTTCCAAGATCAGATGAGATCGGGAACATTCCGGGTGGTGTGGCCACAAGCAAAAGCCATGGCGCCTGACTCGCTACTTGAAGCTGTGTGTGGCTGGGGCTCCGCGCCCCCCGAGCGGGACTGAAGGATCGTTCGTGTGCAGCTCTTTGGAAAGGAGTTTCTTTCCAAATCGCATTGTGTACCTGGATGTTGGCGAATGTGCTCCCTTGTGTTGACTTGTCCCGCACTGGAGGAGAACAAACAAACTGCTCGGAGGAGCACAAGGCAAGTCTTCACAAGACAAAAACCTCCAATGCACAGCACTCAAAACATTTCTGGGCTGTCGCGTGTTTATTTCAGCACATAAAGCGCACCAGTCCAACACGTCGGCCAGGCGCGCGGCACCTCCGCCCTCTTGTGGCCTTGCGGCGTCAGAGCAAGAGGCTCCTTCTCGCTGCCTTTCCGCTGTGTTGCAGAGCCCTGAGAGGGAACCTGGAGCGCACACTTTGTGGGGGGCGGGAGACCGCGTTCGCGCTCTGCCCCTGATCTCTTGCGCGAGTGCTAAATCTCACGCCGCCAGCCAGCGGCCAGGAGACAAGTGCAATATCGCGGGACAGGGGGGCCTCGTCATTGATTGTTACATATGAGACGGGGATTAGGAGGAGACCCCGACTGATTGGTGAAGGGGAACACTAACACCAGAGTGACACCCGCGACGTCTCATTTTGAGAGACGCCCTGGGATTTCTTAATGGCCAAGGAGGGTCGGGACCTCGGTTTTACGCCTCCCCCGAAGGACGGCGCCTGTTTGTGCAGCAGAGTGTCGCCATCAGGATGCTGGGGCATAAGAAAGCCACACAGACCGCAGGGTGAGCGCTCCCTACTGGTCCCAGTCACACGTCTTGCAGGAGCAGCAGCAACCTGAGCTTTTCCGGGGGGAATCTCCCATCCGGGTGTCGGCTAAGCTCACACCTGCTGGGCTGCCGTGGGTGAGCCCAGTTGAGAGTCGCAGGGTGAGATCTAGTCACCGGGGAGAAACGATACAAGCGAAGGATTACTCGGCTCCCAGCACTTGAAAAGGCCAACAAATGACTCGTTCCCGCCGGAGCTGAATGTACCTGCATGTGTCGTGTCGTCTACTTCCCCCGCCCCGCTGTGTTTGCTGTATTGTCTTTGAAGCCGGCCCCCGAGACGAGACGGGCTGTTCCTGTGCCCCAATTAACACTTTACAGGTGCCATTCCCCGGCATTGTGGCCATTGTCGGTGGTCACACGCGTTAAGATATGGTGGAGGAGGGCGGGGCATGCCCAGCGCCAGACATTCAAGGAGGGGGCTGTGCGAGGTGAGGTGAGGTGCGACACGCCGGAGCCCCGACGCTTCTAATGCGGAGCACTTGTTGAACTGGCATTGAAAGGACGTGTGCGCAAGGAGCGAGCCTTCCCTGCGGCGGAGCGTGGAAACTTTCTCCCCGCGCTGCAGGAGTTGTGCGCGCTGCAGCGGTGCCGAGAGAACAGCACAGAAGGCAGCAGGCTCTGGAGAGCGGGTAAGAGACAAACCTTGTGGGCAGGCGAGCAGGCCCGTTTTTTGGAAATTGCTGAAAAGGCTCCGGTGTTTGTTCGGTGTGTGGCAGGCGCACGACGCGAGCTTGCGTAGCCATCTGCCGGTCTGGTGTTATGCAAATGAGGCCAAATTGCGTCCCGGGACATGCTGCGAATGCGCATTGGCGACTGCAGATGTGTAGGAAACGGCGCGCTCGTTTTCTCGTTTTGCCCACCCTTTTGAGTGTTAGTGTGGCGTGTGAGTGTGCGAAAGAGTGGGCCCAGCAGGAGGCGGTGGTGTGCGGGGCGAGGAGCTGGCCTAGGCTGCGCGCTTTGTGCTGTGGGTGCGGGCCGCTTGCAGGGGATTGTACAGCTCATACTTACCTGGCAGGGGAGATACCTTGATCAAGAAGGAAGTTCACCCAGAGCGAGGCTCGGCAATTGCACTCCGGCTGTGCTGACCCCTGCGAATTCCCCAAATGTAGGAATCTCGACTGCATAATTTCTGGTAGTGGGGGACTGCGTTCGCGCTCTCCCCTGATGTGCTTGGTCCAATATCAGATACGGAAGAGTTATGACACCACGAGCTGCGATCGGATCCCAGTTCGAAAGGAGTCGATGCCACTGCTGGTTCCCGGTTTCTTTTAGTTAGAGGTCCGGAGAAGCATTTCAAGCTGGTTACGCTACTCCTTCCGGACATTCATTCCCTTTTCAAAGTCAGTCATTTTGCTGTAGTCTGCATTATTTAGGCTGATTATCGAGGTTAGCCTTTATTTGGTCATGGGAGCCTCGGTACTGTATGCTAATTCTCAAGACAGTTTCACCCGTTTTCTGATTGCTAGGTTCTGTACCAGTGCAGACATGTCAAACAGTGAATGGCTGTACCTCTATTGTATCCGTGCTCAATGAATGAAATCAGTAATAAATGAATATATGTTTAGTTATACGAAAAACAAGTGGTTTATCGACTCATCTTCATTTGCAGATTTAGAGGCAGCTTCGATATTCGTTTTACAAATGGGTTTTTTTTTATATGGGTCACACACATGCCATAGCAACAAAACATCTCTAGAGATGAGGCTATAGATCACCTTTCCATCCTCCAGGTTTTCCTCCCAAAACCTACGGTACCAACGGCGACCCCTGCTGGCCGAGAGAGCAAAAGCTTGCAGCACCTGGTATTCCCAGGCAGTCTCCCATCCAAGTACTAACCAGGCCCAACCCTGCTTAGCTTCCGAGATCAGACAAGATCGGGAACATTCAGGGTGGTGTGGCCGCAAGCAAAAGCCATGCCGCCTGACTCGCTACTTGAAGCTGTGTGTGGCTGGGGCTCCGCGCCCCCCGAGCGGGACTGAAGGATCGTTCGTGTGCAGCTCTTTGGAAAGGAGCTTCTTTCCAAATCGCATTGTGTACCTGGATGTTGGCGAATGTGCTCCCTTGTGTTGACTTGTCCCGCACTGGAGGAGAACAAACAAACTGCTCGGAGGAGCACAAGGCAAGTCTTCACAAGACAAAAACCTCCAATGCACAGCACTCAAAACATTTCTGGGCTGTCGCGTGTTTATTTCAGCACATAAAGCGCACCAGTCCAACACGTCGGCCGGGCGCGCGGCACCTCCGCCCTCTTGTGGCCTTGCGGCGTCAGAGCAAGAGGCTCCTTCTCGCTGCCTTTCCGCTGTGTTGCAGAGCCCTGAGAGGGAACCTGGAGCGCACACTTTGTGGGGGGCGGGAGACCGCGTTCGCGCTCTGCCCCCGATCTCTTGCGCGAGTGCTAAATCTCACGGCGCCAGCCAGCGGCCAGGAGACAAGTGCAATATCGCGGGACAGGGGGGCCTCGTCATTGATTGTTACATATGAGACGGGGATTAGGAGGAGACCCCGACTGATTGGTAAAGGGGAACACTAACACCAGAGTGACACCTGCGGCGTCTCATTTTGAGAGACGCCCTGGGATTTCTTAATGGCCAAGGAGTGTCGGGACCTCGGTTTTACGCCTCCCCCGAAGGACGGCGCCTGTTTGTGCAGCAGAGTGTCGCCATCAGGATGCTGGGGCATAAGAAAGCCACACAGACCGCAGGGTGAGCGCTCCCTACTGGTCCCAGTCACACGTCTTGCAGGAGCAGCAGCAACCTGAGCTTTTCCGGGGGGAATCTCCCATCCGGGTGCCGGCTAGGCTCACACCTGCTGGGCTGCCGTGGGTGAGCCCAGTCGAGAGTCGCAGGGTGAGATCTAGTCACCGGGGAGAAACGATACAAGAGAAGGATTACTCGGCTCCCAGCACTTGAAAAGGCCGACAAATGACTCGTTCCCGCCGGAGCTGAATGTACCTGCATGTGTCGTGTCGTCTACTTCTCCCGCCCCGCTGTGTTTGCTGTATTGTCTTTGAAGCCGGCCCCCGAGACGAGACGGGCTGTTCCTGTGCCCCAATTAACACTTTACAGGTGCCATTCCCCGGCATTGTGGCCATTGTCGGTGGTCACACGCGATAAGATAAGGTGGAGGAGGGCGGGGCATGCCCAGCGCCAGACATTCAAGGAGGGGGCTGTGCGAGGTGAGGTGAGGTGCGACACGCCAGAGCCCCGACGCTGCTAATGCGGAGCACTTGTTGAACTGGCATTGAAAGGACGTGTGCGCAAGGAGCGAGCCTTCCCTGCGGCGGAGCGTGGAAACTTTCTCCCCGCGCTGCAGGAGTTGTGTGCACTGCAGCGGTGCCGAGAGAACAGCACAGAAGGCAGCAGGCTCTGGAGAGCGGGTAAGAGACAAACCTTGTGGGCAGGAGAGCAGGCCTGTTTTTTGGAAATTGCTGAAAAGGCTCCGGTGTTTGTTCAGTTTGTGGCAGGCTCACGACGCGAGCTTGCGTAGCGATCTGCCGGTCTGGTGTTATGCAAATGAGGCCGAATTGCGTCTCGGGACATGCTGCGAATGCGCATTGGCGACTGCAGATGTGTAGGAAACGGCGCGCTCGTTTTCTCGTTTTGCCCACCCTTTTGAGTGTTAAGTGGCGTGTGAGTGTGCGAAAGAGTGGGCCCAGCAGGAGGCGGTGGTGTGCGGGGCGAGGAGCTGGCCTAGGCTGTGCGCTTTGTGCTGTGGGTGCGGGCCGCTTGCAGGGGCTTGTACAGCTCATACTTACCTGGCAGGGGAGATACCTTGATCAAGAAGGAGGTTCACCCAGAGCGAGGCTCGGCCATTGCACTCCGGCTGTGCTGACCCCTGCGAATTCCCCAAATGTGGGAATCTCGACTGCATAATTTCTGGTAGTGGGGGACTGCGTTCGCGCTCTCCCCTGATGTGCTTGGTCCAATATCAGATACGGAAGAGTTATGACACCACGAGCTGCGATCGGATCCCAGTTCGAAAGGAGTCGATGCCACTGCTGGTTCCCGGTTTCTTTTAGTTAGAGGTCCGGAGAAGCATTTCAAGCTGGTTACGCTACTCCTTCCGGACATTCATTCCCTTTTCAAAGTCAGTCATTTTGCTGTAGTCTGCATTATTTAGGTTGATTATCGAGGTTAGCCTTTATTTGGTCATGGGAGCCTCGGTACTGTATGCTAATTCTCAAGACAGTTTCACCCGTTTTCTGATTGCTAGGTTCTGTACCAGTGCAGACATGTCAAACAGTGAATGGCTGTACCTCTATTGTATCCGTGCTCAATGAATGAAATCAGTAATAAATGAAAATATGTATAGGTTTACGAAAAACAAGTGGTTTATCGACTCATCTTCATTTGCAGATTTAGAGGCAGCTTCGATATTCGTTTTACAAATGGGTTTTTTTTTTATATGGGTCACACACATGCCATAGCAACAAAACATCTCTAGAGATGAGGCTATAGATCACCTTTCCATCCTCCAGGTTTTCCTCCCAAAACCTACGGTACCAACGGCGACCCCTGCTGGCCGAGAGAGCAAAAGCTTGCAGCACCTGGTATTCCCAGGCAGTCTCCCATCCAAGTACTAACCAGGCCCAACCCTGCTTAGCTTCCAAGATCAGACGAGATCGGGAACATTCAGGGTGGTGTGGCCGCAAGCGAAAGGCATGGCGCCTGACTCGCTACTTGAAGCTGTGTGTGGCTGGGGCTCCGCGCCCCCCGAGCGGGACTGAAGGATCGTTCGTGTGCAGCTCTTTGGAAAGGAGCTTCTTTCCAAATCGGATTGTGTACCTGGATGTTGGCGAATGTGCTCCCTTGTGTTGACTTGTCCCGCACTGGAGGAGAACAAACAAACTGCTCGGAGGAGCACAAGGCAAGTCTTCACAAGACAAAAACCTCCAATGCACAGCACTCAAAACATTTCTGGGCTGTCGCGTGTTTATTTCAGCACATAAAGCGCACCAGTCCAACGCGTCGGCCGGGCGCGCGGCACCTCCGCCCTCTTGTGGCCTTGCGGCGTCAGAGCAAGAGGCTTCTTCTCGCTGCCTTTCCGCTCTGTTGCAGAGCCCTGAGAGGGAACCTGGAGCACACACTTTGTGGGGGGCTGGAGACCGCGTTCGCGCTCTGCCCCTGATCTCTTGCGCGAGTGCTAAATCTCATGGCGCCAGCCAGCGGCCAGGAGACAAGTGCAATATCGCGGGACAGGGGGGCCTCGTCATTGATTGTTACATATGAGACGGGGATTAGGAGGAGACCCCGACTGATTGGTAAAGGGGAACACTAACACCAGAGTGACACCCGCGGCGTCTCATTTTGAGAGACGCCCTGGGATTTCTTAATGGCCAAGGAGGGTCGGGACCTCGGTTTTACGCCTCCCCCGAAGGACGGCGCCTGTTTGTGCAGCAGAGTGTCGCCATCAGGATGCTGGGGCATAAGAAAGTCACACAGACCGCAGGGTGAGCGCTCCCTACTGGTCCCAGTCACACGTCTTGCAGGAGCAGCAGCAACCTGAGCTTTTTCGGGGGGAATCTCCCATCCGGGTGCCGGATAGGCTCACACCTGCTGGGCTGCTGTGGGTGAGCCCAGTCGAGAGTCGCAGGGTGAGATCTAGTCACCGGGGTGAAACGATACAAGCGAAGGATTACTCGGCTCCCAGCACTTGAAAAGGCCGACAAATGACTCGTTCCCGCCGGAGCTGAATGTACCTGCATGTGTCGTGTCGTCTACTTCCCCCGCCCCGCTGTGTTTGCTGTATTGTCTTTGAAGCCGGCCCCCGAGACGAGACGGGCTGTTCCTGTGCCCCTATTAACACTTTACAGGTGCCATTCCCCGGCATTGTGGCCATTGTCGGTGGTCACACGCGATAAGATAAGGTGGAGGAGGGCGGGGCATGCCCAGTGCTAGACATTCAAGGAGGGGGCTGTGCGAGGTGAGGTGAGGTGCGACACGCCGGAGCCCCGACGCTGCTAATGTGGAGCACTTGTTGAACTGGCATTGAA